>NC_058096.1:80317656-80625390 GCF_020171115.1 Neogale vison | reverse complement strand
CTTAATTTTTTTAAATTGAGGAAACATTAACATATAACATTATATTAGGTCCAGGTATATAATAGAATGCTTTGATATTTGTATACACTGCAAAATGACCCTTACAATAAATCAGTTGCCAGTCACCATACAAAGTTATGAACATTTTCCCCCCTTTTTCTTGTGGTGATTTTTATGCTCTCGGCAACTTTCAAATATGCACCACACACTATTGACTATAATAAGCATGCTGTACATTTTCCCCGCGACTAATTATCTTATAACTAGACATTTGTACCTCTTGATTCCTTTCCGTCTATTACCCATCTCCAGCTGTCCTCTGTGCTGGCAAGCTCCGTTCTGTTCTATGTATCCATGAGCTTTGTTTGTGCATTTGTTTTTTAGATGCTGCGTATCAGAGAAATCAAACAGTATTTGCTTCTCTCTGTCTACCTCATTTCCCTTAGCGTAATACCATCAAATTCCATCCATGTTGCTAGATATGGCAAGATTTCGCTCATTTTTATGGCTGAGTAATTTTCCACTGTGTGTGTGCATGTGTGTAGATGATGTATATGTATAAATATACACATTCATACACATATATGTACCACATCTTCTGTATCCACTCACCCATCAATGAATACTTAGGTTGCTTCCACATCTCAGCTCTTCTAAATAAAGCTGTCATACATACACGGGTGCATATATCTGTCTATACTAGTGTTATTATTTTCTTTGAATAAATAGCAAAATTGAAATTTTGTGTCATATGGTAGAGTTCCATTTGTATTTTTAGGAAGCTCCATACTGTCTTCCATAGTCGCTATACCAATTTACACTTCTACTAATTCCACTACTAGTGCATGAGAGTTCCCCTGCTAGCACTTGCTGTTTTTTCATCATTTCATTTCCGTCATTTCAACATCAACAACTTACTGTTTTAATCATAATTCTAACAGGTGTGAGGTAATATCTCATTAGGATTGATTTGCATTTCCCTGGTTAGTAACATTGAGCATCATTTCATGTGCCTGTTAGCCATCTTGTAGGTCTTGTTTGGGAAAATGTTTATTCAGATGCCCTCCCCACTTTTTTATTGGATTGTGTGTATATACATACACACACACATATAAATAATTATGTATGTATTTTGGATATAACCTCTTATTGGATAAAGGATTTTGAATATATTCTCCCATTCAGTAGGTGACTTTTTGTTGTTTTAACGGTTTCCTTTGCAGAAGGTTTTAGTTTGATATTGTCTTTGCTTTTGGAGTCAGAGCCAAGAAAATCATTCCCAAGACCAATGTCAAGGAGCCTACTGCCTAGGCTTTTTGATAAGGATTGCACTGAACCTATCGATTGCTTTAGTAATATGGGCATCTTAACACCATTAATCCTTCCAATCCAGGAGCATGGAATATCTTTCTACTTATTTGTGTCATCTTCAATTTCTGACATCCATGTCTTTTCAGTATACAGGCCTTTCACCTCCATTTCTCTCTTGAGTTTGGTGAATGTCTTTATGACCAGTATTTTTAACTCTTTATCAGATAGGTAACTTAACTCCATTTCAACTGAGACTTTTTTCCTGAGGTTTTAACTTGTTCTTTCACTTGGAACATATTTTTCTAATTTCTCATTTTGTTCTACACTGTTTGTTTCTGTGTATTAGGCAAAAAAACTGTTGAAGGAGTGGCCTTGTATAGGAGAGGAACCTTATTGTTCAACTTTGCCCTAGGTCTTTGTTGTCTTCCAACCTTTGTAATTATCAAAGCAACTTGATTTATTCTTCATAGATCCCAGTTGTTGATGGTGTGCCAAGACCTGTCAGTGCTCCAAAGGGAGGAATCTTATTTAGTACCCAGTTTCAGGTTGATGGGAAGACCCTCAGGCAGCAATTTCTAAAGTGTGCAAGTATATACAGTTTTGAAGGACAAATAATCATAAATCCTGCTGGCCTCCAGACCAAGTGATCTGCAGGTGTCTTTGGGCTACAGTTATAAAAACTGGGACTCCAGAAAAGTGTGTAAGCTCCTTTTGGGGAAGTACTGGGGAGATGTAGTAGAGGCCGAGGGAGAGCACAAAGATGGCATCCCCCAGCCTACATTCTCTGCGAGCACCTCCACAGCCTCTAGATTTGTGGCAAACTTGAAATCTGCCCCTTAGACTGAAGCTCCAGGATAAGAAAATGGGTCTTTTTCCATAGGAATACCGGAGGTGTGTTTCAATCTTTGGTCTATGTAGTGCCCTGGGGGTGGTTGCCTACCAAAAACCATCTCTCAAACTGCTACAGTCCTGGGGAATCCAGGAACACAGGCCCTTGGCCACCAGAGCCAGCTAATTAAGGAACACCTCTGTGTATACTGTGTCTGGCTTCGGCAAAGCAGTAGAATGGCACTCTGAGGTAGGCTAACAAGGCATAGCTGAGGCCCCTAGTGTATGCTATCAAGGTAGAGAGAGAGCAAAACTGGCACCAACCCACGCCTCTGTCCCTACAGAGTCCCAACAGGCCCATGCCCTCTGATAGATGTGGTAAGATTAGCAAATGAATTTCCTTCATATAGAATCTAAGCCCTTTTCAAACTTTTACTATTGTGCTGATCCCTGGAGAGAACTGAGTCTGCAGGTGAGCCCTTTAAGGGTGTTACCTCCATTCCCTCCAGCCCTTTGCACCTCTTGGATTTGAATTCCATTGGTTTTCACAGCCAGTATCTTTCCACTGCAGGTCCCACGGGCTGGGCTGCCTGATGTGGGGAACAAACCCCTCATGCCTCAGGAAGAAGCTCTGGATTTATGAGATCTCTCCTGATTGGGGGTCACCATACCCGGGATGGGTTTCTGGCAAGATCACATGTCTCCCTCTCCCATCCTTCTCAGTTTGGGCCTTTTACTGTTTGTCATGAAGAAGCTGTCCAGCTAGTTTCTAGGTCTTCCACATGTAGCTGTAGATTCAGTGTGTCTATGGAAAGAGGGGAGTTCAGTAGGATCTTCCTGTGCCACCATCTTGGACCGCCCCTTTGAAAGTGCTCCTTTTAAAACTGCTTCAAATTTAGGTTTCCCCCTTACCCTAATGCACTTCAGGATGCAACCTCTACACCACATGAAGTCATTCTAGAAGACCATCATGACCACATTATAACAATAGCTACTTTTTAATGAGCATCTAACTTATATGCCAGGCACATTATATAATAGAACAACCCCATAAGGCAAAAATAGATGCTATTTTCCTCAGTTTATAAAGGAATCATTGTTGCTCAGAGATAGTATGCAGGTTGTCTAAATTGGCAGAGCAAGAATCTTAACCCACAGCCCCCCTTCCCTCACCTGACTGCAAAGTACAAGCTCTTTCCACTGTTCCATTAAGGGCAATATTTTTTACCCAAAGGTAAAAGCACAATAGGACCAAAGAACCCCTTTAAAATATTCACTGTTGCTGCATAAGAATTGTTAACTTTAGTACTCATCTGATTATCTGAGAGGTGAGAGCCAGGACTCCTATCCTGACATAACACTGGGAGAATTCTTCACTCCTCTTTCAACCCAAGGCCATAGAAATCACTAACCTGGTTTTCTTCTGGGAAGTCAACCAATTGCATGTGTTTCTAAGTTTAGCAATAAGGCACACTCTTTTTAGTCTTCAATAACTGTATGTGTGTATAAGTACAGATGCGTGCTACCTCCACTTTGTGATATACCAAATTCAGAGAAATTCCCAAATTGAGAAATACATGGGTGGGTGGATCATTTCTGTCAGAATTTTCTTTTGGTGATGATTTTCCTAATTTAGAATAATCTTGGGATCTTTCAGGGAAGAACTGAAACTTCTTCCTTCCCATATAACCCTTAGCAATGCTTTAATTTGACATTATTGTCTGTCTAGCTCATTAGACAGTAACTCCATGAAGGCAGTGATGTTCTTTTTTTTTTTTTTTTTTTAATTGTAGTAAGAACACTTACCACATTTTTTAACACATTTTACCACATGGAAGTCGACAATACATTACTGTAAACTGTAGATACAACGCTGTCAGAAGACCTCTAGTGGTTATTGATTGTGTTTAACCTAAACTTTATACCTGCTGATTGGAAACCGCTCTCTTCTCTAGTCCCTGGTAATCACAATTCCATTCTTTGATTTTATGAATTTTCCTATTTTAGATACCTCATGTAAGTGGAATCATGTAGTATTTGTTTTTCTCTGTCTGGCTTATTCACTCATCCATGTTGTTGTATATCGCAGAATCTCCTTCTCTAACTGGTGTTCCATTGTTCGCATATACCATCTTTTCTTTATTCATTTATTTGTCAATGGAAACAGGTTGTTTCCATGTCTAAGCTGTTTGAATGGTGCTGCAATGAAAATGGGAAGGCAAATATCCCTTAGAGATCCTGATTTCAAGTCTTTTGGATATACATTTAGAAGTGGGCTTGCTGGGTCATACAGTAGTATGACTGTATTTCTAATTTTCTGAGGAACGTCCATATGGTTTTCCATAGCAGCTACACCATTTTGCATGCCTACCAAAGATGTGCAATGGCTCCAATTTCTCCACACCCTTTACCAACACTTTTTTTTTGTCTTTTTTGTCTGTTTTGTCATAATCATCCTGACAGCAGTGATGTGTGAGCTCACTGTGGTTTTGATCCACATTTCCCTGATCCATCCCTCCTCAGAGATGTTGAGCATATTTTCATTTGTCTGTTGGCCGTTTGTATGTCTTCTTCACAGAAATGTCTATTCAAGCCCTTAGCCCATTGTTAAATTGGCTTATTAGTTCTTTTGTTAGAGAGTTTTAGAAGTTCCTTATGTAGTTTTGAGATTAACATCTTTTTAGGGATATGATTTGTCCATATTTTCTCCCACTTCATAGGTTATTTTTTCATTCTGTTGATTATCTCCTTTGCTATGCAGAAACTTTTTAGTTTAATATAGTCTTACTTGCTTGCAACTCTATCTCTAGGGCTTAGAATAGTGTTGGGAACATGAGAGGCACTCAATGAGCCCTCCAAGAGAGAAGAGCCTCTCTTCCTGAGATGCTGGGGGCGGGGGGAAGCACTAGGCCTAGGTGAGGCACTGGGGCTATGCAGGCTGTAGACAGCCATGACCACTAAGAACTATGACCAATGGAACATCATCCCCTCAAGACGGCAAACTAGTATAAAAGTTCCAGAATTCTTTTGCAAAATTCTCCTAGTTTAAAACGTCAACCTTTAAATTATTGAATTCCCTTATTTCCCCTCCCCCTCTAAAAACCAAACCAAACCAAACTTTCCTTGGATGCTAATTAAAAAGCAGAAATGTTTTACCCCTATCACAGTGAGCACCGAGTAATGTACAGAATGGCTGAATCATTACACAACCTGAAATGAATAGAACACTGTATGTTAACGCTACTGGAATTCAAATTTAAAAACTTAATGTTAAAAAAGCAGAAGTGTTTTTACTGATAAAATGTGTTTTGCTTATAGTCCTAAAGCACACTGGAAAAGCATAAAGCCTGTCAGTTTAATGAGAACATACAAGATGGAAAACTAAAATTTTAATCTATTACAACATGCGTAGAACACAAGCATCTCAAGGCAGATATTGCCGTAGGGAAAGAGAATGATTTGTTCAAGTTTGGTCTAGCTTAGTTATTCTGTCTTTTTGGCTCAGTAATACTTGATGAGCCAAATAATCCTTTTTGTAAACCTTCCCCACATACCTACTCTCATGGAGATTCATTTGTGTCTCAAGTCTCTGTCACTCTGCAACCCCACCCCAGACAGTTCCTACCAACTCCCTCTGTATCACCTCATTTACCCATATATAATTTACATAATATATATAATGCCCACATACATAATATAATAGCCTTGCATGCTCTTTTTCTTTGGATAACCAAGCTCACTGATACAGGACTTCATGAAAAGAAGTCTGACTCTAGATATAATTAGTGAAGGGGAAACATCAGAATAGAGTTTTTTAAAAATATTAATTTATTTATTTTGTATTTTTTAAAAGATTTTATTTATTTATTTGTGCAAAAGAGAGAGCACACACAGGGGGAATGGCAGGCAGAGGGTGAAGCAGGCTTCCCGCTGAGCAGGGAGCCCAATGCCAGACTCGATCCCAGGACCCTGGGATCATGACCTGAGTAAAAGGCAGATTGCTTAACCAATTGAGCCACCTACGCGTACCCAGAAGGGTTATTTTATAAAGTGAGGTACTTCCCTACCTCTGGTGACTATGTTCCTTTTCTCCTGAGTGTCTTGATGTATAGAAGCCAAGGGGGAAAACTTCTTGGCTCTTATCAAACCTTCACAGTTAGGGCCATAGAATTTTAATGCTGGGAAGAACCTTAGAAATGTTATACAGTCTAAATCAATCCACTCGTTTTATGAAGCAGGTAACTACATGCCTTTTAAAGGGCCACAGGTAGTAAATGGCAGCCCCAGGACGCTGAGAGAGTTCATGACTCACTGCAGTGCCAAAACGACGGTGTCACTTCACAGGGTGCCAGCCTCCCTGCCATGTTTGGTGGGATTGGCCTTTCAGGAAAAACCACAGACAGACACAGCTGTTGGGCTGCCAGCCTCAGGAGGACCAACACTTGTTTTAGGGACTGATGCCACCCAACTAGTACAGACTAGAAAACAACAGCAGGCTTGAAGAAATAAAGATGAAGACAAATGAACCAACCGTTTGTTTTGTTTTGCTTCTTGTGATTCCTCTGTTCTCTTCCTTATTAATTTAAAAGCTGACATGTTGGGGGGCCTGGGCGGTTCAGTCAGCTAAGCATCTGCCTTTGACTCAAGTCATGATCTCAGGGTCCTGGGATCAAGCCCCATGTGGAGCTGCCCGGTTAGCGGTGAGTCTGCATCTCCCTCTCCATCTGCCCCTCTCCCTCTGCTCCTGCTCTGTCTCTCACTTTCTCTCTCAAATAAATAAGTAAAATCTTTTAAAAAAGTAAATAAATAAGTGCTGACATGTCCCTTCCAGAGAATGTTTCATTAATACTTGAAGGTTTAATTGTCATTTTAAAAAAGTTGCTGGGGCGCCTGGGTGGCTCAGTGGGTTAAGCCTCTGTCTTTGGCTCTGCCTTTGGCCCAGGGTCCTGGGATCAAGCCCTGCATCAGGGTCTCTGCTCAGCAGGGAGCCTGCTTCCCCCCACTCCCGCCTGACTCTCTGCCTGCTTGTGATCTCTCTCTGTCAAATAAATAAATAAAATCTTAAAAAAAAAAAAAGTGCTCTCCTAGCACTTTGTTTCTCTGCAATAGCACCAACAAAACTCTGCCTTTTATCAGATTTAACTGTTACTAAGTTGCTTCTTTCCCTAGAAGGTGAGGTCCGAGATGCAGGTCCACATTTTATTCCTCTGTATCCTTTATAGTGCGTAGCACAGTGCTTTGCACATGGCAGCTGCTCAATAAAATGCCTATTGATCTGGTTCCTGTCAATGTCTCTGTGTTTTTATTTTGATGCATAACAGTGGGAAAGATACAGCAATGAAATAAGTCTTAGGAGTTTATGGTAAGTAACTCTGTGGTTCAGTGGTCATAATTTACAAACACTGCCACAGAACAGTGATATCACAGAAAGTTCTATCCTAGGAAATGAATAAAATAACATCAAGTCTAAAAACAAGAAAGGGAGTTCTTTTTGTTGTTGTTGTGCATTTTGTTTTCTTTTTTGAGTTTTGCTAGTTCTATTGACTCTAACTGAATAATCATGTTACTGGAAGTAAATCATTAGAGATCATATCTAATTAACTTTGCCAGTAGATATTATATTCTCCATTGAGCACTATTACTATCTGATAATATGACATATTTGAAATTCTTTACAAACTGGCACCAAAAACCCAGAGAACATAATGTTTCAGATAATTCTGGAAATACTAGGCACTCAGAAACTGCATGAACCAAGCTTTTAAAAATTTAAATCCATGCCCTTTGCAGTTGTCAGCTGCTCAAATGGGCAGAAGGCTATTTTAGCGAAATGATTAAATCAGGTATTTCACAGACACACTTCCTGACTTTCTCAATTTTTTTGAATCTGTTAAAAAGTGATAACAGCAGAAAGCTGTTGCTTAACTTCACTAACTATGATGGTGAAACGGTGGGATGTGACCATCTTTATCTTAGCGGCTGAGTCAACTTCATCAGCACGATCACAAACTGGCTATCATATCATTTATGAACCCCACAAATACCGAGGAAAGGTCTATATTCTAGTGTTCCAACTCTAGAGACACAAATATATGGTTTCTGCTTTCAACAAGGGCTAGCACAGGCATGAGGTGAAGAGAAAAATGCAAGGGGGTACTATGAGTAAGGAAGGAATGTTCCAGTTGAGTCCAACAACGTGTAGGTTTCTGTTAGATGAACAAAGGCTGAAAGGGTGGTCCCAGGTAAGGGACAAGGAGGAAGAAAACATGCAGCAATGACTGAAAGTAATTCCTATGGCTGGAGCTTTGGGCAACACTGGGTGGGGGTAGGGGGTGAATCTCAAGGAATTCTAGAGAACTAGTGAGAGGAATGCAGAGCCTTGTACCTGTTTTGTAAGACAGGCAACAGGTAGGTTTTCATCAGGAAATAATAGGACTCGATCTGTCTCTTTAAAAAAATTCTCTAGGCTTGACACAGTACCAGAGCATGGGAACACATCCAGATCTCTGATGTCAGGCTCAGGGGACCCTCCTAAAGGAAAGCTCCAGAAGCATTCCCAAAGGAAACGAACAATGCTCACTGAGTAACAGTGGACAGATCTGGAATTCTTGTCCAGCAAGAACCCATACCCCGCTCCCAGCCTTCAGAAAGAAATGGCCTCAAAACTGGAGAACGATTCCATGGTATTGCAGGTTTGGTTCAAGACCCACAGAGCAAAACTCAAGAAAGCCAAACAACAGCAATTAGCTGGGGCGTAAGTCAAGACCAGCTCTTCCGAGAGAAACATGGATGCACCTCCAGTATCCCCCAGTGGTGTCTATCCTGCTTCCCTGCTTTCCACAGATCACCAATTCCTTCCTACCAACTCAGCACATGCTCCAATTTTAACGCTCTCCCAGACCATTCTGTTGGCAACAAAATAGTCCATTTTGGCTGCTGCCAAGATCCTAACATCTCCTCCCTTTGTCCCATTATGGAATCTCAAATTCTTTCCAGAAGCTTCACTGCTAATTCTCTTGGTTCTTCATCTCCAAAAAGAACTTCATGAGAGAAGCTAGACACAAAACATCACATATTGTAATGATTTGTAATGATTCCCATACAAGAGACAGATATAAGATCTACAGAACATGGATGCATTTCAAAATCATCTCTGTGAAAGAAAAAAGACACAAAAGGGCCCACGTGGTGGAACCAAGTGGAAAGAGGTGCCAAACAAAACTTACGGGAATGGGGATGTTTCATGTTGTAATTAGGATGGCAGTTACCTGCATGTATAAATTCATCCAAAGACATGAAACTATAACTTTAGTATTATGTACACCGCAAAAAAAGAAACAATCAAGGGAAGGACCCAAAAGGTTCTACTGAGCTATGCATTCTGCGGATGCAACTTTCACTGAAATAGTGTAAGGGCACCTGGGAGGCTCACTCAGTTAAACATCTGCCTTCAGCTCAGGTCGTGATCTCTGGGTCCTTGGATCAAGCCCTGTATCAGGCTCCCCATTCAGCAGGGAGTCTGCCTCTCCCTCTTCCTCTACTGCTCCCCCTGCTCATGCTCTCTCTCTCCCAAATAAATAAGTAAAATCTTTTTTTTTTTTTTTAAGATTTTATTTATTTATTTAACAGAGAGAGATCACAAGTAGGCAGAGAAGCAGGCAGAGAGCGAGAGGGAAACAGGCTCCCTGCTGAGCAGAGAACCCGATGTGGGGCTCAATCCCAGGACCCTGGGGTCATGACCTAAGCTGAAAGCAGAGGCTTTAACCCACTGAGCCACCCAGGTGCCCCAATAAGTAAAATCTTTAAAAAAATATATTGTACAGGGGTTTCACTTGTGATTATTGTAACGGAAGAGGACTCGGGAGAAAACCAACACATATGATGAAAGGGAATGAAAAATGCAAACTGTATTACCAAAAGATTACAGAACTTTGGACTCTATTAACTTCAAAGGAAAATAACAAGTAATAATTCAACCATTTTTAAAATCATGAAGCATCCTTCTGGTGTCATATGGGTGCAGGTTATATTCGCTATTTTCAGAAACCCTACCTGACAATATTTCTCTGTAGATATTTTATACAGTACTGGCAATGATTAATTGTAAGCATATGTATTTTTAAAGAAATGAAAATCTCTAGACTTGTAAGAAACTTCTCAGATTATCAGTTTACCCACAGAATATTCTTTTTGGTGACTTCTTGTGGGTTTCCAGAAATAGGATTTCACAACCGATTATAACACAAACCATATGCACCCATTCTCCTTCCTTCTTTGCTAGCGAGGGCATGACATTCTCCAGCCTCTGCAGCCCTATTTTTAGCACCAGACAATACAACATTTGCTGCACTATAAACTCCAAAGTCAGCAAAAGAAATCAGACTGTCTTATGGGGTACCTGACAGATTCAAAATGCTCTGTAGCGATTGAAATATATCGGCGTTGTCATTTAGGAATTTTGTCCAACCTGTACTTGGTTTAACTGGGAACAGAATGGCCTGCCATCAGACCCTGTCACTTTGTACGTTTCCCAGCACATTTCCTTTCTGGTGGTAGAGCTTATTATATCATGCCTTTCTTACCCTCTGCTGTGATAATGTAATATAACATAATCACAGTTCACCTTCAATCTCCTAGTTCCCAATGATACCTGGACTGAGTGTTCTAAAATATTAATTTAATAAACAAATAAGTGACAAAATAAATGAGCACATGAATAAACCAAGCACCTCACTGGCACATTATTTTTGTTCATTACCACACACATCAAGTTAGTACGTTTATTTTTCATTTGCTCATCCATTCATTCATTCATTCGGTTTTAACTGAAAACTTTCTATGCGTTCAGCACTGCGCTGAACAGGCAAAAGGAATGAGAGCCCCTGTTCTCCAAGAGTTAAGAGCCTAGCAAGAAAAAGTCAACATGAGCAGCTCTAGGGATCTAAGTGCAGAAACTCATGTGGGTAAATACGTTAACCACACCCATTTAGTTGAAAACTCGAGGCTGAACTAATGTTAATGTTCATATGAAGCACGATTGCCCCTAATAAACAGAGATGAAGAGCATTTGGAGGCGACTCCCATGATCTCCTATTTGGCTGCCACAAGGCTGAGGGTGTTACAAAGAGCAGTCTAGGAAGGGGATGGGGCTGTGGATGACTGACCCAAGGAAAACAAGTGGGCACTGGGCCAAGACCATTCTCAGTACCGCAAATGCGGCCTCACAGAAGGCTTGTAGGAGCTCTGGGTTACCTAGGCTAAGGCATTCTTGAGAAACTTGTCGACAGAGTAGAGGAGATAGGCAGTGAATGAGAGAAAACCGAAGAAATAGGGTAGCCTGAGGACAATTTCATAAAAAAATTTTATATTTTCTTAAATCTTTGACCCATGTCTAGTATGATAGTCTTAGATGTGGAGGTACTCACTCCATTGACAGACATTGCACTTTTTAAACATTATTTTAAGTCGACTTCTTTTTCTTAACCCAACAATGAGAGGGACAAAGGCCCTTTTCTGAATGAACATATAAGAAATGAATATACATACTCATCCTTGTCCACCTTTTCTCGGAGCTTCTTTAGTTGTTTATTTTGGCTGAACTTCAAGTTTTGAATTATGTTCTCAAAGTATTCATCTTCCTTGTAGTTCAACTATATTACATAAAAGATTTTGGGAAAAGTAATCAAAATTTTTGCTAAAAGCATAGGGATATGTTCTTAAACGTATCAGTTAATGAAGTTAACAGACAGCATTAAAACTTACCAAAGAAGGATTGAATTCTCATTAGCCTAGTTCTCTATCCCAGGTCACTGGTGCTCTAACTCAATCACTACTTTAGCCTATTCTTCTGGAACTAATCAATGAAACCAAGTGTCTGACAAGCTTTCCTATATTGACATTAGCCCTTACATGATAGGCGAGACAAGAGTCCATTCTTAATTTAGCACCTACTATGTACTGGGCACTGTTCTTAGCACTTTATATATTACATGTTTTTAATCCTTATAATCTTAAAAAAGATGGGCTATTAGCACCATTTTAAAGCTGAAGAAACTAAGGCAGACAACTAAGTCACTTGCCCAAGTTGGTGAGTGGAGGAGCTGGGATTTGAACCCAAGTAGTTGTCTGTGAGTCTTTGCTCTTAGCCACCTGACTCCTGAGACAAAGACACCCCCCACCCCCAGGCCTCACATGCTGCAGCCCGTCCATCTACAAGAAGAAACAGTCAAGCTTTTCTACAAATGGAAAGAGACGAGAGGACACTGTGGCTTGTAAACCCGCATGTGAGGCCAGTAATCAATGGATTAGTAATCACTGTCATCCCCAGGTCTGGGCAAGAATCACCTTACTTCCGCCTGGGTTTCTAAGGAGTTGCAGGGACAACAAGGTTAGCGACAGGACCCTCAACTGGGTCTGAAATCAACAGCGTTGTGACTTGAATTGATTCTGTTCTCTTTTCGCTGTTACATTACCAGAGGGGAATAAAATTGCTTCTGGTTTTCAAACAGTAGGTTTTTGTTTTGTTTTATTTTTTCAATACAGAGGCATGACCCGGTTTTTATCCCATGGAGGAATAATTGGAAAGTGGAGAAAAATGGAAGACTTGACTTTTTGGGCTTATACGAGAGGAGATAAGGAGCCTGAGTGCTGCCTGTTGCTCAACACTCTGATGTCCGCCCTTGATGCATTTCAAAGGACACGAGATCTTCCCACTACTCTTCAGTGGAATATATGGAAACCGAAATAACAAAACCCAAATATGAACCAGGCCGATGAAACAAAAGGCTAAAACTAAAACACAGTTTTGTCTTCAGCGTAAAAGACTTTATATAACGAGACCTTCGGGTTTAGGCCATTCCACATCACTTCTGGCACCCCACAGCTAGAAATGACATTCCCACCCACCCCAGGTATCACCAGCACAGTCTTCGTAGAGACCTACCTCAGCGTATTCACTGTTCAGTTTATTTTCGTTTGTAATAATGTCATCGGGATAGCCAATTCTTTCTTTAATGGCTAAAGCCTAGGAAAAATTAAAACATTGAATGTAAGGGTGATTGTGTAACTTCCAAATGCAAACATTATAATTTGCCGTGACTAGCGATTGAATAACTTGATCCATCTTGCTTACAAAAATAGTATTTGACAACACTTAGATAGAGATCTTTGAAATGGTTTCTCACTGGGGTCCAAAATAAATGAGAAACAGTTCCAAAATTTTGCTTCTAATACCCTATTCTCATAGGTTCCAGCTTTCCCAAGAAAACCAAAATGAAAACTGACAAGGCATCATTCCACATGTATTGTACTTCTATGAACTTTTTCTCTGAAAGGCTTTTTTCTTCAATTTTATAGGAGGGCTAATATTTAGAGCTTCCATTCTAGCAACTTATAATTATCTTTCCACTTCACTGACTTAGCTCAGAAAACAGATATGGGTTTACAGCTTTAGTGCTAATATTCCTTCTGAATATTGAGTCCTGGAGTCTGTATGTTCTCTTTTGGTCTCCAAACCCAGTGTACCTACCTTCCCACAGTTAAGTGAATGGCATTATTTAAATAAATAGAGAACAGGATTTTCCTTGTTATACCAGCTCATACTGACCACTTGCTTACTACATTTCTAATTTTTATTTTTATTATTTTAGAATTGCTTACTTTTGTTATTTCATTATTGCTATTTGTTTCCTATTATGATTTCTATTTCCATTTTTTTATTTCTCTCATTTTTCTCAAAGATATTTGACTTTTGATTCTATCATATTATATTGTTCTTAAATAATTTAATTATGTTACAAATCTGTTTCATAAGCACAGGATTTCCGCAGTAGATCAGACAGGATATGTGTCAATAAGTCAGTTTGGCCAAGTCCGATTTCTTGTAGATTTCCACACCACTGCCCATTACAAACAGCCTCCTCTTGAAGGTTTTTTACTTTCTAGAAGACACTTCCCCAATGAGTGTTCTAAGAGGCACAAACTCTATAGAAACAGGTCTACATAAAAAGGATTTATTGTCAAATACTTTGGGTAAATACTGTGACAAGAATGTTAAGCAGACTTCTTTACTGCAGTCTAACATGTAATGAGTATTAGATACGGTGCCTGAAAATCATACCCTAGGAGCATGTAACCTAGTCTAAGGTGGGGGCAGGGAAGCCTTCCTACAGGAAGTAATTTCCTAAATTCTTTGAGACAGGGACTATTTTTTTATGGAACTACTTATGGGTTCAATGGCTTATAATACCACCTTGGGAAATGATGATCAAGCTCAATCCAGCTGGCCACATCAAACAGAACCATGTCACAAAGAGCCAGAACCCAAAAGGAGTAAATCCAGCCTGAATGTCAGGACCCAGTCAGTGATGGATAGATAGGTATATTGCGGTGCATAAATTTCAGATCTAACCCAGCCACAGCTTTGGGATAGCCAAAAACGACAGTCCCTTCACATGATTTAATCCTGGAAAACAACTAGACTACAGCTTGGTTTTCATATTATAATAGGTTCATAAAATCTTTCTTTATCAGTTTGAAGAATGGTCTGTTCTTGCCACCCCAACTGGAGTGGAATTATCAGACTGTATGTGAATACTACTCCCAAAGCATATACTGGATATGTTCCTCTTAGTTTTATACTTATCGAGACAAATAATCATAGTGAGTTTAAACCTAAGACTTTCTTAAACATCTGACACCTCTGTTCTTATGCAAGATACTAGGAGTCCCAATCACAGGTACACAATGGGGGTAGAGAGGAATAGTTATGCGAAGGCTCCCTCAATATCTCTCTACCTGTAGATCACCATGTAATACTCAAGTAATACATCACCTTACCTTTGCTTGACAGAAATTTAGAATTTTTTTCACGAGGTCATATAAAAATCTAAATAAGGCATGTTTTCAAAATTGAGCTGGAAATCTGTGATTAAAAATTGATATTTTTAGGCTTTGGTAGAATCCTTTTGGATATGTTGTATAAAAAGAGAAATAGTATGAATCACTGATAATATTTTTCAGATATTTATTGTTCATATAAGATTTCCTCTTATTTTCTGAAGAGCCCTTTTTTTTAAAAAAAAAGGAAAACTGGGGATATTTCAAGATTTTGAATTGAATATGGAGAGTAGGAGTTTTTATTATCTCAAGATAATAAAAGGTGTAAATCACAGAAACAAATCTTTATCCATGAAAACTGTTCCTGGAAATGACATCTTGAAGGAGATTGCTTTCATTTTATGCAATCCCTGAACTTCCTTAAAAGTTCATCTTTTCATGTAAAGAAATTGTTTAATAGTTAGTGCTGCCTTTTAAAATTAATTAATAATTTACCTTTTCCTCAGCTTTCTTTTTTGTTTCAGCATCCATCCAAGTGAGGTCATCTAAAGTCTGAATAAAAACCTCACGGATCTGTGTAATCAAATCCTCAACCTTCAACCACAGAAACAGAAGACAAATTTAGGACATGAATTACTTTTTTTGGTAACACAAATTTTAAAAAATAGGATTATAAGCTGTCTTTACAGAACTCAATAACACGTATTTATAGACAAACTGTGACATAAACACATGGATATATGGGGATCATTATATTTTTCAAGGAATCTTGCTACGACCAACACTAAGGATTCAACAGAGTCTTACACACACCTTAATTAAAAAATCATCTTTAGAATTTAATGGTTTCCATGATCATAAAAGAATTCACATAAAACAGTGTCATCACTGTTAGTAGTTCAATTAAGCAAGAAGTAGTATTTTAATAAGTTTCTTTCACTTTAAATTCCATCCTCTTCATTTCAGTAACAATGAAAAATGAAGTATATTTTTTTAGTATCTCAAATAAACTCTGGCTTACTTTCAACATTTTTCAGAAAACACTAATTCTTGGTCAATCTTGCTAATAGGAGAATTTACAAATGTCTCTATCAACAGAACATGAGTGGGCACCGGGTATACACTGCTTCCAGAAAATGGACAATTGGTTTTGGATCAGACAATATTAAGATTAGAAACATAACCAGACCCTTGGGAGAGGGAGGGGGAGAGTCACTAACAAATAACAATAAATCATGATTCCAAGATTCTTCTGCCAATCAGTAAAACTTGAGCCAAATTTTTAACTATTGTAACTGCACATTGATGCAAGCAACTAACTGATAGAAGTGTCAGGCTGAGAACATTACCACATGTTTACTCTCTCCAGCAAATGCTGCTTCCACATACAGCCTTCCCACAGCATTTTCCATATTCCCATTGACATAGTTTGCACAACGTCTCCATGTTGCTGTTTCTGATGTTGTGCCATAAAGGGCCTATGGGTAAGAGAAAGGAAATGACATCTGACCACAAATAGATGGTCACAGCAAAGGTGAACACACATTCCACAGGACTCTTTTCTTTATGTCCCCTAAGTTCTTGCAAATGTTCATTGCTTCTCCTCACAAGGCATGTTGTCCTCACCCATGACAAAATGTAATCCAACTGGACTGTTTACTTATAAATAATCCAAAAATAAGGTATATTTTCAGTAGCTGTCCCAGTAGAACTTTCGGCTATTACAGGTGAATATCCTTCTAGACGGCTTTAGAAAACAACAACAAAATGCCCTCCCCTCAAAACCAAACAAAAAAATAATAGTTCCGACTGCATAAACATAAACATGAAGTAATGTTCAATTTATGTAACAGGGGAGAAATCTGGTATACAAGAAAACACATTCCTGTTTTTTAATGTTTTAGCTGAACTTCCAGTACTTAGAAGAACTGTACATATATAAATTTAAGTACTAACGAGGGGATTAACTGAAGTAAGGGAAATTGCGCGAGATGCCATTTTTACATTCTTTAATTTTAAAAATTTGCCCACATTTTCTTTCAAAGAGTAAATGCTAAAAATTTCAAATAAGCAGTTATTTCCTTTCCATAACACCAACCAGTACATTTGCCAAAATGTCTCCTTCTATCCCTCATCTCCCCTCACCACAGGACTACTGTCATGATTGTTTAAATAGTGAAGGTACAGCCTAATAAAAGGCCTTACGGTTGCCCCCAGGTAGGCGTACTCTCAGTGGATTGTCTACATCAATGTAGTCCATCTGTCTGCCTGTCTAGTGTGCTGTATACAAGCACCTGACAGTCAAATTAACTGAAATATATACCCTTGCAATTACTTTCAACACAACAAAAAACCAAGCCAGTATTCTCCCACAAACTGCTCCAATAACCAAATGCATCTCCTTCCAGAGAAATTGAATCTTGGTGCCAGAGCAGGACAAAGCCCATGAAAGCTGGCTTTGCTAGGCAACATAGCCAAAATATGGGCAAAGCAGCCAACACTTGGCATGTTGACTCCTGGCAAAGTTCGCCACATTCTAGCAGCGTACATGGCAAGCCTTCATAACCATGTACTCCTTATGCTTTAAGTCTTAAGAAAAGAGATTTTTTTCTTCACCTTGCGGAAAGCATTTCTGGACTCCTTGTAGGTTCGGCTGAGGCTGCTTACACGATCCATTATGAACTGCCAGGACATTAAATTTTGAAGATCTCTGTATAAAAAAACCCACCACCCAGCAACAGAAAAGATGAGGCTGCAAAGCTTCTAAAGAGTGATTGTAAATGTAAATTTTGAGGACATAGGCACTCTGACATACCTACCTGGCAGAATATTTGGTAAGAATGAGCTTAAGTTTGGTTAAATATTCTGGAGCATAAACCACCACATCTTCCTCATTTGCAATATTAATATTCACAGTTGACATGATTTCATTTGTGAAATTTGACCAGCTGAATGGCTGGAAAAAAGCAGGCATGAAACATTCAGTAATTGTGGATTTGCCTTCTTGGTTCTAAGACTCAAGGAGTCAGACATAGTTAGGGTGCCAGTCGCATCATTATGTAATATCACAATGGTCAGTCTGATATTTGTTTGGAAATTTTCCTCCATTGTTCCAATCAGTTTCTGAATTTTAAAAAATTAGTTCTGTAGCATGATTATTCAGATAGCAGCATTAAACTAACCAACCATCTAAGAGCAAAAGCAAAGCCTCTAAGGATAGAGAATATACAGCTAGAAATTTAGCTCAGTGTTGCCCATCTTGGTCTAACTCACACACACAGAAAGGACATTTAGCTTTAAAAATAAAGCTTCCTGTAGTGCCTGGGTGGCTCAGTCATTAAGCGTCTGCCTTCGGCCCAGGTCATGGTACCAGGGTCCTGGGATCGAGCCCCACATCAGGTTCCCTACTCAGCAGGAAGCCTGATTCTCCCTCTCCCACTCCCCTTGCTTGTGTTCCCTCTCTTGCAGTCTCTGTCAAATAAATAAATAAAAATCTTCAAAGACAAAAATAAAATAAAATAAAAATAAAGTTTCCTTGGTTTACACAAAAATTTAAATGGGTATAAAGTGTTTATCTTTTAATAGTGGATATTAACAATCCATTCAAACACCGCTAATACACCTCAGTGGAGATCCAGCTATAAACAACCGCATACTATTCTCATAGGAGAGGTATAGTAATGTTAGAGATACAACACAAATGGTCCAATGAAGCCAAACACCATATCTAAAACTATCAGTATTGGGTCGATAGGCATGTGATTTTTACACTTTGGAGCTGCTAAAAGATGAAATCTTATCTTTTATTCTCTAAATGGGAATCGTGGTTATTCAACCAACAGTAGATATAAGAAAAATAACACAAACATTGCGATTATGCAAATTTTGCTAAAATGCCACATTTCAGTGTTTGAGAAGTTCATACATTTGTAAGGACATAAAATACTGATAACTTATTAAGTATTAATAACTGCTTTTCTCAATTTTCTTTGGTGGTTTGGACCAATCTTTCAAAAACAGATTTATGAAGCCCTCATTGTATTAAACAGTTCTATGTGACAAATTCCTAACAATAGGTCATGTCTTTACAAACCTCCCCCCCCTTTTTTTTACTGTAATTAGGGCCAGAGAGAATTCTATCACTGAATGTGATAGTTTGTTGATTTTCCCATGGATCTTGCTTCAGTTCCCAATCACGTGCATCAACTAATACACAAGGATACATACATAGCCCCCCCAAAAGATTACTATATCCTAGCTCATGAATTACTACTATTCATAATGGAATTTATGAGCCAGATTTTTCTCCTTATTTCTAGTGTTCTATGTTTCCATCATTGCTCTGAACATCTAGGTTCATGGCCTTGATGAGAATATGGCAAGTTCTATATATAAATTATCCTTTTTAGGACTTAAAAAAAATCTAGTGATTTTATTATTTGACTGTCCAAGTCCAATGGCTATATGATTGTCTCTCAGAAGGATTTTCCATTTTAATGTTTTCCAAATCCTTTGCTACAACGGTTTCATTGCACAGCTGCCTTGAAAGGAATTTTACCTTTGATATTCACTCTAACTCAATATAATACAATGACTTCACATAGGTATGTGTTCCTTTTTCCAGTCTTGTCATGAAATCAAATGGTTGGTGTCATCTAAATTCATTTTGAAGTTCAATCTATTTCAATAAATAAGTAATCACTGAATTTTAACAAACTGTACCTCACTATTATAATTTTGGAAATGGCACAATAACAGAGAGCACGAAACTTGCTACTTACCTTCCCATCGATCTCTAGTGAGAAGTTATTCTGGATCTGGGCTAATGTCATTTTGTTATAAAGAAGCATGGGGTCATTTCGATCTTCAGGTTTAGTTGTAGCCTACGGATTTAATTTTTGATCCTTATTTTACAACTAAGAATACTTCAGAAAAACATAACTCTCTATGAGGGGAAAAGAAATATGAAATAAGTACAATATAAGTTCTATTTTCTACACTTGTTTTATGGTTAAAATAAACTTATATCAAAGAGAAAAGTGGAATTTGGGAGATTTTAAGCATATTCAGTAACAATCATCAAGATTTGGCTACCGTGTTAATATAAGATTCTTCAAAAATCTTTTCATACTTTGACCACTGCTGAACCACACAGGCAGTGTCCACAGGCCTCCTTCCTTCTAAGGGTCATGGTCAGCTCAGTCGTTTCTGTGGTTGTTTTATATGGTAACTTCCTCAAATACAATCACCTGCAATGCATCTCTCAAATATCCTCTCCCACTTCCTCATTGCTACCATTTAGTATCCCAGTTAATATCCAGATAAGGAAAAAAAAAAGAAAAAAAAAGAAAACCATAACGATTTCTGCAAGAATTTCAAGCCAAGTAAGAGAAAAATTTCCTAGTACAAAGCATGGTTCTCTGAGGAAAGTGATAGCAACTCCTACCTTTGTGACTGTCCTCTTATCCTGCCTAGACAGTATACTCTACACTCTACAGCATTAGACTCATCAGTTTTATTTACTTATTTTTCACAGAATCAAAAAAAATGCAATAACAACTCCCCAACTAGCAGCTGAAATAGAAAAAAAGCAATTTTAAAGTCAAGAGAGACCAAAGGTAGCTTAACATGGGAGTTATTTCTGGGTTACAGTATCCCCTTTAGGTCATTTATTTATTTCACCACGTTAAAAGTTATTTATTGAACATATGAATGGAATATAAAGTTGGATAATGCCAGAGATACACAGGTCAATTAAAGAAGACTAAGACCTCACCACAACCTAAGTCTAAGAGAGGAGAAAAAAAATAGATGCAAATCATTTTCAGGTAGGATATGCCTATCAGAGAGCTGAGGCTGATCAAAGGAGAATATGGTCTGGGAAGGTGCAAGCGGCAGAAACCGAGGGCAATACACTGTTTTCCTCTAACACTTCCATTTCCAGCACAGAAACACCTGTAACCCACCCAACCGTCATTCATCCAACCACGGTTCCAAGCAAAGTCTGGTTCTGACTGGAGATTTGGGGTTTCACATAGCTCCAGGAAAGCTAAAATTGCCCTCAAAGATTTTTAGTTTTCAAGATTCTGAGGGGCACCTGGGTGGCTCAGTGGTTAAGCCTCTGCCTTTGGCTCAGGTCATGATCTCAGTGTCCTGGGATCGAGCCCCATATCGGGCTCTCTGCTCGGTGGGGAGCCTGCTTCCCTCCTTCTCTCTGCCTGCCTCTCTGCCTACTTGTGATCTCTGTCTGTCAAATAAATAAATAAAATCTTAAAAAAAAAAAAAAGATTCTGATGGCAGTGGCAAACACCAGGAGGATTCAGGAGCACAGACTTGTCTGCAATGTCAGGGAGAGCCCTAAAGATTCTAGACTAAACCAACCGTGGGTTTAATCAGTAACCTTAATGCTGCTTAGACAGAGTTCACTCCTCGGGACTGCAGACTCTGTCAGAGGAACGTCGGACAAAAAGGTGCCAATTCAGACTTCAAGGGTTCATCGGAACCAGAGGTAACTCAGGAAAACACGCTCTGGGCTTTGCTGTTCCTGTCAGAACCTCTGAGCCAGCCTGACAGTTGGAACTTGGTCACACTGTGTGGTCACGTGGCAGTGTTCAGGGACTAATATTAAGCAGAGGAAGAGTTAATCTCTGTGATCACCTTAAACTAAAATAAAACAAAGCAGAACTATACACACCAAAACTAAAACAGCTTTGCGGAATAGTTAGCCATCGCATGTGCCCTGAGCCTCGAGGACATCCCACCAACCATCTGACTGCAAATAGTTAAGCTTTTCGTATAATCCACTTATCTTAGGTAATTAAGTGTATCTAGTTTAATATTTATCGTACTTAGTTATGTCTCTGGGATGTCAGGAACTCAGTTTACTACAAAATTCTATAGTTTCAAAGGTTCTCTTAAAGTCAATGATTCATTTCTGAGCTATGCATTTTTACCAGTTGTTGAAAAAGTTGCACCTTTTTACCTTTCCAATATGTTAGAGAGGAGAAAGAAAGAAAAGAGTGGGAACACAGGATGTCTGGGTGGTTCAGTCAGTTGAGTGGCTCGTGGCTCAGGTCATGATCTGGGGGTCGTGGGATCCAGCCCCACGTGTCTCACGTCTCGGGTTCCCAGCTCAGAGGGGAGCCTGCTTTTCCCTCTGCCTTTTCCCTCTCCGCCAGCTTGTATACTACCTCTCACCCCCCCTCTCTCTCTCAGATAAAGAAATAAAATCTTTAAAAAAAAAAAAAAGAGTGGTAACATTATTCAATGTATCAGAGAAAATGTGTTTTACATTGGCAATTTCTTTTTCCAATTCCATAATTTTCTTCATTTCCAAAGAAAGCTGGTTTTCATCGATGGGCAGTCCTTTCTCCTTACGAATCAGTCTGGCCACAGAAATCATAAAATCTACATACGCTGTACAAGCCTGCAAAAAATACACAACAGTGAATTGCTGGAGAACATTCTAAATATTTATCATGGTAATTTAACTTAAAATTTATTTATAATTTTTGGTAACACTTAAAGAATAATAAAATAGAAGACCTTTACTAAATCCTAAAATAAATGACCTGCACAAATTCTTAGAAAGTCAACATGTAGGGCACCTGGGTGGCTCAGTGTGTTAAGCCTCTGCCTTTGGCTCAGGTCATGATGTCAGAGCCCGAGTATTTAGCCCCACTTCGGGCTCTCTGCTCAGCGGGGAGCCTGCTTCCTTCTCTCTCTCTCTCTCTGCCTGCCTCTCTGCATACTTGTGATCTCTCTTTCTCTCTCTCTGTGTCAAATATATAAATAAAAATTTAAAAAAAAAGAATGTTTAAAAAAGTCATCATGTGTCTGAATTAAAGCGGAATAAAAAATTATCTCTTTGAAAGTACTAAGTAATTCATAACCATTTGGTTGGAGAATTCTGTCATTTTCAATTTTTAATCGTTATTTAAAATTGCCTTACTAAGAATACAGTTGCAAAAACACTTGATAAGTAATAATCTAGTAGTTTTTCTTAAATAATAATAAATTCCTTTCCTGAATTCCATCTCCCAAGTTTTCTCTGCTTATATATATCTTATATATCTTTTTCAACTGTTCACGAAGAGAAGGCCACAAACTCACATACACGCAGGAAGGACATCTTTATGTCTCTTCTGGCCAAGCAGTTGTTTTTGTTTGTGTCTTGGGTTGTTGTTATTGTTCTGTGTGTGTGTGTGTGTGTGTGTGTGTGTGTCTTTGTAAATAAGACTGTGCTCTCATGAGGTCCACAAACCTGGAGGTTTTAGTTAGGAAATTGAAGACCACTTCCGTATTCTCAATCGTTGCTGTTCAGCCATTATTATCCATCAACAGTTAAAATAAATTATGATCTCACCTTGTGAAAATTTACTCAAAATTCAAGTTTCTAGCACCAGCTTAATGACAAGACAGACAACCACAACTGGGGAAGTCATGTCACACAAGTGTGGGATTAACGGGCACATCTATGCTTCTAATACTCATTCCCAGGGTGAATACCAAGGAAAGTTATACAGTCCTTATAGTTGAAACTATAACACCTTATAGTTTCAAGAGGGTTTATATTGATTATTATATTGATTATATTGATTATCAGTGAAAGGGCACACTTACATTCACTGTGAGTATGAAAGGCCCATCTGAATTTATAGCAACTATCAAGAGGATCAAACATAAAACTTATAGGGAAATAAATATTTTATCAAGGAAGATGTACAGGTATTACCAGTTTGAAAACCAAGAAGACAGCTTAAGGTAAGGTTTAGATACTGGCACTCCATGACCTTCAGTGACCTTCAGTAAGTGCTAAGTAAACAGTTCCCCAGGGAGAGGGTTTCCTTATTCTCAGACACCCTGTAATGCTGGGACATCCAGCCAGCATCTCTATACATCCACCTGCTGCTCAACTGAACTGACTGTTTTCAGCTGTGGGCCTGTATTAAAACCCAATTACAAAGGTCGCAGGGATAAAAGGATGTTTTTATGCATATTCTCACCACGTCCATTCTTTTCCTATTAAAAGGTAATCAGAATTCTTCTTTCACTTGGAAGTAAACAAATCCGTCTGAGTTCTTATCTCCCGGGACCAACTATTCCAAACTATAAGCATGCGGTGTTTGGAATTAACTATATTTCAAATTATATGAATTCATCTGCATTCAGCAGGGAATTACTACCATGAAGGAAACGGTAATTTGAATTTTCCGATAGTTGTCTGCTGAGATTTTTGTTTTTCTCTTCTGTGGGCTGCATTTTTGTTAACGAGGTAAGAAAGCAGTAACAAGAATGCTCTCCTGCATGCCATTGCCCCTGTGAACTGGTTCTACTCCAATATCTTATCTTTACAGATACACTTCAAGACTATGGAACTTGGCAAAGGCAAGCACAAGAACTTCGGATGGTGCTTCTCATCCGCGAAGCAGGTCCAGTTTCTCAGAAATCTGGAAGCACAGGCGGTGTCAGCAGCTTCTGGGATACTTGACTCTTTAACACAGCTACACGGAACACACCACTTCCTTTAATGAGCTCCATTACCTGGCAACTATTCCAATGTAACTGATTAAAACATGTGTCTTAGTATCTTGATTATCTTTCCTGGCTTCCAAATTTATCTCGTAGCTGTCAGAACCCAGGCTTATTCCTGCTGTTAAATCCTTTTTACAAGGTATGATTCTCTACCCTAAGGTTCTCATTTTCTTCCTTGAGATACTTTGTAGATATGCCAAATGAGAGTAATTGTCATGATTTGGGGAGAAAGTAATCAACATATATTTTAACACCTGAATAGTAGGTTGGCTAGGATATTTTTAAAATTGAAATTCAATTTTTTCTATTTTGTCACCGAGAGAGCAATTAGTTACTAGGACAAGGTCCGAGTCAACCACCTTGACAGTCATAAGGTAGTTTTTGTTGAAGCCTTCATATGGAGAATCCTTGGGGTGAAAAAGAATCCACCAAAATACCTACGTGGCCCTTTGAAAAATTAAGACATTGTAAATCCCAATTCCTATAATAGCACGTTCAAAGATGACCATTGGTTTTACATGGTTTTATGGGAAAATCTATAATATCAGTTTTGTGACTTTTTAAATAACACGCTATCAATGAGATGATATTTACTAATACCCAAGACCATGAACTGTCACTCTAAGTAGAACTATCTTCACTTTGCAGGACCAAGCACTGATATTTATAAATTGGCTCTGTTCAGAAATTGGGCTTCTCCTGCTTGGAAATAAGCTGGTATTTGTTGATTGCCAAAGAGAAAGACAGCAATGATATTTGACTCCTGTCCTTTAAACTTCAATATCTTTGTATATGAATAACAGCAAGATCCAGGGATGAACAGAAAGCTTTCCAGTTCAACTGGCTGATATTTCGGTGCTTTGGTATGATAAACACCTAAGGACCAGGAGCTTCACTTCTAAAGATTCTGTTCCAGGACACCCTGCTCTTCCCGATTTTCTGCTTTTCCCTTTCTAGGGAAGACATATGGAGCGTAAGGTGCCTGAAAAGTCACAGAACTGTGCTCTTCTTAGCCACTGATGCCGGGGGATTCTTAATAACGTTACATACACAGAAAGTTTCCTGAAGAAACACACAGGGGACATCAAGCAGGAAAAATAGGTTTCCTACCAAAAAGGTCTATTTCTCCCCCCACCCCCACCGTTTAAACATCATTTTCAGGGAGCACGCAGCGGCCAGCACGTGGAGACTTGTTCCCCAAAGAGGGACGGCAGAGATCCAGAATCACACAGCCGTTTCTGGGGCCCAGAATGCATAACGAACTCCTGATCTGAGCAGGAGAAACAAAGGATCAAGAAGATCTGTGACGGACCAGCCCAGGGACTCCTTGGAGCTTTCATCAGATTATTCATGAGGAGAACCTTATTATGTAACTTCTGAGGAAGTCTTCTTGGGAAGAGGCATGTAGTTCCTTTTATAAACCAGATTTAATCCATCTCAAAAAATTCTCTTGTCAATGCCACACAGCCAAAATGAGTCTTGTCATATTCACCAAGTCTCGAGTTTAAAAGCTCAGGTTTAAAAGTCTCAGCTTCCTGTGCAAATGATGAAGTAGTGGGCATTCTCAGAGGATGGGTGCCCTGACTCAGAGCTGGTGGGAATCAGGAGTTATTATCTTCCCTCACTCAGATCTGGGCTAGAAATCCTTTCCATGCACTAGCTTAACATCTCATTTCTACTGCTGCTCCAGTTTGCTACTGCAGAAAAATGAAATCACTCCAAAACTCAGTGACTTAAAACAAAAATACTTTCTTCTAAACACAATCATTATGAAAAATTACTGAGTATGAACTTATAATTTAATAAATTGTATTAAAATAAAAAATAGGAGTGCCCGTGTGGCTCATTCGTTAGATGTCTGCCTTCAGCTCAGGTCATGATCCCAGGGTCGTGGGATCAAGTCCTCGTTTGGGCTTCCTGATTGGTGGGAAGCCTGCTTCCCCCTCTCCCACTCCCCCTGCTTGTGTTCCCTCTCTTGCTGTATCTCTCTCTGTCAAATCAATAAATAAAATCTTTGAAATGAAATGAAATGAAATGAAATGAAATAAAATAAAATAAAATAAAATAAAAATAAAAGCTCCTTTATGTTTTGTTAAATACAGATACCTGGGCTAGGTAAAACCTCCTGACTGTTAGTCACCTGGTGCCCAGAAGGGACAAAATGAGGTCAGCAGTTTCCCTTGTAGGATCTGTGTTATCAAGTCAGCCAAGTAGCGCCAGTGATCTTTTTAAAAAATCAAATCAAAGTACATCTAAATTATCAACCCACCCCATCCGTAGTCATTCACCTTCTATCATATCACCTTGTTCTCTTTCCTTTATCACACTACTATCTGCAGTCATCTTATTTCCTTAAATTATTTACTTCTTTGTTTTCTATCTCCTCCCATCAGAATGTGAGCTCCAGGTGAACAAGGACCTTCTCTGCCTTGTTTCCTCAGCATCTCTCCTGCCTAGAAAACTATCTGTCACATAGTAGAAGCTCAATAAATACCTACCGATTTAAAAAATGAAGTTAAATTTTAAGTACATTAAGTAAGCTTCCCTCACTTCCCTCATCAGATTCTCAGCCCAGGGCTAGAACAGTTCGTCTCAGCGTGTTTTGGATAAGCGGGCAAACAGACTCCTCTCTGGCTTGCACCCGCTCATCTAAAGGTCTGCAAACCTCAGCCTGTGCTCCTTCCTTCTTTCCTGCTCTGCATTTTCTCTGATAAGAGAAACCTGAAACACAGACCCTGGATCATCTCTTTCTGGCTTCCAGCCATCCTGGCCATGTTCCAAGTCCTCTATCCTTGACATTCAAACACCTCCATTCTTTATAAACCCTCAGTTTTTCTAAGAATGTTCAATTTCTTCATGCCTCTGAACAACTTCTTCTCTGCCATGCCTCGTAGCACTATCTTCCTGCTCCACCTTCTCTGGCTCCCATCCACTAGACCACGGGTTCCCTCACTTTTCTTTAAGCCCTGAAATGCTCTGTTCAAATAAATACCTTATTGATGTACAAGCAAGTAACATAAATTGTGGTGGATAATCTTGAAGTATGTAGACATGAAGGCCCCACAGAGCCCTGCCATGGACATGCATAAAGAGGTTATGAAACCACTACTCTGGCTGATTCTACTTTCTCAAACACAGAGCATAAACATATCTATAGCCCAGTTACACTCTGATATTTAGGGCTGCTAACCTACAGATTTCTTTACAAAAGAGGACAAGGTAACAATTAGCCTTGATAATCTAAAGAGGAAATGGAAGGGAAGCTTTGAAAACAATTCCAATTTATCCCCAAATACACAGTTCAGAGACTCTCTGAAGGTGAGTGATTACTTAAGAAAATTCAGGCCATCATTCCTTTCAGTGAATCAATCAATGTACAAAAGAACTTTCTCATATAAATTCTCATATAAATTTCTCAAAAATTCCGTGGAGGGCATAATTATTTTTTATAGGTAGTGTGTATCTTTCATATTGTTTTCCTTGCATGAAATTTATACCCTTGGAAGGGATCAAACTGTTTCAAATCTTGCTACTTCTGTCCTTTGACATAGTAGTGTGTCATTCAAATTAATCACAGTAGGTTTCTACTGCTTACAATTAATATTCTTAACTGATGCATGGATTTTTTTAAAGATTTTATTTATTTATTTATTTAACAGAGAAAGAGAGAGAGGTCACAAGTAGGCAGAGCAGCAGGCAGAGAGAGGAGAAAGCAGGCTCCCTGCTGAGCAGAGAGCCCGATGTGGGGCTCGATCCCAGGACCCTGATATCATGACCTAAGCTGAAGGCAGAGGCTTAACCCACTGAGCCTCCCAGGTGCCCAACACATGGATCTTTTAATCTGTGAGTTTAAGCAAGTCATTTTACTTCTTTGGGTCTCTGTTTCCTCATTTCTAAGATAACGGTTTGGACCAAATCCTCTAATGTCCCATTTAGCTCTTCAAGTCTGTGCATGAGTAACCTTAATTATTAAGAAAATACAGGATCCTGGGGTCCCTGAGTAGTGCAGTCAGTTAAGCATCTGACTCTTGGTTTTGGCTCAGGTCATGATCTCAAGGTCATGAGACTGAACCCTGTGTCAGGCTCTGTGCTCAGTGCTGACTCTGCTTGAGTTTCTCTTTCCCTTTGTTCCTCCCCTCTGCTTTCTCTTTCTCTCTCAAATAAATAAATAAATCTTTAAAGAAAGAAAGAAAGAAAACATATGATCCTGTCATATAAAAAATAAAAGAATATACTCTGGTTTCTATTGCCTGAGAGCACATTCTCTCTTTAAGTGAGAGGGAAAGTACAGGAAATGAAAAGGAACAGAGGTGTTTAAAAGTTTAAAACACTCAGAGAAATACAATATGCATTTTTCAAGATATAACACTTAAAACTGTCAGAATAAAAGCACACAGTAAGTTTGAAAGGCAGGAAGGTCTTTTAACAAGAGAAAAATAGGTTTTGTCTTTGAGGAAGAAGGTAAGAAATAGTTCTTGAAAATAAAAATGTATCATCTATTTTCATTACTCAGTTGTGTAAAAAAGACAAGGCATTTTACTGTTTTCAATGCCACATAATTATCACAAAACAAAAATTCTATTTGGAGGTTATCAAAAGCAAGAAAAACAAAACAAAAACAAAAATAACTAACCAAAAAAACAAAAGACAAAACCAAACAAACAAAAAACACCAAAAACATGAAAAAAACAAAAATCAAAAATCAAAAAAACCCATGCTTCTATGAGACAGAATGGGTGGGCTTTCTTAGTAATCGTACTGTTTCCATTGTTCATAGTAAGTTTGGCTTCATATGGAGGCAGATGCCCTGAAGGATCTGGATAGCCCTGAAAGAGTGGTCAAGGAGGACCTGAGGAAATGGGCTTAGGTAATGATTTGATCAAAATCTATGACTAGGGTCCTTTTGATCAGAGGGGGTGTGACCCTCCCTCATCCCCAGCCCCTGAAGCGTATCTGCAGAGCCAGACTCCACAGTAGAGTTTGAAAATCATTGGCTAGAGGCGCAGGCAAAGAAGCCGGGCTCTCTAGTCAAAAATGCAACACCTTTCTTGGTAAAAGTTTGGTCACCTCATATTAATCCTCAAATTATTATTGCCAATAAAATAAATTGCCAAAATAAATGATTGCCCAATAAAGTTATGCCACTAAAATGACGTGGTATGCAAAAATACGGGACCCACAAAGTGTGTGAACACATCTCAGGCAAGCTGAATGTAGCAGAGAAAGAACTGGAGAGTAAAAACTGGAGAACTTGAGGAAAAGGGATACACGGTTTATGAGATGTGTGTAAGATGCTTGCTTAGAAAATCCAGTCCCTCAGCTACTGATATTCTAGAGCTCACACCTGCCCCCAAATCAAAGTGAAGAACTAGGCAGGACCTCAAAGGATTGGGTGCTTCTCGCTTCCTTTTCTTTCCTCTCTTCCCTGCCATCTTCCCCTTCAACTGTTCATCCCCATTTTCATCCCCTGATTCATTTAGTAGTCACTCGATAATTCTTAAGGGTCAGAATCTGACCTGGATACTGGAAATAAAGCAAAGAATAATCAAGACATGCTACTGTTCATTACTTTTACAGTTTCCCAGGGGGGAAAAATGACTTTAAATAAAGAAGTATCCAGAAACCCATGTAGTACGGGAACATCAAGGTATCTTCATCTACTTAGAAGTTTCAGGGAAGGCCTTCATAAGTAAGTACAGTTTAAATGTCAATTTAAAAGGTGAGGAGAAAGGAAGGGGGCTGAGCAAGCGGTAGGAGTGTATGGAATGTTCCAGGCAAAGGGAAACAGCATATATAAAAGCCTGTAAGGGAGAAAATCAATGCAGACCAGTGATACACTGATACAATGATATTAAGACTTCTTCCAGCTTTATGACTTTCCCACTAGAAGTTATTTTGTTAGCCTATTGTTTTCACCATTTTTTTTTTTTCCAATACAGCCCTGAGGAAAAAGTCCTTAAGGGGGTTGACTTTTTTCAAAGATAGCAAGGTAGTGTGAGAACTAGAATTAACTTTTACCTGATAGCTGGCTAGGGATGCAGAATAGAAACTAAGTGAGGGATGATGGGTGGAAGTGACTGGGAGACAGGAGCAAATATCATGGGGGCAGTAAGGAGAAAGTGGAATTTCTTCCATGGCCACACATACTCTCCCTCCTCTCCCTGCAACCCTCTTCCCCAAATATCAGATTTAAAAAAAAAAAAAGATTTTATTTATTTATTTGACAGAGAGAGAGAGAGAAAGAGATCACAAGTAGGCGGAGAGGCAGGTGTGGGGGTGAGCAGGCTCCCTGCTGATCAGAGACCCCCCCGGCACCCCCCCCCCCCACCGACAGGGCGCTCGATCCCAGGACCCTGAGATCATGACCTGAGCCAAAGGCAGAGACTGAACCCACTGAACTACCCAGGCTGATATTTTAAAATATCAGATTTTAAAGGCAGGGGAGGGTCCAAAAATATTCTAGTAATTACCCATTTCCAGGATGACAGAGTTTATCCTAATATGCCAACTTCCCTCAACTGCTTGCTTGAGCTGGAGCACCGAGTTGAGAAGTATTCCGGGGACTGAGGTTAGCAGGAATGGGCACAGTGACCAATAGCCCTATTTATGGAAGCAGGACAAGGCAGCAAGCATGCTATGTGTTTATGAGCCTTGTCCAGATCATCAAAGGGCACCTCATTTGAACCGATGACTTCCAGGCTGTAAATGCCAGTGCTTCTGGGTTTTCTCTATCACTTGCTCATTTAAAGAACCCTACCAGCATAAATTACTATTTACAAAGTTGGAATGACATAATGGAAGGAGCTATAGACAGGGGCCAAAGTTCTAGCTCTGGTTCTACTACTGTTTTTCTGAGTGTTCTAGGAGTGTTCTGAGGCCTCGGAGCCTCAGATTTCTCTCCCACGAACTTTATAAATATATGACTCATTCCAGGTTTGATCACCAATGTGTTGTTTGACTATAGTTATAGTATCTCCCGCCCAACAGATGCAAACAGTGGCAGGACTGCTAAATGCCTTTGATGGCCAAGATCCCCTTCTGCCTTTTAGTAACAGAACTTGGCTCCTCATCGACCAAATTTTAAAGAGGCACATACAGAGCTTCCCAGCTGAAGACTACATTTCCCAGCCTCCTTGGCACTTAGTTGTAGCCACATGACAGTGTGCTAAGCAACGGAATGCATGCAACTTCTGCATAACTTACATAAAGAGAAATCTCTTCTCTTTCCTGTGGCATGAAATGTGAGCATAGCATTGGTGAACCAACTCTGCACAAGTAGACTACTATCAAACACAAGAAGAGGTCAATGTTCGAGCAATAAGATGGTCAAGGAAGCTGTGGCCCAGACATCTCATGGAGCAGAGCTTCCTTCCCCACCTGACTGCTTGCCTCCTACTGTACTATAGGAGACAGAAATAAGCTTCTCTCTGGTTGCAGCTTCACTATTTTTAGGTCTCTGTTACCGTAGGTTGGCCAGAACCCAACTAACTTACAAACTGAAGGGCATACAGGGACCAGGAAGGCAATACAAGTTAGTGGTCATCTAAATAAAGACTCCTTAAATCTGGAGAACAAATGCCGAGTGGCAAGACGCAAACAGCCCAGTCCAACTGCTGCTACATGGGAATGCAGGCCGAGGGTTTCCAATCTTACAATTTATCAAGAAATCTGGATTCTAGAGCAAAATCTTACAAGTTTAAAAAAATTGGCAACTAATCCAAAATCTAAAAACACAAAGAGGGATGCCTGGGTGGCTCAGCCGGTTAAGCATCTGCCTTCAGCTCACATCATGATGCCAGGGTCCTGGGATCTAGGGTCCTGGTCCCTCAGCAGGGACCCTGCTTCTCCCTCTGCCAGCTGCTCCCCCTGCTTTTGCACTCTTTCTCTGACAAAATAAATAAATAAATAGAAACTTTAAAAAGAAAAAAATGCAACAAAACTTCAGGTTAAATAAAAATGCCTCTATATAGACTCAAACCTCTGATGGCCAGTGTGTGACCTGTTCTAGATGATGAGATAGCACTGAATTTAAAATGCATAAAGACAGGAGCACCTGGCTGACTCAGTCAGTTAAGCCTCTGCCTTCCACTCAGGTCATGATCCCAGAGTCCTGGGATGGAGGCCCACATCAGGCTCCCTGCTCAGCAGGGAGTCAGCTTCTCCCTCTCTCTCTGCTGCTCCTTCTGCTTATGCTCACTCTCTCTCTCTGTCAAAAAAATAAATAAAATCTTAAAATAAATAAAATGCACAAAGACACCCCTCATCTCAAGAGAGCTTGTTTCTTTGGGGGTGGGGCGCGGAAGTAGGAAACTTTATCACACTGGTATCAGAGTTAAAGTACCAAAAAACACATATTTTTAGGACTGGAAAAATCTGAATGTTTTTAGGGCACAATCTTAAATACGAAAAACATCCCAGTTGATGATGATGACAATGTAATATAATGAGTCAAAAATTTCTCAATCACCCTCAACTCTGGAATAGGAAGTAGCTTGAAAAGCCTATAATAGCTGCAACCCACACAGTAACTAGATTATCATAAACTCTAACACCCCACCTCCCTTTGACTGTCTGTGCTACTAATTGTGGCCTTTTATAATACACCTTCTTCTTCATTTCAGTGTTGGTTAGCCACTCAAGAAGAAACTTTACAGTGAATTTAGTCCCTGCCATTTGAACTTAATAATAAGGCAAACTAAATTTTGGCGTCAACATATTTAGCTAATTGTTTTCGTTAAGCGGTAAGTTCAGACATAACCCATACATTGTAACCTATCAGGATCATCAAATACAGACTTAACCTTACTTCTGAGATACAAAATAATCACAAGGAAAACATTTAGAGAACTAAGATCTTTCGCAAGTATCTGATAATGCATCACATAGCTGAGGGAATCTTGTGTTGTTTTTTACACCAGTAAGCATTGGCACACGGGTGTAGTGGGAGCACAGCAGGGCTCGGAGACAATATGAAACACCCCAGGTGTCCAGCAGGTTTCTGTGGCGTAGGAAGCCCCCTGACTCAGTGACCAGCATCAGAGTCAGAAAGCTGCGAAGGTTTTGTCTGAACCCAAAGTGACCGATCTAAGCAGTTCCCTAAAAATCCCATCCAAGAGATCTGAACGGGTACTCAGTTGCAAAATGTGTCTCACCACGGACCACTCCCCGATCCTGGCTTGGCACTGCCCTCGATCATGATTCATCTGCTCAGTTCTCAAACAACTCAATTTTCAGAGGAAATGAAACACGTACAATTCACTTTTCAAAATGGGTCATCTGACTTCAATAGCAAGAATCGAGACACAAATCGGGAATTGCAAGTTTCCTTATTTCTCGAGAGACGTTCATTCAGTCTGCTGAGAATATTCATTCAGTCAAAGGAAGCTTGCTATGTGTGTAATACTGTCTGTTCCGAGTGAGGAACACAGAGGGTGAAGTTCCCATCTGGCCTTAAGTCTTTGTATTATTTGTAAGTTTACACCAATTGTTCCTGTAGTTTTCTGTGTTTGTTTGTTTACCTCTTCATATATCCCAGTGCACTCATAGTAGTCTCTGGAGGGGAGGCCAAGTCGAGGCTGGTCAATCTATAAAAAATAGACAAGGAAGAAAATAAGCCGTTCAGTTGATGTCAGACAGTTGGGACAACATAAGCATGTCTATCTATGTATGAACAAGATCCTAGTGTTCTTGCGGCTTATAGGGGTAATAATCAGACAATGAGTGACTACAAATTAGGCAATGGTTTCCACACCACCTGGAAGTGTTACTCTGATGGGCAGTTAGGTCATCTGGAAGATTATGCTACAGGTATTTGAGGAAAACCAAAGAAAACTTGAATGAAAATACACCAGGAAAGATTTTTTTTTTTTAATGCAAAACGGATGGGGCAGGTGGACAAAAAATGTTACAATTTAGGACTCACAATTTCTAAATTACAGATTTACAGGACATTTGGCTTCCTGAGATCCTAATATGCTCTCCTGGGGGACATTCTCTTCTACTCTCACCCTTAATGGGGATGGGAAAAAAAAAAAACAAAAAGTGGAAACCTCTATAGTAACCCTAGAACGGTTTGGCTAGGGAAAATCTTGCCAGAGATTTCTTTTTTTTTGACACTCCCCACCCTAGGAGGATAGAGGAGACTTCAGTTCTCTCCTGCTCTGCTCAAATCCGGGCAGCTCTGTGTGTGAAAGAGAAAACAAGGCTCGTCTCTGGTGTGCCTGGTCCACTGTTTTCCAGTAAGAGCCACTGGAACACACTCGCAGTTCTGTGGGATTGCTTCCGAAGCACTACATGGTTAGATGACGGCGGGGCAAATGAGAGCATGGGTGGATTAGAGTGAGGAAGCCAGCAGCTGAAAGAGCCCAGGACAATACGAAAGAAACAGAACCCAGAGGATTGGTATGGAAAGAACTAGAAGGTTCTTTCCACAGAGAGGGCTCAGCCCCTTTTCCAAACTCCACACTCCCCCTAGGGAATCTCTTCATGGTGATCTTGGGGGATGCTGGCACTTAAGAGTCAAAAGAGTGAATTCTGGAAGGAGAAAGGGGTTCACCGTAGAAGAGAGTTACGTTCAGTCCCTTTTATGATTTTGATAAAAATGGTCATAAAGATTTATGCAATAGTGACATAAATATGAATCTTTTCATACTTGCAACTTTTGGGGTACTTTCTTTTAAAGGAAACAAAATAAAAGTTCTGTAAATGTTTCAGTCCATTCCAAACATGCTCATTAAGCATTAATTTCATCTTGGGTGGTACCTTAAGTAAATGTAAATGAATGGCTTACATGAGAAAAAAAATTTAATAAATCCATTTTAAAAGAATATTTTATTTACCTTCACCGAAAGAAAGTTCAGATACTCTTCAGTAACAACTAAAATTGTATTCAAAAACTTTTTCTATGTTCTTTTTGGAAGCAATTAGAAATTTTTGGTTTCTAGACTTGCATTACTTATGTAAACCAAACTATGCTCTTTTCATGAACACACAGAGAAATTGGATGTTTTTTCTAAGTAGGAGCCCCTTTCATTTCTTTATTTTATGAAGAAAGCAGTGTCTAGTCCTACAGTAGCAGAAGGGAGAGATGAATGTCTGAAACACAGCATTGAGAAAATACTTTCAAAATTGGGAATCCAGGTACTGGGGACAGAGCACGAATTTATTACTATCTTGTTCATACAGATAGAATGAGAATATTCATTATTCCTAAATATCAGTAACAATGTATGTAGATGTTTTGTTACAATTTAGAGATAACTTTGGCTGTCTGCCACACAAACTTACATGAATTATGTGGTTCACAGAGTTCTTATCATCAGTGCCAACAAAAAAATTAAGAATGACTTTTTTCCCATATTTGGAATTTAGTTGTGCAATAGCTTTCTCAGCTGTCCAAGAAGTACCTAAAGCAATGAAAGGTGAAGTATATTTTAGAAATTTTAGTGCATTAATATGATACTTTAATAACACAGATTTGACATGGAAATTATTTTTTAAAAAAGAAGGAAAATTGCTTTACCATATGTTTGCTCCCAGTTTTCTGTTGCTACCGGCCAATCATATATATCTGGTAACAGACTGAGTAGAGGTTTTCCGCCTCTACTATCAATGGCAGCTTTTGAAAACAATGAAAATAAATTCATTATGAAATCTTTGCATTTGGGGGCACACTGTTAAGGTGATAAAATGGAGAGCACTTACATTCATTTATACAAGATCTGTACAATGTTTTTGCTTTCTGTACTGCTACTATATCTTCAGTTTTGGGTTCCTGAAGAACATCTGGAAATAGAGCATTTAATAAACCACATTAACATAATTGCTCATTTGCAGCTGTAATTAACATTTGCAGTGCAAAGGTACAGGAAAGAAGCTTGCTTTTGTGTATGTTCCCTCCTTCCCCATTCTAAACCCTAAAGGAAAAGCTAAACCCCTTACCAGATCATTATTCTTAGTGCAGAACTGGGAGTTGATTTCATTAGCCAAGTTAGATGAAAGTCTTTTTGACGAGATTATCTTTTTTTGTGAACAGTGATGTGTACTGCTCTGCCATACATAAGTTACTTTTTTTGAAATTGAGATTAAAGAGAAATAATAATACAGAGGAATATGGAATTTAATACAATAGTCTTCCTGATGGCTGGAAATAATTATCTTTGTGTGATTGTACTGTTCATGCTCCCAATAAACTGACTGATTTATTCTACTTGTTTGGATGTTTGAAAATAGCAAGAATTTTGCTTCTATGGAGTAACTTCTAGAAGAGGGGAACAGGAGATGGAGGAGAGCAGAAGACCAGATGAGACTTCCTCAGCTTCCTGGGGAGAAGGTCTTAGCTGGGTTAGAATAAATATACCTACTCTGGGATGCAAACACAGTAGTTCAACACAGTAATGACTCAATATTGACTTCAGCCAGGGCCAGCATGGAAAAACAATGGAGATGGCGTTTAGTGGCAATCTACTTCTTAGAATGTGAAATGATGTAAGATACCATCTCTAGGGATGACAGAGCTTCATCGTACGCATACCCACACATGAAAGCAGGAATGTGGAGCTGCCAACATATCCATTTCAGTGTTACCACCCTCAGAGCGACTTAATGGTGAGCCACAAAACTTGGAGGGATTATCGACTTTAATCTTCTGTGACATTCTCCGTAATGGCTAAGAGCCGTAGCTTTAAAATATGGATATATTAAGAGAGAAATCTTTGATGCATAGACACAAACTCCACTAACCTTTCAAAACGACTTCTAGTTCATCTCTTAAAATGTCAAAGTTACTGTAACGGGAGCTGGTCTCAGGAATGACGTTGCGTTTCAACCAGCCTCCACAGGCATATTTAAAAAAGTCTGTACAAGGCTCAGCAGTGGCATCCATGTTCTGGATCAGTCGAGCAGCTGGAAGACCAGAGAAAGAACGAGATCAAATGAAGGGTGTATTTCTTAAGTGTTTTGGAAGGGGGAAGAAGAGCCCTTCATCAAGTCAACAGGACTGATGATCCTTTTTCTTACTTATGTTAACTGTCACTTGAAGAGGAATGGTGACTATCTACGTAGAGTCCTCTTTTCCTTTATTATAGCTGCTTGGGTTTCTTTCTGAGAGGTCTCGGTCCTCCCATCCTACATCTCACCCCCACCTCCAAATAACTGAGGTTCTTGCTAGTTCCTATCTCAGATGAAAAAAAGAATACCAGTCTGCCGTAGCCAACCCAAGCCTGGGGCTGACACAAGGTGGTTCTTCACTCTAATAACTGAAGCTGTTGCCTCTACTCCTCAGGTTTCTATGTCTCTGAGACTCCAAGGGCTATGGGATTGTTTTTTTTGTTTTTAAGTAATACCAACACCCCACGTGGGGCTCGAAGGCACAACGCCGAGAGCAGGAGTCAGGTGTCCATGGGGGACTGCTCATGGATTTCATTTTAGTGAGGATGTCAATCTGCTGTTATTACTTCTTGGACCTTGCTTACAAAATTTTTGCAATTCAAATTTGACATCTGATTTGCATTTGTTTATGTAGAGTCTGTCATTATAAAATTGGTTTTTAACTAAGCCTGTTAGCTTTTCTTATGTCCACTCTTTCATCTTGGAGAACCTCGATGAAAATGCAAATGAGCCAACAGCGAGTATCAACAGTGTGCAAAACACTGACTGTGCTGGGTGCCCCGGTTAGAAGGATGTATGAAATACAAATTACGGCTTGAGGAGGGTATTACGTACAACGCCCACAGTTTCTAACACCTGAATAGTGAGAAAACCTTCCCACGGTCCTCCCCACGTTCCTTCTCCTACAAGTTGAACTGTTCTGCGGTGAAAACAAAAGAGCAATTGAGAACACAGTGGTATCGAGAGAGTGTTAAGTTCTCCAAGGAGCTTTTGAAAATACTGCGCTTTCTGAAGAAATTAATTCATTAATTAAAAACCTCCAACAATCGCTGAGGTGTGCGGATTCTTTCCAACTGGGAATGGTTCAGTTTATCTTCCAGCTGAACGTCAAGCCCACCCCGCTCCCGTTCTCACCACCTTCTGGGTGTGTTTGCTTGGCGGCCCCCTCAGGCTCCATGTCTCTGACGCCAAGCCCTGGGTCATCTCCAGACCAGTCCTCTCCTGGACTCCTGTGCTCTGCTGAACAACACGACCCCCATCGTGGCCTCCCAGGCTGGAGCCTTGGGTAAAACTCTGTTTTTGCCCCCTGCCCTTTAGGCTTCTTGGTAACCCCTCTGCCTCTTTTCTGTACTCTTGCCATGATCAGTTTCTATTTTCACTCGAAGTCCCCCAGCTACTCATGGTGCTAGTACCCTGTCCCTTCTTGAATATATTCCCCACGTCCTTCACAGATGAAACTTCCCCAAATAACACTTTCGCTAGTCACTCTCTCACTGGAAAATGTCAGTGGCTTGACACTGTCCAGGTTAAATTACGAAACTCTTTAAGCTGGCCTCTAAATCTTTCAGAGACTCATCAAAAGTCTCTCTCCGCCTTCTCTCTTTACCTCCCCCCCTCTGTGTTTTCACACAAACTCTCTGCTCCAGCCAGACAGGCTTGCTGCGTGTGCCACAAACATTCCTGTGTTTCTCCACCTGGTGCTGTTGTTTCTCCCACACTGCCCCCCTCTAACAACTCTTCCCTTTCTTCCCAAACGCTACCCACTATTCAGGGTTCAGCGTATGTCCCATCTTTTCCCCAGAGTTCCCATGACTCCACACTTGAGGGATTATTTCTCTCTCAGGACTCCTGAGAGCTCACGGCCTCCCTCAGTCCTGAGTGCTCAGATGAGGTTTCTCACTGTGGACACCTACTCCGTCTTCCTGACCAAGTTGATGAACTTAGCCTCTTTGTATTCACATCATCTGGCACCTCATAAAAGGCGTGCACAAATGGTTGTGTGTGACCACCCGACTGAGTCACTATGAGCCCCACTCCCTCCTCCTCCACACCTCCTCCCCTGCCCCTGCGGGTCAGACCAGTTCTCATCTCATGGCCTCCAGTCCGCCCCATCCTTGCAATCAATGTCCACTGTTTCTGCTCTGTTTCGGGCCCTCCTTCTCTTAGGCTCTGCCCAGGCCCTTTCAACCAAGTTACAGCCCCAGGCCTCTCCCCACTCCAATCCATCTTGTGTGTCAGTCTGATTATTGCCGTAAGATTTTCGCATGCCATTTCCACTCTGAGGTTTTCAATATGTCCTGTCTGCATTTATAATAAAATCCAGAGAAACATATAAATATATACAAATACATAATAAAATCCACACCTGAAACTAATGTAACACTGTATGTTAATTACACATGAATAAAAAGAAAACAAGTAAAATCACAGATGGAATAAATGACTCAGAGAAATTTTATAAAAGAAGAAAATCCAGATTCCACAGCGTATTGTCACTCTGACCTGTCCAGTGAGGCTTCTCTCTTCCCACTTCCTCACATGCGTCACCTGCCCCAATTAAATGACCTTGTTCGGTTTCTGCTGTGAACACCTTACAGTTTTCTGCTTTTGTAACTTTGACCATGGTGCTTCCACCCCTATTAAAACATCCTTTTTAATTTTTTCATGTTTAGAGATTTGAGGCGTTTTCAAGGCTCAGTTCAAACTGTCCTTCCTCACCAAGGACTGTCCTTACAAAATTGGTATCAGCTGCCATAGTATTCATTTTTGTTGTCAGAAAAACCACGATCCCCTCCCCTAGACTGTGTGGTTCTGGGAAAGAAGGGAAAGCACTTTCCAGGTCTCTCACAGAGCTTCAGGTCGCATTCAGTCAAGATCTGTTGATAAAAAAAAAAACTCTAACCTGAAACGTCAAGTAGAGATTAGAAAATCGACGTTAAAAAGGTAGAAAAAGTAATGCCCTTAAACGTTGAAGGAAATGAAGAGATGACAACAGGGGAAGTGAAAATAAAGGCCCTAAACACTGGGCAAATTACCCTGTTAAAAAGGGGGAAAAAAACCCAGAAAACTGGAGCCTGAAAGAAGTATGTTCTAAGCATACATTTTTAGCAATTTTATGTAACTCTTATCTTTTAAAATACCTTTAAGTATTTAAACTGAATGTTGGAGAGGCAAGTGCCATATTGTGAACACTTCCATCTCTTCCCCGCCAGGGAAATGGCTGGTTTGTGTCCTAACACCCCAGGAGCAACGAACTGGAAGGGCAGGAGAGCCGTGAACGTGTAATGAGCGAGCCCAATGAACACGGACAGCAACGGGCAAGTCTTCCTGCCTGCTTGGAAATACCTCACGCTCTTTTAAACACCTTGAAGGTGTTTAATAGGAAGAGCCGTGGCTGCCCTGGGCTCCTGAGCCTGACCCGCTGCCCTATGAAAAGCTCTACACATCTCCCGTCTCCCACAAGGGAAACAAGTGCTCCTCTCCCGCTTAGGGGGAATTCGTCCTTGACACCCAGTGAAACGACTCATATCTGGAAAACAAACCAAAGAAGCAGTGTTCCGACAATTTGTGAGGGCTGGTGCAGGCCAGAGGTAGGAAGGGGCAACTTTGCCAACTCCTTCCTGTGGCACTTTTTAAATCTCCCTTTGACCAGAGAGCTCATCTGGGCATGGGCGCTTCCAATCACTTCAAAGAGCGCTCTCTGTTCTGGCGAATATTTGGGGGCCATGGGCCAAGGCAAGTCATGGGCTAGCACTTTTATGCCGGGGCTTTGATCAAGCTTCCTTTAATCTCTTATCGTGGGTTTGATTCTCAGTTTGCACCGTATCCTCCGGACCTCCTCTGGGCTGACTTTTCTTTGAAGTCAGCGGCAGACCTGTGGGTAGAAGGGCTGTAGGAAACAGACACACAACTGTCAAACTGGTTGTGATTGTTTCTAGATTTTGCACTTTGTTTTGAATTACTCAGCCTCTCCCCAGAGCCACACCTGGGCTCTTCAGATGTTTCCTTATCTGTGTGTTTCTGACTTCTGAGTAAACAAATGGGGTTTTAAAACAAATAAAATTATTCACCTTCCTCATCAGACACAGAAAATGATGTAGTAAAGGCAAATGTATGGACACTGAATGGTGCTGACCAGATGTCTGTATAAAAGCACAGAAAAGTCTAAAAGACATTTGCAGCAGTTATATCTGGGTTGGTGGATTATGCGTGTGTTTAATTTTGTCTTAGTTGCTTATCTTTATTTTCCAAATTGTATTAAATGAACATGCATTGCTTTTGCAATAAGAAAAAAAAGCATTTTTTAATTTAAGAAAATAGTCACATAAAGACAAGAGAAGTAATCTTCTATTAATAATGAGCTTATTTCTTATGAATGACAATTCCAAATGTTTTAGGCTGATAATATATGACACACCATTTTTTTTTTTTCTAACTAATCTTCTTGTTACATTCTCCCAACTTCCTTGACTATGGAATTTTTAAAACCAGCTCAACTACCATCTGGGAAGTTATTAATTACTGTATTCATTACCAAGAGTCCATTGTGTGGGTATGGATTAGAAGATGCTATACAAGCTGGGAAAATGTTTGGGGTCCTTAAATAAGACAGACCTGTTTTGACTCCCCGAGCTTCACCACTTTTTAGTTGTACAAGATTAAGTTATTTCCCCAAGGTCAAGAAGCCAGTAAATGATGGAGCCCCAGGCCTTGCACTTAGGCTCCCACGGCTCTGAGTGCCCCACCTACTTCCTTCCATATTTTGGGTAGACCAGATGGGGCTGTGTGAGAAGCAGTGATCTGCATTCTCTCCCTTTCTTCTTTTCCACTCTTTCTCAGTTGCCCTTTATTTCCCCCTTGCCCTCGACTTCCTCCCCTCCCTGACACTCCGTAAGCATGGCTTCCCTCTTTTCCTAATGTCAGCCTTATCACCAGCACCTAGCCCTGGGTCTAAGGTCCGAGAAAGCAGCAGGACTGGGAGGGTCTGTAGTACCCAGAAAGAAGGAAGAGGTTAAAACAACAACAACAACAACAACAGATGAATTCTTCACAGCAGGGCAAGCAGATAGGCGAGTGGTGTGGAGCCCATTTGTACATCTTCTTGAAGTGGGCATGTAGCAGGATTCCTGCCTTACTTAGGTTTGCATATAATCCACTGGACTCCGGAGAGTGAAAATTCTCTGGGATGTACATTTCAGAGCAGTTCGTTTCAACCCTGGCTAATCATGTGAGTCACCAGCATCCAAATGCCCAGGATTCACCCCCGATCAATTAAATCAGAATCTTCTGGGTGGTCTAGGCATTTTTTTAAAGGCTTCCTGAGTGGTTCTAATAAGCAGCCAGGGGGAAATCATCAGATTAGAGAACAGAGACACATGGAAAATGAGGACAAGAGAATCCAATATCCAATACTGGATTCAATATCCAATCCAGTATCCAATCCAACATTTGAAAGTAAAGATGGTCTCATACTTGGATGAACCAGGCATATCTTGGCTTGCTTTTCCAGTCTGTGTGAACGGGCTCCCATCATGACAACCTATTCTAAGTGCACTTCAGTCCCTTATAAATCCCTGGCCCAGTAGTGCAGGAAGCCACACAGGAGTCTCCCGTGTACAAGCCCACTGCTCCTGCCCTCCAGGCCTCCAGTCTACTCTATTGCCTTTGGCCTGCACGACCTTTCACCCCAGACCCCATCCTTGACAGAGCTTGGGGTGTAGGAGCTCTGTGAAACTGCCCTCCATCTGTCATTGTCCTGGAGGAGTCCGAAAGAGACTCCTGGTGCCTCCAGGTAAATAGCTGACTTACATTTTACCTCCATGCCGCCCGCTCCCAGGAACCACAAGGACCAATAGGCCTGGCTTAGAGGAAAATATACTAGCAAAGTCTGCATTCCATTCAGAACTATTTCTCTTTGCTGATGGACAAGGCTTTGTTCAAGGGACATTTTTGCTGAGTTTGATTTTATTCCTCTACGATGAGTTCTCGCTTATTTCAGGACGCTCCTGGGCCTCTCAGGTGACACACCTGGGCACAACCACTCCACCAGTGGCCAGACGTGATCAGAAATGATGAAATGGGGGCGCTTGGGTGGCTCAGTGGGTTAAAGCCTCTGCCTTCAGCTCAGGTCATGATCTCAGAGTCCTGGGATGGAGCCCCGCATTGGGCTCTCTGCTCAGCAGGGAGTCTGCTTCCTCCTCTCTCTCTCTGCCTGCCTCTCTGCCTACTTGTGATCTCTCTCTGTCAAATAAATAAATAAAATCTTAAAAAAAAAAAAGAAATGATGAAATGCCAGTTACACTGGAATTTCTCTACCTGTTACCTCAAGAAGACGAGCTCTTTGGTCTGCCTTTGAATGCCAGTGGCGTCCATGCCATACGGTCCCCCTTTCCTACCTATATACCCTGGGTTTTTGTTGTTGTTGTTGTTTTTTAATTTAAAGATTTTATTTATTTAAGAGAGAGTGCGAACATGCCCATGCACACATGGGGGGCGGGGCAGGAAGGGGCAGAAGGAAATGGAGAAGCAGGCCCTGAGAACATGACCTGAGCAGAAGGCAGACGTTTAACTGACTGAGCTGCCCAGTGCCCAAAACCCTGCTTTCCAACAACATCAATAGTTTGCTAACTGAAAACAGGATTTTTGGCACTATGCACAAGAAATATTTCAATGTTTATACACATACATACCCTAGAGGCTAGTTTTCTGGTCCCTGTGTGTGTGTTTTATTTTATTTTATTTTCCTTTTTAATGTGTGTGTGTTTTAAAGAAATTTCTGCATGTGTCAGGTGCTCCTGGGGAAACCGTCACTAAAATAAAGGAAATCTAAAATAAGTACAATTGTCACAAGTAGCAAATAAATAAACTGGATAACATAAAGCTTTGTGCTATAAAACTTTATTATGGACTTAACCTTATTTAATGTTGGTTCCTACTTAATAGATCACAGATGCTTTTCCATGAGAATGAATTCATGGGAATTATGAATATGGTCAATTCTTTTTATTTAATGCAGTTTGTTGTAAAGTCACAACCAACACTGAATTAGCAAGTACAGAGTCATTGACCCTTGGGGAAATACAGGGTTAGGTTCTTAAGAGCCTTGGATTATACAGTATTTTCATCAACTGATCAATACATAATCTTATTTTATGTGTGTTTTTATTTAATTGAAAGACATGTTATTTAATATACATCATTGGCTATTAATACTGAACTCACAGCCGATAGCGCCATAACTCATGATGGAACAAAGCTTATCTAACACAGGTTTTTTTCCTTGTAAGGCATAACACATCTTTCTAGTGCTTGGAAACACTAAGAGCCCTTCACCACTATGTCTGGGAGCCATTTTAAACCAGGAAATTACCAACAAAAAGCACAACAAATACGAAAAATACGGCACTAAACAGACCAAGAGAAGGACCCTTGCTTACAGTCCTTGTTGGGGACACACGTGGAAGATGACTCACATCTTTCACCAACTGCTCAGGTCTGCAAATGACCTCAAAATCACCACAAGTATTGATTCTGGGGTTACAAATAAATTTTAGCCAGTAGGTGAGTTAGCAAACAGGGAATTTGCAAAAAATTAGGACCAGCTATACTTCTATTTTTTCTTTGAGGCTTTTGAACTACCCAGGAAATGTACAAAACAGGCAACAATATTAAGTGGGAATGGATTCAATGAACTTCAACCTCAATTATTAAAGTTATATTTTAGGGTCAAACATTTTAAATAGGTTAGGCATCTATTTACAACGTAAGTGACACATCTGATTCTACGAAAAGATTTCTTTCATGACCCTCTTACTCTGCGTGGGGCTAAGGTTTAGGAAATGGTACATGAACAAAACTGTTTTCAGCTTCTTCTCTCCAAATCAGCCCAAACTCTTGGCTTTTTGACTCCAACCACATTAACATTTTCATTTCATTACCTTAAAATGACTATAATCACCCTGGCTTATAACTGTCCTGGAAGTGTCCAGAAGAGGTCAGAGAAATGTTGGGGTACCCAGGAACAAATGCTCTTATAAAGACCTTAGGACACCCATTTCTGACCCAACCTTCTGTCCTAAATGTTTGCTTTATTAATAGACACTATGCCTGATATTACTTACTAGGCAAATTTGACAAGTGAAAAATCTTTTTTGACAAAATGCTGAACGTATTGCTGACCTCATTCCCTGCTGCTACCCTCCTCTCGCCATCCCCCAGCCAAAATTAAGGCAAAGTCAGAACGTTTTGAAAAAACACAAGGAAAATGCAATGTAATCACAACGGGTCACAAAGGACTCCATTCAAAAGGCAGTAATGTGGAAACTAGAATCTAGGGGACCATTCCTGAAGGGAAAATGACTGAAAATTAGCAAGCACACAGAGTAACGCTAATAAAAGCCAAATGGTTTTCATTACAAACATTCTGGATTCTTCCACGGTCCACTCCTCACACTCCTCACTTTTAAATGAAATCCTTGTCCCCAAAATGCTTTTGTGATACCTTGGCTAAAGAAAGGTTGGGGGTGGGGTGGATGAGTACTTCACGCTGAATGTAATCTAGACTGCTAGTTTATCATTTAATCAACCACTCCCTATCAACCACTAGCTGAGCTCCAGCTAAGCCAAGGTCAAGTCTTACACCAGTCTAAATGGTCAGCACCAAGAAAAGCCCTCACTATACATTTGTTCAGAAACTGTCTGTGGATTTATACAGGTAGAGGGAATCACAGTGAATTTACTGAGAGCTGCAACTCTCAAGAAAGGAGACCAACTGGGGCACATGGCTGATTCAGTTGATAGAGCATACAACTCTTGATCTCAGGGTTTGTGAGTTCAAGCCCCATGTTGGGTGGAGATATTACTTTAAAAAGAAAAAAAAAAAAGAAGAGAAAGGAAACCTATTATTTTGTGTTTTAGTTTGAGAAATAATTAGTTTATAACTATTTTATGTATGCATGTGATTGATTTACCTTAAATATATAGACAAAAACACACATGTGTGCATGTGCACACTTCTAAACGGTTAACCTGAATCCATCTGTATCAGATTTACAGGGACAATCTCACTATTGGATTCATATATAGAGTCTAAAATATAGGATCTTCTTTTGTGTTCAGCCAAAGAGGCTCAGGTAATACTACTACTACTATTACTAATAATAGTCAATGATTGACATGTATTAGGCACGAGCACTTACTGTTCTGGAGGCACTTTTCTAAAATCCTTAACATTTGTTTTCCTTAAACTGTATATGGTAACTCTAATTTTGTTCCCATTTAAAGCTGTAGAAATTGAGAAATTGTAGAAATTGAGCAACAAAACCAAGGTTTTGACCTCAAGCAGTGGTGGATAGAGTCTGAGTTCTTCTGTGATGCTAAATTGTCTCTCTGGCTTTAAATTGTTTTTCCTTATTAATTCTCTGCACAGTAAGATGTATTACCCCTATTTCAAGGAAATCTAGGCACAGAGCGGTTACGTGTTCAAGATCACCGATACGACTTTAGATAGAGCATAGGTCTAAACTTAAGCTGACATTTTTTTTTTTAAAGATTTTTTATTTATTTATTTGACACAGAGAGATTACATGTAGGCAGAGAGGCAAGCAGAGAGAGAGAGAGGAGGAAGCAGGCTCCCCGCTGAGCAGAGAGCCCGATGTGGGACTTGATCCCAGGACCCTGAGATCATGACCTGAGTTGAAGGCAGCGGTTCAACCCACTGAGCCACCCAGGCGCCCCAAGCTGACATTTTTAATACAATATCATTCTTCCATGTCCAAATAATATTAAAGGAATTTCAGAAGCTACACAGAGAGAGGAAGAGAAGCCAAATTAAATTATATGGCAACCAGTTTTGGGGGGTGGGGTCTGATGAACAATTAAGGCTTTAATTGCTCTATAACATGAGTATAGCTACATGAATTCTTCTCACCTCATTTGGCCCTGAATTTTAGAATTTGTTGAGATAATCACAGAAATCTCAAGTCTAATGGACCCATAATAATAATCCTTTTTTGGCTCTCCTCAAATTAGTGAAATTCTTCAGCCTTATCTTATAGCCCATTTCAATGAATGGCTCACAGCCAAGAGATGACAGTCAACAATTTGCCAATAGGGATTCCTCCAAAATTCACAACCCAAAACATATTCTGTTAATAACAGAAAGCCCTGAAACTGTGTTACAGTTAAGTTAAAGTGCCATATTTCTAAAAATAATTTTTCTTTTCCAGGTCCAATTTGCATTTTGAATCCTAAAAAATTCTTTGCTAGCAAAAAGCTATTAGCGATTCTACTGCAATTTAAATACAATATATCACTTAAAATAAGTTATCAGGGCTGCATGTTGATTATAATGCTAATGAATAAAAATGCTCCTTTTTGAAGAAAGATATTGAAGGTGATGAGAAAGGCTAAGCTGTTTCCTCAGCAACTCCCGTCAGGCAGATAGCTCCCTGGATGTTGTTAGGTTTGTCCAAAGAGGAAGCAGGGAGTTTACACACCCGAGTTTCTCCCATGTAAGCATTTTGTTATTTCAGGTCATGTTATTGAACAAGAATGATCAGAGCAACTTCACTAATAGGTAATCACTAAGAATAACTCAAAACATTCTGCCTTTGCCACCAAATTTGATTAGACAGTGGTGCAAAAACTCGCAGCAGCAGGATAAGCTGGGTCATCAGTGCTTTTAGAATAATGAAGTCAGGGGTGCCTGAGTGGCTCAGTTATTAAGTAAGAAGCTGCCTTCAGCTCAGGTCATGATCCTGGGATCGAGTCCCGCATCAGTCTCCCTGCTCAGTGGGAAGCCTGTTTCTCCCTCTCCCACTCCCCCTGCTCGTGTTCCTTCTCTGGCTATATCTTTCTCTGCCAAATAAATAAAGAAAAAAAAAAAAAGAATACTGAAGTCAAAATCAGTTACGAAGTCTCTTCTCTAGTAAGCACTACTCAATTCAGTACATGTAAGAAACAGCGCTCAGGTGACGTCAGGTTGTGTTTGGCTCCACTTCTGTTTTTTAATGAATAAATAGTCCTTTTATATTATAAAAGACACAGGGGATTATGCTCAATCATTTTCCTTCTCAAAAAAAAAAAAAATTCTCCTCGTAGAGCATGAAAGACTCAGAAACTCTTCATTTCATCTTGACAAATATTTTTGAGTCCCCCTATACATCGAACACTATTCAGAACTAAATACACCACGGTGAATAAGCAGGTGTAATCCCCGCCCTCAGAGCTTGCAGATTTTCTTCTGAAACAACACTGTTTCTTTCATAATGTTCATGAACTCCTCTAGTGGAACTGTATCTAGCCATGCCAGACTAGAGGCGGACAAGGAGAGCCGGGCTAGTGGTAATGTGGGTCCTAGAGAGCTGGAAATGCTTCCCTTAGTAGGAATCGAGGTCGAAATTCTCCCTGAAACAGGAAAATAGTGGGAAAGGGAAATACCTCCAGAAACTGTTTCTGTGCTGACCTGATTCTAGCTTAGGAGCATAGATTTAGCAAGGTAAATGAAACAACTGGGAAGAGGAAACAGCAGAGGAGACAGATGAGCAGAGAAGGGCTGAACTCAGGACCCGTGGCAGAGAAAACCTAGAGCCAAGAAATCCGACTTCTGCCAGCAGGACAAAGCCTGAATAAGGACACATCTTTGCCGCCATATTGGTGTATCTGGTTCCCTGACAAATCCCTTTGCTGGAGAACAGCGATTTTGTGACTTCAAGATAAGGAACCCGAGAATAAGTATAGGAAAATAAATAAATAATTTATTTATTTATTCAACCAATATGTATGGATAATTTACTATGTGCCCCATACCATGCTAGGTGCTATAAACAGAATGATAAGTAAGTTAGAGTCAAAGCTTTTATTGCAGTGGGCAAAACTAGACATTGGTCAACTAACTACAAGTGAGATGTGAGTTACGGGTGTATAGGGAGTGCTGGGAGTGAAGGAAGGATTGGCTGTGCAAAGGAGGAGAGAAGGGCATTTCATTCATTCATTCATTCATTAGTCATTCAACAAATACCTGAGTCAGGTACCAAGCTGTTCTCCAGGTTGAAAAGGTGGGTGATGGCCTTGACATGAGGGCTGGAGTGTAGAGGCTATGGGTGTGGAAAGGTAGGTCAACTTCTGAAAAAAGGGTGCAGGATGGATAAAGACGAAGAGTTTCAGCACCCCCGGAATGCTGCCTATCTTTGACTAGTGGAAGCAGATGGGTGGGAACTAAAAAGCAGGAGCTTGGCCTGTGTCACCTTGTCCTGTGAGGGGGTGGGATGTGATCATGAGAAAGCATTGACTTGTGTGGAGCCTGCAGGAAATAGCCAGCCTTGTCCTGTAAGTCCTCATCATGGGCATGTCATGGAGAGAGCTTTCCTTTTATTTTCAATCTCCATGGCTGGTCACAAAGTTCTAAAGCATCTCTTGGACACGTGCCCTGCCAAATCAGCTCATGCTTCTCTGAGCCCTCGCTTGGATGGATCTTCTCCATGAAACCAGAGATCTTGTGGACCACAGACATTAGGCTGCTGGCTGGCCTCCTCTGTGTTTCATACAACACGACATCATTTGTATGACACATGGTAAGGTGAGAGAGGGAGCCTCAGATCATCAATGAGGCAAGATAACTCAAAGTATATTTCACAGAATATAAAAGCAATAATAATTGTAGGTACGCTCCCCACCCAAAGCAAGGAATCTAATCCCAATACTTTGCATCATGAGTAGATAATGGACGTTCCAAAAGAATCCTTCCTTCTCAGTTAAGTAAGTCTTCTCATAGTAAATTATCCATCTGTTATTTAAAAGCTTTGAAAAGCACACATGTACTCTATCAGCATCTTAAAACATTTTGATATGGCTTCTTTTTTCTGTTACTAAGCTGTAAGTAAAAATGACTTTTATTGTTCATTTAAAGTCAGATAGGCAATATCTGAAAAAAATTTTTAACTTTTCACACATAAATTAGATTTCTTATATTAAATAAAACAAGATAAAAACCTGATTCCGTCAAGCTTTTAAAATTAATAGGTGTGGTAGTTGATGGCTGAGGGAAAAGGAGGATCCTTGGCTTTCTGTGCTGACATCCAAGATTAGTGAGCTGTTCCTCCCTCGGTAAATGAAGAAACATTTTCTTCCATGTAAACTGTTAGTCATGTACATAACATGGGCTCAGGTAGAGAAGTCTGGGCCAGTCCACTGAGACTGAGTCTTATTTTAGGTAGATTACAAGGGTCAGCAACAGAGGGAATTCTCAGCAAAGTGCAACTGAGGGATGGAAACCCACAGCCATTGTGACAAAGGAGCCATAACCAGCAGTGTGATCCAAGAAAGTCCGCGAAGCTCTGGCAAAAGGTAATGAGGTTAAGAGCTAAGCTATGTTTCAGTCCCAGAAGACAGGGAAGGAAAAGCAGAAACTCTGCGTCCCGAGGTGGGGAATGAACCAGAAGTGAGGTCCCAAGGGACAAGGTTAAGAACCCATGTAACTGGAGCTGGGGTCAGAGGCAGCTCAGGAGGCATGGACAGAGCAAATTTGGAGACAGAGCCACTGACTGTGACCTTAGTGAGTGCCTGGGCCTGAAATGGGTCTGATCCTGCCACACGGGCCCTGTGTGGAACACAACCCGTTGGTAAATCTTGCAAATGTTCTCACTTCTTTTCCTGGTTTTAATTTTACTACGACAGCTAAAATATATCGTGTCAAGTTTCGTAGTGTCCATTCCTACTATCTTATAGTCCCTTTTAAAAGATTCATATTTGCATGGATAGGAGTTTATGGGGGCTTTCAAGGTATCACATGTGCCATTTCTTCTCAACATATTGTTATATCCTTGCTACAGAATAATATAGATAGTGCTCTGAGAAATTTTCTGTTCAGTTAATGACTTTTTATATATGGCTTCCTTTACTTGATCCACTCAAATATAATTAAATATTATTTCTCTGAACAAATACAACTATTAATATTTTGCTCCTTGGCTTCCAAGTTAGTAAGACCATTAATTGCTATATACATATGTTTAGGGATAATGAATTCATCTGGCTTCAGACTAGCAGAGGTATCAAAACAACCTAATTTCAGTCAGGTAATTTCATTATACCAGAAAATTAAGTCCACAGATTTAACAAAAGCTTTCTTTTCTGGAAGTATTTTTAAGTAACTACTGGATCCTCAAGCACATCTTATTATAAGTTTGTAATGATTCGGGAGTTCTTTAAATAAGAATTTCTTTGAAGTTCAGGAAAGCCTTGATTAACCCAAGAAACTATTTAAAGATATGGCTTGGGCTATATCCATCATTTTATAGTTGACTTGCTTGTTTCTGCTTTAAGAATCAAGCACAAAGAAACAGATGCAGTGCTGGCCATTGGTTGCCTGCTTATTGATTTCAATTTGACTGAACAATGATCTACTCTGTCCTGTGGACTAAACCTCCTCCCCATTTTTTTTAGCTTCACAGCTAAGGTCCTATTATTGTTAGACTCCTCTGGACTAAAGTAGGGTCTTCGTTTTTGTTTTTGTTTTATTCATTTATTTGTCAGAGAGAGAGCGAGAGCGAGCGAGCGAGCGCACAAGCAGGGGGAGCAGCAGGCAGAGGGAGAAGCAGGCTTCCTGCTGCACAGGGAGCCTGATGTAGGACTCCATCCCAGGACCCTGGGATCATGACCTGAGCCAAAGGCAGGTACTTAACCAATTGCCACCCAGGCACCCCAGGACTAAAGTTTTTTAAAAAAGATATTTTTGGGGTGCCTGTTTGGCTCATTTGGTAGAAAATGTGACTTTTGAACTCAAGGTTGCAAGCTTGAGCCCCACACTGGGTGTAGAGATTACTTAAATATAAAATTTTAATAAGTAGATACAGGGTATCTAGGTGGTTCAGTCAGTTCAGCATCTGCATTTGGCTCAGGTCATGATCCCAGGATTCCAGGGTCCTGAGATTGAGTCCCATGTCAGACTCCTTGCTCAAAGGAGAACCTACTTTTCCCTCTGCCATTCCCTCTGCTTGTGTTCTCCTTCAAATAAGTAAATTAAATCTTTAAAAATAAAGTAAAATGAACAAGATTTTTAAAAGATATTTTGATTTCTAAAATGTGACAAATCTGTTTTGGGTTGTTTTCTTTTTTTTTAATTTGGAAGGAAGACCGTGCCTGTGAGAAACGTTTAAACAAACATTTTGTCTTAAGAACTCACAGATTCACTTGGAGTGAAAAGATAAGTAAACATGAATTCATTAATAATTCTGTCAAGTGGAGCTCAACAGCATCAGGCCAGACAGGTGGCCTCCAGCATTTCCTCTCGCTGGTTGCTACTTAGCCACTTGAATTAGGTAATTACATATGACAACACGTGAGCCCAAAGCCCTAACCTGTGCGAACTAACTTCTAGATCACCTGGCACGTCCTAAGACTCAAGAATCTTCCTCTTGTCAGCAATCATTTACCTCCATTCAAAAGGAAATTTCCTGCAAACTCCTCTCTGGAGTAGAAAAGATACGGGTCTGGGATGTGAGGGGAAACAGGATTAAAGGAGCATTTTAAGTGTTTAAGTAATAAATAAGTACTACAGGAAGAATTTAAGTATTCAGCTCTAAGCCCACTCACTGAGTGCTGCCACCAACTCTGCTTTAACCAAAACCCCTCCTCCTGAAGCTCCCAGGCCCTCCAGCATTTCAAGACCCAGAAAGGCACAACGAACCTTCTCCTGTCACTCCGAGTGGCATCCAAATCATCACTCTTCACGGGCTTTATTTTTATTTAGGCTTCTGCCAGTTGGACCATTCCAGCCTCAGCTACGTATTTCTTTAACTTTCTAAACATTAGAAAGACAGACACCTCACCCAGTCTCTCCCTCCATGAAAGTTCGGCCACCTTCCCAGGTAACATCCGGCCTATGGAGACCACCTCCATTCCTCCTCAGCTAGAGAACTTCTTAAACTTCTGAACTGCCATGACCTTCCCCTCCACTCCACATCAGTACATGCATTTTTTATGGTACCATTCTGATGCTGCCATCACCCAGAATAGTTCTGCCTTCGAGATCTTCAACTTGAGTAACCTATGCTCTGACCTTCTGATCTGTAGAACTGTTTCCCTTTCTTTATTCCCTCTATACCTGCCCTTGAACTTCACTGAGAACTCACATCCCACTCTATTTTCCCTTTGCCTTCATCTTCTATCCAGCCCACATCCTGTAGTGCCATCATTTAAACCATCATCTCATCAAAGTATTCCATTCCCCTGCCCTCTGCAGGGAAGCCTACCCAGAATCCATCCAGCTGCCCTCCTTATCCTTCCAACTCTAGGCTGAGATATTTAATAATGTATTTTATATATTGATGGATTGACTGTCTCCTTTTTTATTGTGAGCGTCTTGTGAGCGGGGATTTTGTGTTATTCACTTCCACATCCTCAGCAACTAGAGCAGTGCCCAATAAATATCTGTTGGAGATATTATCAGTGAAAATCCCATAACTGCCTGGTTTCATGCCATTTCAAATAATGGCCTTCAGTTTCAATAGGGTTATCAGTCTTGTGCACAGCCTTCCTACATACTTGGCCCTGGTTAGCCTTCCCTTCCCCTCTACACACTGCCCCTTTCCAGCTTTCAATACTCCCACTTTTTCCACCAGCTTCTGCTTCTTACTTCGCAGCGGAAAGTGAAGTAACAGGATGGTGGGTGACATGCCTTTCTAACCTTCCCAGCTTCCAGATGTATTTGCATTCAGACCACCATTGCCTCCTTTCCCCCGGCAAGAGAAGAAGAGGGGGCCCTCCTCTGTCTAAGAGGAGTCCTGCCATCTTTCCCCTGGATATGTCCTCCCTTATGTTCCCAGGAACAAGACATACCAAGTTTCCCACCTTCCGCCTGAAATTTCAACTTTTTCCTCTCTGCTTTCATTTCTCATCTTATCAACCTTGCAGCTGCACTTAGCTCCAGCAATCGGATTTTTAACATGCTCTCTTCCTTTTGCCTTGGTGATTTTATGCTTCACTGTTTTTCCTACCTCCCTCCCTGACTCCTCCCCCTCCAGCCTGACTCCTCTCCCTCCAGTCTGACTCCTCCCCCTCCATCCTTTTTGGAAATCTTCATTCCCTTACCGGCAAATCTCAACCACATCATGCATATGCTGATGGTTCCTGAATCCTCATATCCAATCCTAACTTTGCCACATGGAAGGCTAGTATCTTAAGTCTACACTGGCTCAAAAGGGACTTTTTACTGCATGTTAAAATCTGTCCATTTTCTCCACCCTGTTACCATTCAAACCCAGGCAATGATTAGCTCTCATCCCAAAATGTGGGCAGTGGAATAATTTCCTGCTCACAGTCATTCCTGAGTTATAGTCAGTGATCCTTCCCAACAGTTCTGATCAAGTCATGCTTCATTTAAAACCCTTCCTTCTGTAACTTCTCAGAGCTATTAGTAGAAGGTCCAAACACTTTAACATGCACTACGAGATCCTACACCTGCTCATCTCCGTGCCAACACCCAATACTCCCCCTTCCCATCCCCACTTTCACATCCCTATACACACCCTCTATGCCATAGCCCTACAGCTATTCCTTCGGTTCCTCCATCTTGCCAGTCTCCCCCTCACACTTGGGACATGATATTCCCTCATATGGGTAAGTCTTCGCCTCCACTTTCACAGGTGTGAGCTAGCCAGCAGGCAAGCTTGAGAATGCTACACCTCCACTTAAAATCCTCCAGATTATCCCTGTAAGATATTTCTCTATTTTCTGTAGACTTTAGGAGGAATCACAACCCATGTGGTACATGATCAGGCCCCCATTTACTTTTCTAGTACCATGACTTGCTAGCCTAGTGCATCCTTCCAGCCATCATGAACCACATTCAGGACCTAAACTCACCAAGCCTTCTTCCCTGGTGTGCTGCATCTAGCCTGTGTTCATGCTCCACGGGTCTGCCAATCTCTGACTATCCTTCAGCCCTTAGTGGGTGACATTTCCTCTTGAGAACGCTTTCCTGGCCCATTACAATCAATGTAGCTGCCCACTCCCATGACTAATCTGGTTCAGGTGCTCCCCTCTCTGCTTGCCTCTGCCATAGAGCTTACCCAAACCATTTGGTCATTTTGTTTCTTGGTCTGTCATACTGAGTGGACTACCACTTTTCTAAGGACAAGGAGTATCTGAGTTCACATTCCTGGGTGTCTAGAAAAGGGTGCCACATTTAGAAGGTGCTCACTTAATGTTCTGGGGGGAAAAAATCAACAAACGAATGTACAGCTTAATGAGTAAATGAATGAGCAGATGAGGAAAGATGTGGTTCTGATGTCTCTGTGAAAACATTCCCACCCACATCATTCCCAGGACACTTGGAAGGATGTGCTGGTTCAACTTCAACATTACTCGTGAACAGGCCCAGTGCCTCAGCCACTCTAATTTAGTTTTCACAGGGTAGCACAGATTGAAATGCACCTGTTAAAGGAATTCGTTGGTTAATATACCCCTCCTTTTAAAAACACGAACATTTGCATAATTCTTATGCACCTTAATGTCAACTGATTTAAAATGTTAAAGTGCTTTTCTTCCTGACACCTAACAGACAACTAACATTGAAGGAACAGGAACTTGGTGTGTCACAGATGGTTTGGCCTGGGTATTATTTTAAAAAAGTTTCCCAAATTATCCTAATAAGCACCCCGAGTAGAGAATTGATATTTCTCAGCATGTCTCAGACTTTATTGCACACACTCTTCTGCTGGTTGCTCATGGCTCCTGAATCCTCGTATCCAACCCTAACTTTGCCACATATATTAAAATTGAAGCTGCAGACTCAGTAGGTCTGAGCTGGGGACTGAGAATGTGCCCTTTTGCAAGTTTCCCGGCTGATGATGATGCTGATGGTCGATGGACCAGACTTTGAAGAGCAAGGATCTGGTTATTCTCCTACTGCAGCATGTCTCTGGCTTATTTACTTTTAGGGGGTCGATCCATGGCAAGGGAAGGGCTAATGGTGAGAGTGTGCCAAGGCAACCTAGAGTAACTATGTATTCAAATCAGTGTACCTGCAGGTAGGTCTTGCTTTATAGGAAACTTGGATCTAAGCTCCCATTTTTCTGACAGTGCTTGTTTTAACTTCTTTACAGGCTGACCTGTCAACCACTGAGCTAAAATAGAGCGCAGAAGTCAAGGAAAGTGTTAATAAGGGATGACAAATTTTACCCGAGAATATATAGAGTGTACTACTCTTTTCTTTGTCTCCCTCTCCTTCCCTCTCTCTTGACCACACTTTCATCTTTAAAAATACATGGACTGTAGGGGCACCTGGGTGGCTCAGTGGGTTAAGTCTCTGCCTTCGGCTCAGGTCATGATCGCAGGGTCCTGCGATCAAGCCCCACGTAGGGCTCTCTGCTTCATGGGGAGGCTGCTGCTCCCCCCCCACCCCGCCTGCCTCCCTGCTTACTTGTGATCTCTGACAAATAAATAAATAAAATCTTTAAAGAAAAAATACTGACTGCTTTTTGACTCTCAATAAGTAGCTTTAAACAGTGTATCTGTAACTTGCATGAAAAAAAACACATTAAATGGAATATATCTGTGCCTTATACCTAAGGGGCACCTCCCCAAAGGATGTGTGATGTGAAATGGGCTGTCATTAGTCTTTGCTGTTTCTCTGTGAAATGAGACACTATAATTCCAATTTTGTAGATAAGGAAAATAAAACTCAGAAAGCTAAACTTACTTAATTAAGATCACATGCTAACAACACAGGATGTGGCCAAAACTTGCATCCTAGTTCCCCCACGCTACGTTGGCTTTAATGGAAAAAGAGGCAGTAATCTTTCAAGAGATTGTGCCTTAATTATTCATAACACTTGCATCTCTTTGAAATAAAGCTTACTATTTAACAGCCTTTCTTCTATACATATCTATGGCTGGAATTTGTCTATTTTCTATTCATCTAATTATTAACATATTGAAATGAATACAAAGTGGCCTTAGAAGGCCACATAAATTAATTCCTATACAACGGATGAAAAAGAAAGAGGAGGATAAGAATAATGCTAATGTATCAGATGGCATACAAAGAAGTCCTATAATTACAGAAGTCCTAAAAAAAAAAAATTTGACTTTTAGTAGCAGTCGAGGGGAAAATGGAAACATTTTGGAGAACCCCGTATGTGAAACCAACACATTTTAAAGCAGGACTATCCAGGGTAAATGCTCCACGGCAGACCCGGTATTCTGACCTTGATTCAGAAATGGCTGGTCCACTAAGCCCTCTGATCCCACATGCATTCCTGACTCCCTCTGAAAGCAAAACCCCGGCTCATGCAAACAACACTTCCAAAGTCCGATGCTGAAGTAATTTTAATTTCCTACTTGATTTTCTGTTTCCCAAGACTTTCATCAACATTACGCTCATAAAATCCAAGAATAGAAACTCGCTCAAACAGAGACGCTTGAGTGAGCTTATTTAGAAAAATTTGGTAGCCCCTGAAAATGACCCATAATCATTCTGAATTGCAGAAATGGGACTAAATATTTAATAGCAATCAGGAGATCAAAATAAAATTACCTATAGATGGACACTGGGGAGATGACAAAAAGGGATGAGGGTAGTTTGTTTCCTTTTTTTTTTTTTAAGATTTTATTTATTTATTTGACAGAGAGATGACAAGTAGGCAGAGCAGCAGGCAGAGAGAGAGAGAGAGAGAGAGAGAAGGAAGCAGGCTCTCCGGTCAGCAGGGAGCGTGATGCGGGGCTCAATCCCAGGACCCTGAGATCATGACCTGAGCCGAAGGCAGAGGCTTAACCCACTGAGCCACCCAGGTACCCTTGGTTTTGTTTCTTAATGATTATATTAAGTTACAACTTGCATACCATAAAATTTGACCAAGACTTTTTAATAAATTTATACAGTTGAACAAAACCATCACCACAATCCAACTTGAGAACACTTCCACCTCCCAAAAGACTCCCTTGACCCATTTGCAGCAATCCCTGCCCCACTCCCAGCCCCAAACAATAACTATCCTTGCCTTGTGCCTTTTGTAATTTTGCCTTCTCTGGAAATTTCATATAAAAGGAAATGTATAATATGCCAGCTTCTGTGTCTGACTTATTTCACTTAATATAATGACTCTGAGGTTCACACGTACTGTTGTATGTGTCAACTTTTTATTGTTGTGTGGTATTCCCATTTATGGCTGTACCATATTTTGTTTATTCACCTGTTGATAGACATTTGGGTCGTTTCCAGTTTGGGCTATTATGAATAACGCCATAATGAACAATCACATAAAAGTTCTTGTGAGGACATGTGTTTTCATTTCTCTTAGGTAAACACCTAGGTGTGGAATTGCTAGGTCGTATACAAAGAGTGTGTTTAAGCTTTTATGAAAATCACCAAATGTTTTCCAAAATGATTTTTACATATTCAGTTGTGATGTCCTGAGGTATTTTCCACTCACACCAACATGTATGATGGCTCCAGTCTCTCTCTACATCCTCACTAACACTTCATACTGATTTGTTTGTTTGTTTTTATTAAGCCTTTCTAGTGGGTATGAGGTGAGGTTGCATTGAATTGAGAGACTATATTCCAGTTTTCAGTCAGTCAGAAATAGGCTCAAGAGCCGTCTCCTCCTCTCCACCATTACACTGTATCTCCTTTCCTAAATGATCAGAGGAAATGAAGTCTTTCAGGATTTGGGAATTTTCCCTCATGATTTTTTAATTCTCTATTTTTAAATTTCCCTTAAATAATCTATGAATATTACCAATTTGATCTTCCTATTATATCAAAGGGTTACTGGAAAGCACCTTGCTAGCCTATGGATTTGGTGATGAACAGAAGAAAGGAAGACCCTCGAGCCACAAGGGGTCTTCCCACACCTCTCACTCTACAATGTTAAGTGTATAGCTAGGGTCCTCATCCCAGCCTAAGCTACAGTTTATAGACACTCTCCTTCCCATATAGGTAATTTTCACAGCTGTAAAACAAACCTTAGGATTCCAAATAAGCTTACCAGGCATTGCTAATTTTCTTCCCCTTTAGCCATTTCATTCAACTTACCTATGTTTTCCATGCCTTGGCCATGCATTAAGGGGGGAAAAATGGCAGTGCACTCCTGCTTAAATTCTACCCGGCAGGTAAGAAAAATATGTTACATATGTTTGTATTTATCACATAATTGATTCCCTTCTCGGAAAGGATTTGATTGACAGATGCTAATTATAACCAGAGAATTTTTAAAGAGAGTAATGCTACACAATTGTCAAGAGAATGGTGTCAGGAAAGCTGCCCAAAGCAAACTGTCACATGCCACATTTAAATTAACAAGGCAGCTTCAGCTGGCTTTCCACTAAGATACCTGCTGTGGAAACCTGCTGTGTTCTTACTGCCCAGAGGATTTTTTTCCACCTTAATTACATAATGAAATAGCCTCATCTCCTACTCTGAAAGGCTGCCACGCACCAGGTAGCCCTCCAGAGTCCGTCTGAGGTCTTTCCTGGACTGATCTAGTTGTGCTATGTTCCTTCATGGAGACTTCCAGGCTGTTAACAGGCAAGAAAGGAGAGAGACCATGGCCAATGGTGAGCCAGGGAGTCCCTGTTGCTTCCAGGAAAAGGCCAGCTGATGCCAAGACACCTCACCTAGGGCATTACCAGAATCTGATCCTTGCAAAAATGATCAGGAATTTGAAGGTTCATATTCAGAATATGAACCCATTATCTCACCACGCTGAATCTATCTTTCAAGTGAACAGAATGCCTCTTTTCTTTCTATTAATAATTAAACAATCATCAAAAGTTTGCTTGGTAGGAAAAAAAAAAAAGTTTGCCTGGTGAGTAGAGAATTAAAGAGGAAAGGAAATGAATAATTCTGAGAGGTTTCATCCAGGTCTCCATGCTCTGTGAACCAATCTCTCGGGTCTACCATAATTATGCAGTATACAACCTGCACAACTGTACAGACAGTCTTTTTCTCTCTCTTGTGCATCATATTGCTCATGTATCTTAACTTGGCTTCTCTATCCCCTGGAGAGTCTAAGACAACACTGTTAATATTTGCTTCTTTAGACCCCTCAATTCCAGGTTGTATTTGCTGTGCTAAAAATCACTGATGAAGATGTTCAATGGTCTCTGTAAAATAGCTGGTTTCTGGATTGAAGAGAGATTTATTTATTCTCCTCCTTCTCAGTTTGGATTTAATTATTTCAACGCTCAGAGAGTCTTCTTGTGCCTCTGAGCATTAGGTTCTAGCAGGAGAGGAGGCAATCTGCTTTCATATGTACAGACATAGGGTATTAAATGTTGGAGAGACTCCTAGTCTCCTTTGAGACAACATGGAGAAATGGTGATGAGTATGAGTTCTAGAACCAGGTGCCTGGGTTAGAATCCTAGCCCAGGTTCAATCATCTGTAAAAATAAGATGTAATGGTACCTACCTCACAGGGTCATTATGAGAATCAAGGGTGTTAATATGTAAAAACCGCTTACAGTAGTGCTAGACACATAAATAATCAGTAGTAGCTATTATTATTTTATTGTATTATATTCTAGTATTATTCGTCTGTATTCTATTATTATATTCCTCTACAAATCCATGTAACATAACATTCCTTCCCTACATCTCTGTATTACATTCCTCAATTTATTTTTTTTAAATTTTTTAAAGATTTTATTAATTTATTTGACAGAGAGAGAAATCACAAGTAGGCAGAGAGGCAGGCAGAGGGAGAGGGGGAAGCAGGCTGCCCGCTGAGCAGAGAGCCTGATGCGGGGGTTGATCCCAGGACCCAGAGACCATGACCTGAGCCAAAGGCAGAAGCTTAACCCATTGAGCCACCCAGGCGCCTCTACATTCCTCAATTTAGTAATGAAGAGGCAGCTTGGTGGGAAACATCCATGTGTGTAGATGGGCGCGAGTCCGAATTCTTCAGAGATAGCCTTCCAGTAAGTAGCTACGGAGGATGTCTTGGTTCCCTCTGACCGCTAACAAATTACCACAAACCTAATGGCTTAAAACAGCACAAATTTACTATCCTGCAGTTCTAAAAAGGGGTATCAATGCAGCATTCCTTCTGGATGCTGTAAGGGAGAACCATTCCTTTCCCTTACCAGCTTCTCAAGGTGGCACACATCCTTTGGCTTATGGCTGCTTCACTCCAACCTCTGCTGCCTGCACTTTTGGGCTTCTATCTCCTTCTTTGTTTCTAATGCTCCTCCTGCTCCCTTCCCCTTAAAAGAATGCTTGTGATTACACAAGGCCACCCAAATAATTCAGGTTAATCTCCCTACTTTGAGATCCTGAATCCAATCTGCAAAGTCCCTTTTTTCCAAATAAGGTAACATATTCACAGGATCTGGGGACAGGAAGTAGCTATCTTTAGGGAGGCATTACGCCACCTACCACAAAGGGAAAAAGCACTGGATATCTCTGGAGATCTTCAAGCCAATGGAACCTACTCGGAGGTGACTCTACCATCCCAAGGGGACCATAGCAATGTCTGGAGACATTTTTTGGCTGTCTCAAATTTTTGGCTGAGAGGGGAATGGTACAAGACATCTAGTGGATAAAAGGCCAGGGGTGCTGCTAAACATCCTATAATGTACAGGACAGCCCCCTCCCCCCAAAAGAATTATCCAGGCCAAAATGTCAACAGTGATGAAGCTGAGAAGCCTTGATTTAAAGCATGTGATTCCTTGAAATCTTCTGAGTCAATAAGGCTTCAGCACAAAGGAAGCCAGTTTCAGGACTTAGAATCACATGGAGAAGTTTGAGAGATCACAAGTAAACTCATAACTCCACGTTTTTGACCATCTTAGATGGTAAATAAGAGATGAATAATATTACTCATGCTTTAATAGTAGTGTTTTGAACACTGCCTTAACTTGTTATTTGTTAAGTAGTGTTTGTTTTATTTTGGGTTTGGTGTAATCTTTCATACTGATACATTACATACACACACAAATTATCTTTAGGTATGTGTTATAAACATCATTTGAGTCTATTCTAGATATTTAAATTTGCAGATGTTCAGATTTAACGTACCTAATACCAAATACATTTCAAGATATCCATGGCCTGTAGTATTTCATTTTTGCCTTAGTATGACTTAATTTCTATGTATTGACTTCAAAGGATCGAAGAGTTTGTTTTTTTGTTTTGTTTTGTTTTGTTTTCCCCCTGGCTTGTCATTTATTTATTAATTTTTTTTAAGTCAACTCTATGCCCACTGTGGAGTTCAAACAACCCTGAGATCAAGAGTCGCACACCCTACCAACTGAGCCAGCCAGGCACCCCCTGGTTGTAATTGAAAAGTGTCCGGTGATCCTTCTGAGTGACCCAGAGAGCAACAGGCACAGCCACTGTCTACATGTGAGCTGTTGTGGTGATGTCCCATCAGGTCATTCCTATTCAGTTTATAGAGCTGGTTAGCCTGTGACGAATCTTATGAGCAAAGTCTTCCAAGAGCTTTATTGGCTTCATAAAGTCAACCTTAGCTCCTTTAAAGATGTCTGGTCATATCGGAGTCTATGCATGTTTCTCTCAAATGCGACATTTCAGTCAAAGCCTGGGCCTCATAACCAATGTTTCCAATTAGGGCCGCATCAGCTCTTTGAGGGCAGTGGGGGCTCTGGGAGCCCGTGCAGCACACTCATCACTTGCCCTGACACCCTCATCCATCCGGAGAAAGATTTAAGCTAGAACCAACTTTCACTGAAAGTGAGCACCTTGCCTAGAAATACCAACTTCTAGAATTCCATGCTTGTGTTTGAATTCTCCTAGTCTTTTAAAGTCATCTAGAACTGTCAAGAGGAGACTTTATATTCTTTTCAACATCCTTTTTTCCCCATCTTTCTCTTCCTTTCTGTCCACTGGACTCTGCCCATTCCCTTTCTTTAATACTTTCTTCTGCCCAAGAATTCCCGTAGAATTTTGTTAATTTGCAGCAACTTCTAAAAATAGTAGTTGTATCTTCTATGGTGGAAAAGGTTTACTAACTAGCAGGGGACTGTGGGCGTGTGAGCAGGCAGGAGTGTGAATACTGTATCCACGAGAGTGTGTTTCATCTTCATTTCATCTCTCAGGAATAATAGTAACTATAAACCTGGAAGCATTCTAACAGTTTGTAAACAAACAGAGCTGAATAAGAACAGAGTTATTCAGCAACTGACGCTATGTCTACTGTATATGTTTCTCTGCCAAGGAACAGTTTTGGAACTGTTTTACATCTGGTATGATTTCTAACCTCCCATTAAAGGATACATGTCAAATATGTCTTAATGAATGGAGGTTTGCTAAACACTATTTTAAAAAGCTGAAGGCCCACCCCTAAGCAGTAAGTCACATCTAAGAGTCCAGATTCCAGATATCACATTGCTAATTGGGGTAGGTACCCTGAGGGGAATCTGCCCAGATCTCTATGCCTCCCTAGTGAAAGGACTCCATTTCTTCAAAAACAAAACAAAAAAGAAAGAGAAAAATGGAGTAAGAGAGAAAGTGTGAGAGAATCTATAGCTTAAGAGACTTAAAAGACATGTCAAGTGTATTAAGGACAGAGAAACTTGGAGACAGCTAGAGGTTCACAGGAGACAGAGGGTGACAGGTAAGCAGGAGGTTCTCGAAACAGGAAGGTAATGAGCTTATAGTAAACGCAGCTGGTAAAGAGAAAAGTGGGGCAGGGTTTGGAGGAGGAGCAAATGGTAACATTGACAAGTTGAGCACACACCAACTCTGGAACAGTGACCCTGGACATCTCCCAGCCAGGGTATCTGTGCAGCCATTTCCTGGGGAATAAATAAACTTCTTTGGTTTCTGGGAAAGCCCTTGGATGGGCAAGTCCCTATTAGTATGTTGAGCAGCCAGTGGCTAATGTCCCAATCAGGCCTCCCTCCAGTCATGCAACCACATCTTAGGTGTCCTGCCAGCACACATGAGTTCCAGGATGACTACAGCAATGAAAATCTCAAAAAAACAATACAGAAAAGCAAAGGGCAAATATTCAGAACATAAGACTATCACCTGAAATCCCGAGACAGTTTCTCATCATTATTTACAAAGGACAATGAAGATCAAAAACCCAGATAAAACCATCTAACAGCAAATGGTTCAAAATCATTTGGGACAGGTTATTTCTCGGAGGAAATGTAAACATTAGAAAGGAGGTTTAGACTCTCCTGCCAAAGGAGACAAGAGGTAAATGCCGTGTTCATATCCCAGGGTGTGGTGCTCAGCTGCGACCTTTCTTCTCCTTGTCAACATGTTTTTCTTTTTTGCACCACAGTCTAACCGATGTGCTATCTCAGAACTCCACATGCTTTCTCTGTTCCCTTCTCTGACTTTTCTTTTCCCTCCCCTCTAGTTCTTGATATCTGGCCCTTATAGCTCATCTCCATTTTGGGAACCCAAATACTCCCAGGGCTTTGCCCATCACCCCCTGGACAGATCCTAAATGCACCACCTGAGCGATCTTCCACTCCATCCCTGCCTCTCTGCTGTCTCTCTCCTCTTGGGTGTAACCCCTGAGTCAGCCCCCACATGTCCAAATCCATATTAATCACATCTCTCCCTAAGACACACTTAACCTCTTAACATCTCTGTCTCTGTGTCCACTGCCACCATTCTCCCGAGTCCTTCAGTTTTAAAACTTGGCCTTATTTTCAAGTTCTTCACGTCCTTCATTGAGCAGGTACATTCCACTGAGCCACCAATCTCCCTTCACGTTGTCACGTAGCTCTCATAGCAGCACAGGCTGCCTCCTCCACGCAGAGCAGCATGGGAGCAGCAGCCCCCACCTGCCCACCCTCTCTGGCACACGGCTTCTCACTCAACACACCCAACCCGCCATTCCTGGAATCATCTTTCAGCTTCTGCCTTACTGAACCATCGGTCCTGTAAAACAGCCATTTCTCCTTCATTACAGCTTCAAGGCTAACGTGTGGATTTTCAAAGCTCTCCATCACGTGTCCCTATTTATCAAGCCTACATATGCACTGCTTCTCAACAACATGATTTATTTCTGTTGTTCCTTCTCCTTGTGGCAATCCCTCTTCCGTACCTCCACTTCCAAACCCAGCCCTGTTTCAAAGCCCCTCCCACATTTCCACGTCTCCACCTCGCTTTACAGACTACATTTCACTCCCTTCTTGGTTCTCACCCGCTCACGACCAGCATCGAGAAATCAACATTAATGATACGACCACGCTCACCAATTCAATGGGTTGATTTTCTTTCTCCAACCACGGGGCAAGCTCCATTAAGCTAGAGATACAGTTCTCTATCACCCTACCAAACACTCCAGGTATGAAAAGAGTAAATTCTTTTTTGGAATAAGCTAGCTAATTAATCTACTACTTATATTTAGATTCTCCTTGACTATAAATAAATGAGGTATAAGGAATAAAAGTATAAACAAAGAAAATGTAGGGATGCTTGCCTATTAGCATTTGATTTTTAAATGCCATACATTACTTGCAAAACTTTTAAATTTAAAAGCCATCTTCTTACCTGATTTTATGCAGTCTGATGACTTACAAATACCATCTAGAAAAAGAAGGAAACATGCATAAATATTTCCAATACGGTTTTCTAATTTCTCACTACCTTTTGTTCTTTTAAAAACTGCCAACTAAATAATCAGTTCCATCAAGCAAGAGCTAAGAAACCCGAGTATTTACATCATTGTCAATAGCTAGAAATAAATATACAGAAATAAAATAGGCAAATCCTAAATTTAAAATTTTGATAATGATGAAACAGTGCATTAATTGTATCATCTCTACCCACTAAGACCTAGGTCTATCAGATTGAAATAATCAGCCCTTTTAGTCTGGTAATCTTTTTTTTCTTCCTATTAAGGAACCAATCTTTTCTAACCCTTATTGTGAAAAACTTCTAAGACTCAAATTAGACCTCTTAGATCCCTGTGAGCTCCTTTACACTTTCAATGACACAACAAATTTCACTAATTGAAGTTGGCCATAAAATTGTGCACACCTTAATTAAATAAAATTATACATTAGAATCCTTCTATCATAAGCATGAGTACACTAAATATACTCGGCAATTAATAACTTAGCTCAAACATGACAGACATTGTACTTTAGCCCGAGTTCATTGTTTAGACACATCGATGTGACATTTTATAAAGGAATCTTTATACCACCATCCTTCAGTGTCCTTCTCCTTAACACATTCATTTGGCAGATGAAAAAAGCATCAGATGAAGATCCCACTCTTGTGTGCAGGTATGTGCACACGAGCGTGGTAGTAACTCACCATCATAGGTTGCATAGAGTGCGATCATCGTTGCAGCAATGACAGTAAGGAGCAGGACAAGGACCGAGAGACTGATCTCCAGGGAGGTCCATCGTTGTTTCTTTGGCCTTGGAGTACTGATATCCGTTATATCCATCTGACTTTCTGATCTGCCCATCACCTAAAATCTGTAAATAAAAAAAAAAAAGTCTTTGAATATCACTAATAACAAATTAATAAATAGAGAAAAAGAAGAGGAAATGTATGTACAATTTTCCATAAGCTTAATGTGGCTAAATAAAAGTAAAGATTTAATTCATTTTAAATAGAAATAAATTGTTGTTGAAAGTCAGAATTTTGATTCTGAAAACAAAGAGTACAGAGCCAATGAATCTGACATGACAGGTCATAATCAATCCATCTTTCTCTCTTTCTTTTTCTTTTTTTAAAATATATATATATATGTATCACTGATGATCCAAGCAAAATTAGACAAGAAGTCTCGGCTAAATACTCACATAGGACTCCTTTGGCAGTTCAAAGCAAATAACTGCTGCACCATCATAAAGCAAAGTTTTAAACTCACCCTTCTGAACTTTGGACAACATCAAAGGTGAATTTTGTATCTTGCACCAGTGGCTTCTTTATAAGCATGGAAATCAATGACTAATACTTTGAGGTTTTGACTAAGCAATAATTTGAAACATGAATACAGATAAAAACAAAAAAGGAACAAACACTTGTGAGAGTTAATTTTTAGTCTTAAAAACAACTTTTATTTTTACAGTTCAAAATTATAGTTACTGCTGATGTGGGTATCTATTAACTGGTTAGGCAACATTCTGAAAATGGTCACTTGTTAAGCCCAAAGTCAGTGGTTTACACTCAGGGATGAAAGATGTTACCCTTAATCAATGTTTCTTTATGCGATGGAAGAAGAAAAAAATATATATAATTTTTAAAAATTCTACCCTGGAGGTCAGGGTAACTATTGTTAAGATACTTATTTAATTTGTATTTAAATTAATATGAATACTTCTACTAAGAGCTGACATTTATTGAGTATGTCCCATGTGTCAGTCACTAGTTCTTAGTGCTTTATACGTACTAACTTCATCTTCATAAGGTGGCCACTAATATTCCAATTTTGTACTTAGGAAACTGAAGCACAGAAAATTCAGGTAATTTGCCCAACTACACAACTAGTAAATGTCCTTTACATACAACACAGTTGGTCACTGCTTGAAATAGAAATATATCATCAAACAATAAAAGCTATTTTAGATCTTAGTGCCAGAAGTTTGGGGGGGGGGGAGGGAAATCAAAGGCATGTAAGCCGAAATACTAAATTTCATTACGTTTCTCTTAGAGGCCTTGTGATTTTTTACTGACCATCCACCAAAGCCCAGACTTTTTCTGCATGACTGTAGAAAAGAGCATCATAAACTGACAGACTGTTTATAGTTTGATACAAATTAAGCATATAATTTAGTTCCTAGATGAAGTGACTGCTCAGAAATACCCCTAGAGTTAAAGAGCTTTGTTGAATACCCACAATCTCCTGTGAGTGTGTTTTGTGGAAACTGAGGCACAGGATAAAGTTGAAATGGAGTCTATATTTGAAGTGTGGCCTGGAAGATCCCGCTGATAACTAGGAATTTAATCTCTCCAGTGAGTTATTAATAAGTGAACAACAAATGGACTTTAGAGTTCTGGATACAAAGTCTTAAGCATGCTGTTCTCTTGATTACACGAGGCTATAACCAAGGACAGACTATCAAATAAAAATATCTTATTAGATCATGAAAACTGTGTCTGCTCAATAAAAGTGGAATGTAATGTACCTGAATGTTAAAATGTCTTACTTAATGGTTATGTAACTCATGTTGGCTTAGTCTCACAGCGCCTGGGGTTATGATATGGAATTGCATTGATCGTGGTCCTTGGAGTTTTAATAGGGATGGTGACTGGGGAAAGAAAAGATGGGACCAAATTTAGTACTTGGACACCACACAGAGAGATTCATAATAAAAAGAACAATTTTCCCAGTTTCCCCAGAAGAATTCAAGAGCAACCCAAAGAGCATCTGAATATTAATCACATTTCCCTTTCTGGAGCATGTATCTTCCTGTTCTAGTATTTCAGAGACAATCTACGGAAGAGTATTTCTCAAATAATACGATCCACTTCTCCTTTTGGTTCTTAGAAACAATAATCAGTTTCTCTAGGGCTACGAACAAGGGCAGCCACAGGGTTAAATTAAAGCTGCTCTTTGGCACCACCAGGCTTCCAACTAGCAAGAAAACTAGTAGGTAGGCATGTCTGTCTTTCTCCCGGCTGTGTGACTTTTTCTTCACATCTCCTCCTTACCATGGAGATTGGGGTAAGAGGCAGCTGGGCTCCCAATGGTTGTGCACATAAGCCCACAGAAACTGTTATAGGGAAATAGAGGCAGTGACCAAAACTGCTAGTCCTTTTACCGGCATCAAAAAGGTATCATCTTTGAATCACCTGCAAACTCTCCATCTGCCACTCTTGTAAACGCTCTGCGACGTGTTTTTTGCTCCTAAGTAACACTTCTGAACAGCACTGAGCAAAAACAGAAATGAGGCCAGTGTAACTGCCTAGTTAACCTTGTCACTCATGTTCAGATATCTGTGGTGGATTCACTATTTTCTTGTAAGAAAACAGGGGTCAGAATCTCAAACACAGGATGGAAGATATCACCAACTCCCAGTCACAGAAGAGCCACCTCAACCACACCCAACTGCATTTTAGGGGAGGGAGGGTTGGGGGCAATTGCACAAAAGAATACAAAAAAAATTTATAAAGTTGACACAGTTCCATATATGCCAAAAAATACCTAGCACGTTTAAAACACTGCATCTCAATGTAGTGATATGGTCAGAAAAACTTAAACCAAAATGTAGACACATCCTCAGGAAAGCATAGAGATCTAGGAGATCTAACCCAAAAAGAAATCTCTGAACTTTAGCTTAATAACATCCCCCAAAGAATAAATGATTATTTTGCTTAAGTAGAAACTGCATTTCAAAGCAATATAACACAGCAATTCCTTTATCAATTGAGAACAGGCATCACTTCATGACAGAGTCCAATCAAAGACCCTACAGGATAATAGTTTTGTTAAAGGGAAGCCTATAAACCAAAGTGATTTTCCTCTTCACAGCACTTTACCACACTAGCATTTCTGCAAGCCCCTGAGGGTACACTACTGAAACAGTTTGTATGATGGAAACTGAGGCACAGGAAGCAGGAGAAACAGGTTCCATATTTAGGCTGTGGCTGCAGAAGCTGAGCAGGCTCAAGAGAAATCATTTCCTTTTTTTGCCAGGACATTAATTTGTAGGTGTTCCCAGGGCCCGGGGTACGGAGTTCCGGACACCAAGTACCAAGCACATCACTCCCATATGCAGTGTAGCTATTCAACAGAAGTCACAGCTTGGAGTTCAAGAAAGTCTCGGACAAATTTCTGTCTGCGCTGGAACCCAGAAAGAACGCAAGAGTGAAGACGCTGCAAGCTTTCCAAGCCGATCTGCCGATTAGCAGGTTCTAAACGCTGACACCGCAAGTCAGGTTAACTACTTTTCAGTTTAATAAAATTACCATTTGCATCACCTACGGGGGAGGAACAGGCTCGATCAAGTGGCTAAAGAGGAATGTTTGGTTGCAATTACCCTCGTTTTCAAATACAAATAGCAAGAGACCGATCAGGTGAGGAAACTTTCATCTACAAAAGAACTCCCCTCTGCTCCCGCCAACCAACCCTCCGCGGACACAAGCACGCTATCAGCATAAATTATATAAGAGCAAACTAAGGTTAAGGCGAGATGAAGAGGTAGGATAACGAAAGGATCTTCAGGCTAGGAAAAGTAAAAATAGAAAAGTGAGTTACAAATGAGAAGAGAATCCCATAGAAACCAAAATGAAAACAAACCTTTCCTTAAAGGGGGGGGGGGGAGAAAAAAGAAAGAAAAAGAAAAAGAAATCAGTGTCTCTGCAGCCGAATGGCAAATTCCCAGCCCCCCAATCCGTCCCCCTGCAATTCGGCAGCGCTGATCTCGACAAGAGAGCACAACCCCCGGAGGCAGAGGCTGCAGGGAGCTACGGCAAGGAACCTGAGGATTCGCCCCGACATCACTCGCAGAGCCCTCCTCCCAAGTCACCCTCTTTGCCCCTTTGCCTCACTCTTCAGGTCCTAGTTGCGGCTCCTTCCCAGGGCACGCCTCCCTCGCCCACGCCGCAGGGTCCCGGGCGCTCGGTGGCACCCGACCCGAGCCGCCGACCCTGCTCCGCGCGCCTCGCGGGCAGCCGCTCCCCTGGGTCGGCTGTGCCCGCCCCGTGCCCGTCCCGCCGGCTCCCACCGCCCGCGCGCTCTCGCGCCCTTCGGACCCTTTCCCCAGCTCCCAGGTGCTGGCTCGCTCTCCCGGGACTCACCAGTGGGATTCGGGAGAAGTTGGAGGCGGCTGAGCAGACACATCCCGACTAATGAGCGCGCGGGGCCGGGCGTGGGGAGCCCCGCCGAGCGCCGGTCGGTCCGTGCGTCCGCCCCAGCGCGCCCGGAGCGGCACGGGCTCCGGGCTGCGGGCGGCGGCGGCGGCGCCGAGCCAAGGCCGGACTCCGGGGAGGTTCCGGGCCCCGCGGCGGCCGGCGCCCGGGGGAGCGAGGGGGAACCGGGCATCCCTCGGACCCGCGCCCGGAGAGACTCACCGTGGCCTCTCAGCAGATCCCGCGCCGGGAGTTGGGCGGCTGCTCCCGCTTGCGCTCGGTCCAGCTTCGCCACTTGCACATCTCCGCGCCCCGCGCGTCTCGGCGCTCTCACCCCCCCTCCGCCTCACCGCCGCAGGACGAGCGAGAGGAGCAGTTCTCTGGGTGACCTGAAGGTTTCCGCTAGGTCTCCCGAACCCTCTCACATCTTGTGTGGGGGGCGGGCGTACGAGTGTGCGAGAAAGCACCCCCCCCACACACACACCTCACCCTTCCCAAAAGGGCTTTGCCAAATATTCTTGGAATTGCTCAGCTTCGGGGCTTTCAAGAAAGCAATACATTGCCTCTACGAGATTGTGTAGTGCTGATGAAGGTTCTGTTGCTCTCCCTAGTCAACCTGAGACAAAAATGATTCGGTTCTCGCACGCAGTCTTCTTTCGCTCTCTTGCTCCTTCTCCTGCCTCTATCCAAGCTTCCTTCCTTTCTCATTTTTTAGGTTCTCTCCCTTCCTCTTTTTTGTTTCCTTTCTTAATCCCTTTCTTTCGTTACCCCCTCTCCCTTTCCCTTCTTCTTTCTCCTTCTCTCTTTGCTTTCTCTCCTTTTCCTTCTCTTTCTTTCTTTTTTTTTGTCAACCCAAAATGATGTCAAGAGCTATGTTATGTAGTGAAACCCCCCACTCCCACCTCCTGACTCTTGGGAATCCAGTGATGTGTATATCTGAAGGCTTGGGGATGGGGAGTGGGAGAGTCAGGAAAAATAGGCTACAGTGTGTCTGTTCTACCTACTAAAATTAGTTATGTGTCTGGACCCTTGTCATTTCAGTGGAGCCAAGCAGCACACCATTTTCATGTAAGACATGCAATTCCTTCTCAAGGAAGTTTTAAGAAAAAGAAAATGCTTTTTGTACAGAGGCGATTCCTTTATAAAAGCTGCCTTTAGCAGTTTTAAGTGTCAAGGAGCTCAGAAGAACTAGACCTCCCATATTGGTTTTGTTGTTGTTTTGCTTACATGATTTTTAGTTCAGTTATTCAATGCCAAACACATATGAGTAGCTTTAACAGTGATCCCTTTCCTTTTTCGAATCATGTCTAATTGCAAACACAGAGAAACACACACACACCCCTGGGAAGGTCCTACTGAAATACAGGTGACTTTTTGTGAACTTGCAATTATCTGTTTTTAACATCAAGCGACTGACCGATTTTACATTTTTTACATGGTACAGCTGAAAGGCAGGGAGAAAAAGCGGTACTTGCTAATAGTAAATGGAATACAGTGGAGAGACATTTTTTCAAAAAGTTAAAGCAATCTTTAAATAATTGGATTAATATAGGTTAATCTAATATATAGGCTTCAAGAGTACTCTCTGCATATCTCTATGCTTTACTCTTTCTTGGTGCACGTGTTAGATGCCACTTAATCCACATGCAATCCTAAAATACAGATATAATTGACCTACAAATGAGCATAAGGAGCTTGGCTAAGTAAAAACCATCCAGAACTGTTTCAACTGGAAATGTGAACCCAGTTCATTCTTTTCTTTCATTCTTTTTTTTTTTAAGATTTTAGTTATTTATTTGACAGGCAGAGATCACAAGTAGGCAGAAAGGCAGGGAGAGAGAGAAGGGGAAGCAGGCTCCCTGCTGAGCAGAGAACCTGATGCAGGGCTCAATCCCAGGACCCTGAGATCATGACCTGAGCTGAACGCAGAGGCTTAACCTACTGAGCCACCCAGGTGCCCCTCTTTTTTTTTTTTTTTTTTTAAGATTTTATTTTTAAGTAATCTCTATACCCAATGTGGGGCTTGAATTTACAAATCCCAAGATCAAGAGTCCTGTGCTCTACCCACTGAGCCAGCCACGTACCCCTAAACCTTGTTTATTTTGATTCAAATGCTGAGTTACTGGTATCCTCATTTTACAGAAAGTCCTGAAGCATAGATAGGTGAGCTACTAAAATTCACTGTGTGAAAACCTAGATCTTCTAACACTTCAGTGCTTAATTTTTATTACTGTTCAGTATAATTACCAAAATGTTATTTCAACCTTACATAATCAACAGTGAACTAAAAGGAGTTCAAAAAAGTCCTCTCTTCCCCCCCTCCCCCGCCCCAGGTAGCCAGTCCTCAGTTCCTTCATAGGGATCCCCATGTATTAAAAATGTAATACATTTCTTCTGATTAACATAATAATGAATGTTGGGGGGGTGCCATGGCCAGAATAATCCCTAAATTTGCATATCAACAGGAAATGCAAGTCAAACTCATGCCCGATCTTAAGATGTCTATTTAAACTTTTCAGGCTACATTTTGTTTTCCAATTTGCACAAAAATTTTAAACAGGAAAAGTTCTTTTGTAAGGTAATAGAATATCCTTGTAGTTCATGAATATCTTATTACCAGTAGAAAATAAGGCAGTCTGATAGTGACTCTAAACTTATAGCTGAAAGTTGGAAATAAAGGTGATTCACTTAAATTCTTTTAAAAATTAAAGATTTGTTAATGAGAACTTTTCAGACTGTTCTGTTAGAGCATATATCATAGTTTTAGTCCTGTCTTGTGGCTCAAAGAAAAACCCTACAGGAAGCCAATTCAAAGATCCACTCTTGGTAAGGGTATTTTACAAGAAAAAAAGAGTGGATACAGAGTACACAGCAAAGGAAAAATGGCATGGTTAGTTATCTTTAGACTGTCTTTCAGCTGATAGTCAAGTGTGTTTCCCACAAGAAATCTAATCTCATTAAAGTTTACCAGAAATTTAAGGGTTTTATCAAATATGCTAAATCCCTTCCCGGAAGGAGGTTATGCAAGTCTGAGAAGATTTCTCTTCTAAGGGATCTAATGAAAAGCCCCCAGGTTTGATGAAACTCAGAAAACTGAGATTTACAGAGGTTGTTCAAGATCATGCAATTTGGGGGGTTATAAAAATGGAGGAGAAAAAAGTCCGCCCAGCTACCACGCCTAAGTTATTAAGCGTGGAATGCTTTGGTTCAGGCAAGTTGCAGAATAGATCCTTAAAAGCTGATCTTATATGCAACACTTACAAATGCTTGATAAAAGTCTTTCTTTTAAAGACCCTCTAAATGCACCACTGAGCCAGCAAGAAAGTGAAGGAAAAGCCAAAATCATAGAATTCAGCCAGGAATTCAGAAAGGCTTATAAGCACTAAAAATGGCCCTGCCCGGGGGCATCAACCTACCTCTGTAGGCCTCCCCAAACCTAGAGCTGCAGTTTTAACAGGACTTAGAAGTGCCAGGGACTTCCTAGGGAGCAGGTGAAAAGTCAGGTCAGAGACTCCTACATAAAGCTGAGCTCACTGAAAAGAAACATCAGTAGTGCAAAGGTGAACTAGAAAACAGAAAAAACAAAACTCGAACTCCATTCCCACTTTCTCCCTTGCCTCCCCATGCCAAACATAAATGTTTGCTTTTTTCAGCTTGACTTAGGTAGGTGTATTTAGGCCAAAAACTTCTGGTGCAAATTCATAACCAGACTTCAGACGGACAGTAGGGCTAGGATTTAAACTAATTATGTGGCTTGAAAATTCCCAAGTTAAAAATCTATAATAAAGTGGCTTTATGTGAGTCTATGCCAAACAAAAACTGAGAGAATTATGATTACTTAACTTCTCTAAAGGAACTTACTGAGAATGAGGTTATAAAACAAAATGATACTGAAGTAGGGAAGCTGAAGGGTCTGCATTTTAGAACAGCCCCATCCGTCTCTGCTGTTGGTCTGCTAGGCCCCATTTACTCATGTTCCATATTTTGCCTCTGAATCAGACAAAGAAGCTATATTCCCACTTCAAGGGGGGAGCAAGAATGTGAACCGTTCTCTGAATTTTGTCCTAGGCCCCAAACACCTGATAACACCTAAGAGGAGCCAGATCCCAAACATTTTCCAAACAAATCTCAGCTCACGCTGGCATCAATACCCCTATCTTCAGTAATTCATGCAATGACACCTACTGTTCACCTGACACTCACCTTTGATGGGAGCCAACCATGGATTCCTGAAGAAACACATACCCTAGACTCTTTTCCAATATAAACCCCTAGTCCCAAGCAGTGATGAGATTCATTCTCCTTTCCTTTCTGAGTCTCCTGGGTGTTCCATCTGCTATTCTCTGGCAGTCACCCTATTCAGTAAACTGTTTTCATTTTCTCGGGTGCACATTTGATTTCTATTCTGTGTGAAGCCGAGAACCTTCTTGATAGGTCCTGTGGGACCCTCCCCCCGGGTTTGTCGACTCAGCCTGCCTGAGTTAATACTAGATAGATCAGATATTAAAGAAGGAGTGGTAAGCAAAGAGTATAGTAACAACATAGGTAAATCTAAGCAAACATTTGACTAACAAAATACCTGGGCATACAGATGGCCAACAGACACATGAAAAGATGCTCAGCATCCCTGATGATGATCAGGGAAATACAAATCAAAACTACAATGAAATAAATACCCAGTAATGCAATTGCTGGGTCAAAGGGAACTCTATTTTCAACTTTTTGAGGAACCTACATAATTGTTTTCCAGAGTGGCTGCACCAGTTTGCATTCCCACCAAGAGTGTAGGAGAGCTCCCTCTTGGGGTAATTGCTCCCAAAGATACAAAGGTAGTGATCTGAAGGGGCACCTGCACCCCAGTGTTTGTAGCAGCAATGTCCACAATAGCCACACTATGGAAAGAGCCCAGATGTCCATTGACAGATGAATGGATAAAGAAGGTATAGTATACACACACACGCACACATACACAGTGGAATACTATGCAGCCATCAAAAATGAAATCTTGGCAATTGCAATGACATGGATGGAACTAGAGGGTGTTATGCTATGTGAAGTAAGTCAATCAGAGAAAGACAATTATCATATGGCCTCACTGATATGTGGAATTTGAGAAACAAAGCATAGGATCATAGGGGAAGAGAGAGAAAATGAAACAAGATGAAACCAGAGAGCCAAACAGGGGTAACTGGGTGATGGACAGTGGGCAGGGTATGTGTTGTAACGAGCATTGAGTATTATATAAGACTGATGAATCACAGAGCTGTACCCCTGAAACAAATAATACATTATATGTTAATTAATTGAATTTAAATTTTAAAAAAAGGAAAAAAACCCTACGGTGAGATATCACCTCAGACCTGTCAGAATGGCTAAAATCAACAACACAAGAAACTACAGGTGTTGGCGAGGATGAGGAGAAAAAGGAACAATGGTGCGCTGTTGGGGGAATGAAAACTGATGCAGAGCCATACTCTGGGAAAAAGTATGGAGTTTTTCCTGAAAAAGTTAAAAATAGAACTACCCTCTAATTCAGCCATTGCACTACTAGGTATTTACCTGAAGACTACAAAAATACTAATTCAAAGGGATTTATGCACCCCAATGTTTATAGCAGCATTATCCCAATATGAAAAGAACCCAAACGTCCATCGATTGATGAATGAATAAAGAAGATGTGATATATGTATCCAATGGAAAATTACTCAGCCATCAAAAAGAAAGAGATACCTAAAGGGGTGCCTGGGTGGCTCAGTTGGTTAAGCGTCTGCCTTCGGCTCAGGTCATGATCCTGGAATCCTGGGATGGAGTCCCACAACGGTTCCCAGCTCAGCAGGGAGTCTGGTTCTCCCACTGACCTCTCTCCTCTTGTGCTCTCTTTCTCTCTCAAATAAATAAATGAAATCTTAAAAAAAAAAAAAGAAACCTAAAACATAAGACTATAGAATGGTTAAAAGCAAAATGATGGGTAAAGATACATCAAACAAATATTAACCAAATGAGAACTAGTGTAGAAATATTGTAATCAGACAAAATAGACTTAAATTTGACCCCCCCCAAAAAAGAATAATCAGTTCGGTAGGGTAGTACAACTCTAAACTTGATTACATCGGGGAGCATGCATTAAAAAAAAAAAACAAAAATTACAAAACTACAAATGAAAACTAGTTATTCGCCATGATAAGGATGATTTTAATATTCTTTTCTCAACATTTGATAAATCACATGCACAAATCGGAAAGGACATAGAAGATCTGAATAACAACACTAACAACGTGTCTAATAGAAATGCTTTGATCATTTCACCCAAGAATTGGAGAATACCCACTTGTCCTTGATAAGTAATCTTATGGAAGCTGTGGGCTAGATTTTGGGCAAGGGAGTTTCTACAGCAGTTTGTATCTTAAGGCCTCTTTCCCTTTTTTTTCTGTTGAGAATTACCTCCCTGAAGTTTGCATTTCAAGGAGATGGCCTAGATAAGAAGGTTAGAGTTAGTTTAGCTTAGGGGAGAAGACAAAAAAAAAAAAAAAAAAAAAGTCCTATCAGGTTCTGAATATCAACTTCTAGTTTGACCATCAATTCAAAAAAATCGTTGTTTGTTTGTTTTAAATTTTATTTACTTATTTGTCAGAGAGAGAGAGAGAGTGCACACAAGCAGGCAGAGGCAGAGAGAGAAGCAGACTTCCTGCAGAGCAAGGAGCCTGATGGGGGACTCCTTCCCAGGACCCTGGGATCATGACCTGAGCAGAAGGTATTGGCTTAACCGACTGAGCCACCCAGGTGTCCCATCAAAAAAATCATTTTAAATATCCTTCAGTTTCAGCTGGGAAACAGTAAGTATTTCTGGCAGTACTAAACAGCACCTTGGACTTCAGAAACATCCACCAATTGAGTGTAAAAGCTATTTTATTTTTCTCTTTTTCAGGTACTACTGATAGTGATGGGGGAGAGCTAACTCTGGTGAGAATCTTCACCCTTAGCGGGCGGGCTTCTGCCAGTTTTCCTAGGATTTCATCTGCAGGCTACATGTGGGGTTTAAAGCAGAGGGTGTAGCTCTGGTATCTACCAGAATTTGGCAAGGTTTTCATTAATTTAATTTTAGTTTCCCTGAGCTGTTTAAGGGGATAACGTAGCAGTTTACTGGATAATTCGAAAGAGTGTCATCAACTCGGGGAGGGGTCCTTATGGAGGTCCTCCTTTGACAGTACGCGCAGGGGCATCCGCGAGACCTCTGACTTGGTGAACTTCCGTTTATAGTCTTAGAGTCTCTTTAGAGTGGAAGGACGACTTAGAGGATAAATGATAGAAAAAGTGCTATATAGGAGGAAGGAGGGGAGCAGAAGGAGTGAAGTCCATCTTTCGTTTTAGGTACTTCTTGTGTCATTTTTGTGTGGGTGATTTTTTTTTTTTTTTCCAAAGCAGCTATTTTGGAATCTCGAAGCCTTTTGAAGCCTTCTGCATACCAATTAAAATAGGTATCTCATTCTGTTTGTTTAATTTGGGAACACTATTTTTAAGTGCGCTTCTTAAATGATCTTATCTAATTGGAACATTTCTCATAATGGCCATTGTAATTTCCCTCCCTGAGGGCTGGCCACAAGTTTGTAGGACCCTGACCACAAATGGAATTAAACCCCCACTTTTGTCCAGCCATATTTTGGAAATCCCAACCTGACAAGTTACTATGTTCTCAGGAGACAAAAGGTTTTTTGGCAAGATTCTGTCATTATTGTAGATATTTCTAAGTTCCAGAACCACAGCAATTAAACATCAAATAAGCAGGTGTGCTGGAAGGTGGCACGCTTAACCTCCTTAGAATTATAAGGCTCCCATTCTTCTTTGGCTAAGCCTTTGGATCTCTTGGAGCCAAACTAACGTTAATGAGGATGTGCCACTGGGATGGAGATTGGGTGGTGTTTCAGAGTAAGCCCCATTGCTCAGAGATTTTCTTAAGGTTGGCAGATGACCTAAGGTCACTCTAACCTGTCCTGGGACCGACTTATCCTAACCTGGAAGTCTTTAGCGTTAAGGGGCAACCACTTTAACAGCTTTGAAGTGCTCAACCCATGACCATCAAATTTGTGGCTTTTTATCTTCCAAGAGTTCCATGAACACTAGCCTTTACTTAGTGGACCCAATCTGATCACAGATCCAGTCCAGTCCTTAAGTTGGACCAGTCTGATCTTGGACCCAGTCCAGTGTTTAAGTTGAATGCAGTCCAACTACCAGGATTTCCCAATGTGGAATCTAGGGGTTGGGGAGGGGACTGAACCAATGGACCCCAAAGAATGGGGATTACAGACTGATTGCAAACAAATGGGGAAATCTAGCTGCCACTAGCAGTTCCCAATATGGCATCTGGGGCAGGATTCCAAACAAATGTAGAACTGCCAACTAAGCCACCAGCAGTTCCCAATGTAGAATCTGGGGACAGAAGCAAGGGTTGGGGTTTCTAGTCAAATAGGGAACTAACTGGAAAGTTAATCAGATAGGTAGTTTCACATAAAGAGAGTGGAGCCCAGAACTGAGAGGAACTTACCCACAGGCCTCAGAAACCACAGAAATGGTGAGAAAAACTGAACTCAAAGGGCTCTCAGGTTACTACTCCTGTTTTTCTTGTTGTCTCTGAAGCTATCGGGAGTTTGCTTCTGATGTTTGCCACTGCTGCCGCCAAATCTGTTTTTAAAAAGTCAACTGTGGAAAGTTGAAGATCTAACTGGCTTTATTAGATGAGTCATGAATCAGGCAGCATCCCAGCTAGCAAAGGAAGAGGAGCTTCAAAGAGCAGTACAAAATGGGGTATCTTTATAGGCAAAGGGGGCAGGGACAATGGAAGAGTGGGTTATGACTTCTTCCTCTGGGGACTGGAAGGATCTATCAGGTGGATTACGTCACGACTGCTTAAACCAGATTGACTGGTTTAAGATTACATACCTGGGGGAGGTTGTAATTACATTAGGTATTAAGTCTTGGTTTGCTGAAGTGGGGCTTAGCACAAGTGACTCGACTTGGGGACCTATTTCTTCTTTTTTTTTTAGCAGTATATATAAGAGAATGTCTTTATGACCTTGCAATAAGGAATGATTTCAAACCCCAAAAGGCTCAAAACATAAAGAGTTGGATATGTTTAATTACAAATTAAATTCTATCTGTTTGCCAAAAAACTTTGTAAAGAAAATAAAAAACAGTGCACTAAGGAAAGATCTACAACATATTCAAGTGGAAAATTATTGGAATATTAAAGCCAGACAATCCCCCCAAATGGATAAAACACAGACATGAAAACAAAAGCTAAGTAAAAATGACCATAGCCTATAAGAAGGTACACAATCTCATTAATAGGCAAAAATCAATTAAAACTCCAAAATAAACCCAACTTTTATTCAACCTGACTTCTTACACATCACTGGGAAGAGTATTACTTTATACAATCTGCCAGAAGGAAAAAAAAAATGTAAAGTTGTCCTTGAGGCACCTGGGGGGCACAGTTGGTTAAGCATCTGACTCTTGGTTTCAGCTCAGGCTGTGATGTCAGGATCCTGGGATCCTGCCCCACATTGGGCCTCCACGCTGAGAGTGGAGTCTGCTAAAGACTCTCTCTCTCCCTTTCTCTCTAACCCTCCTGCTCATTCTCTCTCTCACTCAAATAAATACATAAAATCTTAAAAAAAAAAAGTTGTTCTTATAAAAAGCAAATGATATTATTGGCTGTCTTCTCAATGGGATTTTGGGCATTGCCTAGCACGGAAGTAGGAAAACTTACTCTGTAAAGGGCCAGATAGTTAATGTTTTAGACTTTGTCCACATACATTTCTGTAGCATATCCTTTTTATTTTCCCCTTTAGAACTCCTTAAAAATGTAAAAAAAAAAAAAAGTATCATAGTTTGTGGACTCCATAAAAACAGGCTACTGACCATTATTGGATCTGGCCAGGCAGCTGCAGTTTAGGGATCCCTGGCTAACAGATTCCCCAGGATAAATCTGATTTATTGGGTGTATACCTTGGGTGGCTTTCTACTGACCTTGCTATTTTGCAACTGTAAAAAGGTGGCCTTTAGTGGAAACCAATAGTAACACAAATGCATTTGTTAGGGAATTTGTAGGAAAATAATAGCAATGGAAATGATTCTTGTTTAAAACAATGCCAATAAATATTTTCTGGCAAAGACACTAATGATTTCCATTGAAAAGATAACCTCAAACATTACATTTTATTGGCTTAGGCCAATAGAAGTTTGACAGGCCAATATAGATTTGGGAAAAAAAAAAAACCAACACACTTTAGCAAAGAATTTTGGAATACATTTGCATTATCTGGAAAGTCAAAAAAGCACATGATTTACAATCCAGCAATTCTACCTGCAGATACATATTCCAGAAAAAAGCTTGCACACGTGCACCTGGAGATATGAGCAAGACTTCATCACAGCATCATCTATAATAATAATAATAAGGAAAACCCCTAGAAACAACACAAAAGTCCATTGATGGGAGAGTGGGTAAAATACTGTAATACATTCATAAAATGGAATACTAGAATATTACACAGAATGCGAAATGAGCAACGGCAGCCAAACAAATCAGTACGGATGGTTCAGAAAAATCATGTTGAGTGAAAAAGCAAGCGAATCCCATGCAGGATTGTATAGATACAAAGAAAACAAAAGATATGAAGATTTTGTCATCAGGGAAGCCAGGGATTAGTGGGCAAGAGAAATGCAAACAAGCATTTACAACAGAACATGGCAATTTTCATAATTGAGTTACATATAAAGTTCATCTGATATGTGATAGGCAACCTTTTACCCCTGGGCATATCAGAATACTTCATCACTTAACACATTTTTTATTTGATTTGAGGAATTTGCTAGATAGAAGAGAGGATAAACACATTCAAGACAGAGGGAACATAGAGAACATTCTCTGTCTTGAATATTATATGAGATACATTGTAGTATTTTGATGATTTCAGATGGTTTAGTATTGCTGAAACACAAAAGGCATGGGGAGGGAGAACAGATTGGGGGCGGGGGTGTATCTAGAGAGAAAGCTGAAGAAGTAGGGACCAGATAATGAAGAAATTTGTACGTGCTGCAAACTGTGTACACTTTGTTGCAGATGATAGAAAACCATAGTGGAATTTGAGCGAGGGATCAGGAAGGTCAAAATTGTACATGAGAACGCCCAGGCTGCATTGCTGGGCATGGAAAACATGAGCATAGGAAGCAAAAATGTAGGCAGAGACATCTATTAAAAAGCTAGTGCAATGATTCTTATATAAAATGTTTTTGAGGGCACCTGGGTGGCTCAGATGGTCAAGTGTCTGCCTTCGACTAGGGTCATGATCCCAGGGTCCTGGGATGGAATCTCCCATTTTGGGGGAGAGGGGTCCCTCCTCCCTGCTCCGCAGGGAGTCTGCCTCTCCTCCCTCTACCCCTACCACTCCCCCTCATGATCTCTCAGTCTTTCTCTCTCAGATAAATAAATAAAAACTTAAAAAAAAAAAGAAATGTTTTTATGACAACTGAATGATCTAAGGCGATGAAAGATTTTCAAGGAGGTGGAATCCACAGGATTCGTGGTTCGTTTTTTTTTTTTTTTTTTTTTTTTAAATATTGAAGGTAAAGAAGCAGGAATCTGGATTGAGTCCTGCAGTTTGGGGCAGTGAGGTGAACCTGCCACGTCCTGAGACAGGGAACAGTGAGTAGTGAGCAGTGACAGGACGTCAACATCTTGTTGAAATCATAGCACTTCTCTCATGTGCTAGGACATACCAACGGGATGCTCATTGCTCTGGCAGGTCAGCAAAATGTCTGAATATTTGTTATGGGCCGAATGCAATAATTAACTGTGACGATGGGACCCAGAAACATTGTAACTTCAAGTCTCAGTCACCAAACAGTTTTCTGATTGATCATAACTGATGGACTGAAAATTAAATTTCAAAACATGGAATTGAGCCTATTCCCTGCCTAAACTGTTCCATGTGCTCGGATTCTGCAGGGCAGGAAAGTCCCTCCGGGGACACGTTGCACTTTCCCCTCACATGAGGACGTGACTAAGCTCAACTACAGAGCTGCCTTCATCCCCCCACAGTCCCAAGCAGCTCTGGAATTCCTTTATTGACAAGGTATAGAGAAAGGGGAAGAGTGGGGATTCGGCAGCAGGCTTGTGTGGACAGGCTCAGCATTTCTCAAACCTGGAACCAGTTCTAGCTGGGAGGGAGGGTTGTCTGTGTCGGGCACTTTGAGGATGCCCATCACCACATACTAAGGAACATGTGCGTCTGATTCCCTCCCATTAGACCTCTCTGATGCATTTCCTGTGGACATCTGTGGCAAGAGCAAGGAGTTGAGTACTACACAACAGCGGCAACAGGAAGAACCCAGATTGGGGACAGCTGTTCATCCTTGGCACGGTCTACCTTTAAATTTCTGGTTCTTTCTGACTCTGACCTTGAACGGGTGTCTGGGGGCGTGGGGGGTGTTGCTGATTACAAATAGTGGAAACTAGGACAAGCAAGAGGAAGAAAAGAGATGTGGCTTCCAAGCAACCTCTGAGTGGAAAGGTTTGCATCTTACCTTGATATAATTACATGGTAAACGTAATCAATTCCCAACTGCTCTTAGATCCGTAGTTTCCAGGAAAAGGGCCAAATGAAATAGAAGTATCTCGCTTTTAGACTTTGACGGTTTCTACTTTATGCCCCCTAGCAATTCATTTGCCAAGATAAAGCTTATCTTTAACCCTGTCATTCTTAATCCTTTCCGGCCGACAGTCAGCCATTCTTTTTTTTTTTTTTTTTTAAAGATTTTATTTATTTATTTGAGAGAGAGACAGTGAGAGAGAACATGAGCGAGGAGAAGGTCAGAGAGAGAAACAGACTCCCTGTGGAGCTGGGAGTCCGATGCGGGACTCAATCCCGGGACTCCGCGATCATGACCCGAGCCGAAGGCAGTCGTCCAACCAACTGAGCCACCCAGGCGTCCCATTCTTACTAGCCCAGATTATCCCATTTACCTACATTCTTTAAGTCCCAAGGAAAACTTTTTAAAATTCACCCTGATCTCTACAGGCAGATGTATGCCCAGAGTGGCTTTTAGTGTCCATTTTTAGTATAATGTTTAAAATAACTGAATGCGAAAGCCTAAGCAAAACTCACTGCTGTCAGTAATTGTTACAAAATCTTTTCCAGTAGAGTGATTTGGGAATCCTGTTTCACAAGTTTGTCCAGTGGGCATTGATACGTTATAACTTTCGAAATTAGGCCAGAAAAATGAAAGTATTAATAGGATCCATTTGACTAGGGCAAAACTTATGTCATTGAAAGCTCCAAAAATATTGAACAGTGTGCTCTGTCTTGTTTGTGCTGCTATCAAACTAGTTGTATTATTACAGGAAAGTTATTGTCCGTTCCCCTAGCCCACCTGTGATATCTATGGTTATTGGTAGAGGCGGCAATTACACTCCTGGGGGAAACTTATCTCTTCCTGTTCCTTCTGGTTATGCCCATTTCCTGCTGCTTCTGGAGCTAGGGAGGGAGGCAGGTCCCAATAAGGTATTTCTGCTGGGACTGGCTGACATCACAAAGATAAGGGATAGGTTTAGTCACATTCTTTGTAAACTGAGCCACTATCAGGGTATTAAAATAGCTAAAGGTAATGGAGCCTATCCCTAGTCTGTTAAACAGAGAGTATAGCTTTTTACTCATTTGAAACTCAATGAATTTCTTTCTGCTAAGGAATTCAGGGTCAGATTAATTTCTCCAGTAACTCTTTGAAGTAGGTGTTAATAAAATTAAAAAAGGTTTTTCCATAAAGTACAATTTTTCTCCCCCTTTAATAGCTCGGATAAATTGCTAAGGCACAATTTCACATCTAGCAGGGAGTGAGTCATATTATGCTAAAGTCTCAAAGAAAAAGGGTCAGATTAGTACTCCTCAATGACAAGGTGACAAGGATGCTCATAGGCCATCCAAATCACTCACTTGCCTGTTCAGCCTTATCCTGGGCGGGGACACGCCTCTCACCTCTGAGCTGCCCCGCTCTAATCCTCTCCCCTTGTTACGGAAAACCCTCTTGAATTTTAGCCATTATTTCTAGCCCTGTGATTTTTAAAAAATCCCTAATACGTGTATTTCCTGAACTTTCACTTCTCAGTTCCACAGCACTGTGCTAATACTAATCTCTCCCATCCTTTCTTCCCTCCGTGTATCTACCGAACAAAGCATCTTTACTCCTCTTTTCATCTCCCTACCATTTCTTCCTTGATTGTGCTTCCCCATCCTTCTTTATAATTTCATGAGGCTTCTGGTCTCATGGCACACAACTAACAAATCTTCATCAATTAGTCCAGTGCATTTCTTCAGTGGCAGACCCACGTTTCCCTCCATTTGTGGGACACTTCACATACTCATGCTACTGGGACCCAACAAATTTTATGGAATCCGCATTGCCCAAGTTCATCTAGGCTTGCCACATCCAAATGGTCTTTAATGACTTCTTTATTACTGTCCATATAGTAAGTTCTCACGTCCTAACGATTTTTTCTGTATAGGATCTCTTGCATTCTTTCCCTACATACCATTCCCAAAGCCAACATTAACCAGCATGAATTCTTTTCTCTTATTTTTCCAGGATTATTATATCAATATTTTAACTATTATCCTTACCAAAAAACCCCCACAATTTTGTCTTTTCATTGTATCAGTTCATTGTTTACTATTGTCCCTGGTTGATCACTAGATGAAGCAAGGAAGAATTCTCCCCTACAAGTTTAAGAAGAAGCATGGCCTTTCTGATACCTTGCTTTTGGACTTCAGGCCTGGAACTGTGGGACAAGAAATTTCTGTTGTTTCAAGGGACCAGAGGTGGTATTTTGTTAAAGCAGTCCTAGGAAACTAATACTGATTTCTAGGAGCTCATTAAGTACATTGGGGGGAAAAGTCATCCAGATATAGGTAGCAGTGTGTTCAAAGGCATAGGGAAGTGGAGAAGTATCCAGAGGCATCTTATCAAAGCAATTGAGTTGCTTACAGGATCCGTGTAGGTCAATGAATAATAAATACACAAACAGTGTGTGCTGTTCCTTATTGTTCCACACAATGAGTATGTGCCTGAGAATGAACAAAAGAAATGAAACACAAAGCTTAGTCTCTTTCTTATTTTTCCTGAGCCTGTCTCCTGTGCCTCTCTTCATTGAGTGTTTTGTCAACTGGAGGGTTAATACAGTTGTGAAGCGTACTTTCAAAAAAAAAGAAAAAAAAACCCAACAAAAAACAACATAGCCTCTATACATGAACTGAACACCTTATCTGGTTCTCAACTAAAGAAACAGGAATCTAGGGGCACCTGAGTGGCTCAGTGGGTTAAAGCCTCTGCCTTCAGCTCAGGTCATGATCTCAGGGTCCTGGGATTGAGCCCTGCATCGGGCTCTCTGCTCAGCGGGGAGCCTGCTTCCTCCTCTCTCTCTGCCTGTTTCTCTGCCTACTTGTGATCTCTGTCAAATAAATAAATAAAATATTAAAAAAAAAAAGAAATAGGAATCTATTCCAATATGGACAAAACACTGGATATATTTTAATTTATTAATCAAATTATTATTAACTTAAATACATATTAATTAATATATTATAATTATATATAGTTAATTAATATATATTTATTGCAACCTTATTTATAATAGCCAAATTATAAAAGCAGCCAAGGTATCCATTGGTAATGAATGGTAAAGAACAGGTGGAATATATATACAATAGGATATTATTTATCCATAAAAATTAATGAAATCTTGCCATTTTCAACAACAGGGATGGAACAGAGTATAATGTTAAATGAAAAAGAATTAGTCAGAGAAAGACAAATAACATATGATTCGACTCATTGTGGAATTTAAGAAACAAAACAAATGAGCAAAGAGGGAAAAAGAGAGGGAGAGAGAAACCAGGTTTTTCACTGCAGAGAACAACTGTAACCTTAACTGTAGAGGGGAGGTGGGTGAGGGATGGGTGAATTAGGTGACGGGGATTAAGGAGGGTTCTTGCTGTGATGAACACTGGGTGATGTATGGAATTAAAAAAAAAAAAAAAAAGGCCTCAAAGATGGAGGGGAGGGTGTAGGTCATCAAGAGACCAGCAATTTTTATTTTTTTTACCATGCCAGTGTAATTCTGATACAGCTTAACGAGCTTTTTTTTTTTTTTTTCCTTTTAACAGTTTATTCATGTATGGTACTTTTAAGTATAAAAAGAACTGTCACATATACTAAATAGCTACATATATTCACTCATATCATATAACATGTACCTGTGTGTGCATGTGTGTGTGTGTGTGTGTGTGAGTGTGTGTGTGTGTCTGTATACCTACAGTGGGGAAACTGAGACAAGGAGAAATCAAGGAATTCTCTGAAGTCATAGAACTAATAAAGGGAAAACCAGGATATGAATTCATATATTCTAACTTCGAATTTAGCGTTTTTCCAACTTGAGTATGATGACTGTCCTATATATATGTGATTTGCCAGCACAGAGTTCCTCTTCAGGGAAAATTTTGCTTTCCAGGCAACATTTGACAATGTCTGAAGACATTTTATGTGAGGGGGGTACAGGTGGCATCTGGTGGACAGAGGCCAAGATCTGAACATCTTACAATATACAGGACATCCCTTCAGAAAAAGAGTTATCTAGTCCAAAATGTCAGTAGAACCAGGGTTAGAAAATTGTGATCAAGCCTAATGACTAATAATGAATATGATTACTGCTATGCTAAGAAATAATTATTCCTAAGCAGTGTTTTATTTACCCTGGAAATATCCCTGATTGAGTACATAGTAATTCTCATCTAACCAATGAGGAAACTAAAAGGGAGAGATTAATTTGCCTCAGACAGTGGCAGGGCTAAAACTAAAACACAGGTATTTGTTGCTAAAGGGTTTACTTTTAACAGTACATTCTAACTATCTCACTGACAGGAAGGTCATCACATGATAAAATGGGATTCTAAATAACTTTCTGTTAAGGATTATTTTATGCTTTGGTTGCCTTTGCCTGACAATAACTATTGTATCCTTTATAAGACAATGGTGTGGTATAAAATTTATGGAGATCAATTTTAGTTGGCAGAACAAAATCAATCATATAGTGAACACAGGATCATGTTATCCTGACTGAAAAATAAACGTTTCTGCCTGATTTATACCTGGGAGAACTAGAAATGTAATTTTAAAATCCTTTTACCTCTTTTAAGATAAAATTTATAAGGGACTTCTGTGATCACTCAGCAGATTTTATCCACCTATATCATTGTTGAGAATTTTTTTTTTTTTTAAATGACGGAGAGACCTTAGGAGTTTGAATTAAAAAAGTGGCCATCAAAAAGAGCATTCTGTATAATTTGGAACAAAATTTCCACCGTGACAACAGAAGAACAAAGGAAGAGAATGTGATAAAACGGTGAAGAACCATGGGGCCAAGATCCAGGAGAAAAGTAACTTAGGAAGGGAGCCCTCAGTGTGGGGCACTTTTCCCCCAGGATCACGTATCAGTTCTTGATGAGGTCTGAGAGCCTGAGATGGGCAGTGTTTCCACAATTACTACAGCAAGAAAAGAATAGAAGTGGCTAGAGTTTACCAAAAGAAGGAAACTAGTAAATTCCTCAGTGCTTTGGGTTGGAACGCCGAAAGGATATACCTTAAGGAGTAGAGTTTACTGAAGACCACCAGTGCCTTCTAGCATACTTTTTTTTTTTTTTTGAGGTATTATTTATCTGTCAGAGAGAGAGAGAGAGAGAGAGAGTACACAAGTAGGGGGAGCAGCAGGTAGTGGGAGAAGCAGACTCCCTGCTGAGCAAGGAACCCAGTGTGGGACTCGATCCCAGTATCCTGGGATCATGACCTGGCCAAAGGCAGATGTCCAACTGACTGAGCCACTCAGGCATCCCATACTTTTTATTTATATAGCTGTTTTCCACCTTGGCACATATGTTTCATATATTACATGCAAAGATACTTTTACAAGGCATATCTCAAAGTTGTGAAAGAAATGTAGTTTGTCTTTAGCTCTCCCTACGTCAGGTCTCCTCCCCAACCCACCACCATTTTGCTCCTTAGGACCTCCCCTCCAGGGCAGCCACTGGTGCTGGCTCTCTGGGAAGGATCTTAGGATCTAGAATAATGGGACGTTAGAGCTGGAAGAAAATATTAGATTCTCTTATTCAGACCTCCTCATTTTATAAAAAAGTACATTTTATATGTGTATATATATACATATATATGTATATATAATATGTATATATGTATATATAAAATACAAATATATAATATATAAAAGTAATATATATAAAAGTATATATTATATATTAATATAATATATAAGTATATATTATATATGTAATATATATATAAAAGTACATTATATATATATATTTTACCAAAAAGTACACTAAGGACCAGAGAAGCCAACATACTTGCCCTAAATTACTTGCACTAAGGTAGAAATGCCTGTTGAGAATTAGTAAACTGTCATAAGCATAAGTATTTCACTTAACACCTTAAGGAAGCTTCTAACAAAGGAAAGGACCTTTAATAATGGGATTTAGATTCCAGCCAACCAAAGGGACATTTGCAGATCAAAGAGGCTGTCTCACATAGATGAAATTATATAATTTTGTTGCAACTTCTCAGAACATCATTTTTGTCCCCAGCCTCCCAAAGGACAGGTATAAAGGTCTATTCTTGGAGTCAGTAACCTATGATCTCATGGCACAATGTAATTTTAGGTGACACAGAAAGTATCTGTGGCCACATTCTGCCCTTATCCTTATCACTCAAGAGAGCAGTCAACAGATTAAGGACTCCTGCTTTGAGACCCTGGGTCTCATGTCCCCAGGACCCAAATCTATTCAATGACCTTTTTATTAAATTCTTACATTTTTTTTTCATTTTATTTTCTTGTGTGTACTATACTATGAGTAAGGAGAATTTTTGCTTCTTTCCTACAAATGTATATGCATGATTTTTTGTCCTTTTTTAATTGAATTTACTGCCTATACATTTTCATTTACCTAGAATTTAAGAATTGAAGAATTTTTACACTATTGATCTAGTTTTGATTTTTTTCTTAAGTATTTTATTTATTTTTTTGATAGAGAGATCACAAGTAGGCAGAGCAGCAGGCAGAGGGAGAGGGAGAAGAAGGCTCCCAGCTGAGCAGGGAGCCTGATGCAGGACTCGATCCCAGAACCCTGGGATCATGACCTGAACCAAAGGCAGACACTTAACTGACTAAGTCACCCAGGCACCCTAGCTTTGATTTTTTTGAATAAATCCTACATTTTATCATTTAACATACTGGTAATTTATCTCAAATGGTGGCATCTTCATTCATAAGTGAGGTAAGACCTGTAGTTTCTGTTCACTATGAGAGGCAGGCGTATAGTCAATAACTTGCCTTCTAGAACCAACTCACTTGAGTTCCATCGCAGTTCCACCATTTACTAATTGCAGGATCTTGGGGAAGTTACTTAACCTCTCTGTGTGTATGTTTTCTTACCCGTAAAAAGCGATAATAATAGTATCTATTTCATAAGCATTTTGTGAGAATCCAATGAATGTATATTCTTAGAATACTTGCAATTGTGCTCATTATACAAAAAGCTCTTTATAAGCATTAGTTATTTTAATGTCTTTCTGGCCAAGTTTTGGTATCAATATGCTAACCTCATAAAATACACTTGGAAATGATCCTTCTTTTTCTATGATCTGGAAACACTTAAAAGGCAGAACCATTATTTATTCCTTGAGGATTTGAAATAACTCAGTTATGAAATCACCTGAAATCTACATCCTTCGGCAGGGGGTGGGGATAGAGTGACAAGTTCATGTTTTCTTTATCTTCCTGGAGTAGTTGTGGACATGGGTGATTTACTGGAAAAGTATCCTAATATTTGAAAAATATTAAGCTTTTAAAAAATGTATTAATATAGGGTTATTGTTTTTAATCTTCTAATTAGGCATAAATGTATTTTTTTCATTTGTGGCCTTTTTAAAGAGTTAGGTTATTTTTTTTTTATAACTTATTCTTTACTTGTCCTTTTTCATTTAATTCTGGTGTCATCCTTTTTTTTTTTTTTTAAGATTTTATTTAATTGACACACAGAGAGAGATCACAAGTAGGCAGAGAGGTAGGCAGAGGTGCAGGGGGAAGCAGGCTCCCTGCTGAGCAGAGAGCCCAATGCGGGGCTCAATCCCAGGACCCTGAGACCATGACCTGGGCCGAAGGCAGAGGCTTAACCTAGTGAGCCATGCAGGCGCCCCTCTGGTGTCATCCTTTAAAATTATTTTCTCTTCTTGGGTTTTTCTAACTTGCATTAAATGCTTTAGTTTGCTCTTTGGTACAATTTCAAAGTGTGAAGAAATGGTTGAGAGATATTTCTTCTCTTTCTCTTTGTCTAACACGAACACACTATATTTACATGTTATTTGTTATGATTCCATTATCATGAATTAATTACTTTATTTATTCACAAAGGTTTATTTAGAACTAGACATTGTCCAGGGTGCTGGCAGTGGGTATCGGGCAAGAAGAGTAAACGAAAAGGGCATTGTCTTCAAGAATTTAAAATGCAGTGGTTAAATGAGCTTTGAGGAAAGGGAGACACTCTTCCTCTTTCTTGGATCCGAACTGGTAGAATTCCACTACCTGGCACTTGGAGTCAATTCTGATCAGGAGTCTTTATTAAAAATTTCAACAACTTTGACAAAGTGGTTGTGGTATTAAGAAGGGAATGAACTGTATGGAGCACTGGGTGTGGTGCATAAAAAATGAATCTAATTTTTTAATTAATTAAAGAATTAAAAATAAGTTTGAAACAGCAACTGCAAACATGAATGAAAGAACATTTCAGTATGGCAGCAGGAGTCAAATAAATAGATACATAACCAAGCCAGAGAAAGAGAGGTAGAATGTAACAGGCTTGGTGAAGATTCCTTCCTCCATCCATCCCATGATCCGCAGGGGAAGAGAAGATGAATTCTACCCTAAAAAATATTACTGATCTTCAACTCTTCCCCCCCTCCTCCCTTCCTATATAGTCATTACAATTTGGAGAAAAATGAACAAAGAAAAATGGCAGCTCGTAAATCCTTTGAGAATCCGAAATCTGAACTGCTATGCCCCAGCATGCCAGAGTCAGGCAAGTTCCCCAGGGCTCACCCCGGCAGGTAAGCTGGGTAAAGTCCGAAAAATTTATAATAATCATCCAAACTAATTGGTCTCTCAAAAGTGTTTAGGGACTTAGTATCAAGGATGCTGAATGAGAAAATGAGAAAAAATCCTCTGAGGGAAGAGACCCTTGGAGAACTGCAGGTGAAACCAGTCAGTTTTCTTCACTATGAACCAATGTCTTACAGTTAAACACAAACAAACAAACAAAAAACCTGAGTGGGAGGAGACTGTGAATTACAGCTGGTAAAACAGGGTAAGGGAATTGAAGGTCTCGGAATCTCTATTTGAAGTTGCTGAGTGGGGAAGAATAAGCTGTATCTAAGAGTGGTTCCATGTTAAAAAAGAAAAAAAGGAACAAGAAACAAAACCCCAAACTGTGTCCTGACTGGGAGTGAACTAAGGTCCGGAAGTCTTAAAAAAAAAAAAAAGGCAAACCAACTTTTTCTAATATTTTTTATGTAACACACATTTAGAAAAATTCGTAAGTGTTCATCTCAACGAATTTTCGCAAAGTTAAGACATCTGCACAATGGCGACAAGAAATGGAATGTTGCTAGTGCCTCTGAGGTCTCCCAGGGCCCCCCCTTCTAGTCATGTCCTACTCATCCCAGAAGCATCATTATTCTAACTTCAAATTCCGTAGAGTAGTTTTGCCCGTTTTTGAACTTCATATAAATGGAGAATTCAAGCAGTTGATTCTCTGTTAATCTGTTTGGGCTGCCAGGAAAAAAAAAAAAATACAGTAGACTTGCTGGCTTAAACAACAGAAATGAGAAATGTACTTTCTTACAGTGCTGGAGGCTGGCAGTCCTAGATCAGGGTTCCAGCCAACTAAGTTTCTGGGGGAAGCTCTCTTCTGGGCTTGCAGATGGCTGTCTTCTTGCTGTGCTTTCACATGGCAGAGAGAAAGCAAGTTCTCTAGTGTGTCCTCGTAGAAGGACACTGATCCTGTCTGGTTGTGGTTCCAGGCTTATAACCTCTTCTAAAGTTAATTGACTCGGAAGACCAAAATTCAGTCACAATGGGAGTTAGGACTTCAATGTATGAATTTTGGGTGAACACATTTAGTCCATAACAGATTATCTATTTTTTGCTCAACATTGTTTGTAGTTTCAGTTTGTTCATTCTTTTTACTATACTATATTTTATTATGCTAGCGTATCTCATTTTCCCCCATTTTATTTTTATTTATTTTTAAAGATTTATTTATTTATTTGACAGATCACAAGTAGGCAGAGAGGCAGAGAGAGAGAGGAGGAAGCAGGCTCCCCGCTGAGCAGAGAGCGTGATGCAGGGCTCGATCCCAGGACTGTGGGATCATGACCTGAGCCGAAGGCAGAGACTTAACCCACTGAGCCACCCAGGTGCCCCTCCCCCATTTTATAGTTGAGGTATTTGAAGAGTTTCCAGTGTGGAAGTACTATGAGCATATTTTATATATGTCTTTTTTTTTTTTTCTTTAAAGATTTTATTTATTTGTTAGAGAGAGAGAGAGAGAAAGAGAGAGAGAGAGCGCGCAAGCACAGGCAGACAGAGTGGCAGGCTAAAGGCAGAGGGAGAAGCAGGCTCCCTGCCAAGCAAGGAGGCTGATGTGGGACTCGATCCCAGGACACTGGGATCATGACCCGAGCCGAAGGCAGCCGCTTAACCAACTGAGCCACCCAGGCGTCCCTATATATGTCTTTTAATGAACACCTGAATACATTTGGAGAGCACACAAATATAATACCCTTGTTGGGTATATATCTAGAAGTTGACTTGCTCGGTCATGGAGTATATACATGATTCAGGTTTGGCAGGTGGATACTGCTAAACAATTTTGCAAGATGGTTGAACTACTTTATATTAGCAATTTATGAGATTTCTGATTATTTTAGATCCTTGCCAACTTAGTCATTTTTATTTTAGCCATCTGTTTATCAGCCAAAAAAATACTCACTGAAGCCTTTAGCCCATTTTCATGTGTAACAATGATATAAGAGAGCACATAGGCAAGGTCATCTACCTGCGATTGTTCATAGCTGGACTTAATTCTTCCCATTTGTGCATAATGAGGGAATTCAGTATTTGTACTGAAACTTTATGGGATAAAAATTTGGTCTTAGTAACATGGGAGGAAGACAAGAAGAACATACCAAAATTGTTCAGGACCACAAAATAATAATCATTTAAAAAGGAATTAGTATAAAAAATTCTAATGAATGAAATACATCATTTTTAAAAAAAAAACACCAAGGCCAAGGATATAACAGTAAATTGCACACTGTATTAGGGCTATTCTAGGGCTGCCATAACAAATTGCCAGAAACTGGGACATTTGAAACAACAGAAATTTAATCTCTCACAGTGAGAATGAACTTCTGGTGATTGCTGGCAATCCTGGGCCATCTTTTCTATCTGTGAACCTGTGAAACCAGACAAGTTACCTGCTTTCAAAATATAATGATAGGTCAAGCATGGGATAGACATTACCATTCCCAAGGAAGAAATTGGAAGGAAAAAAAACAAAAACAACAACAACAAAAAAAACGGGCCAGTAGTTCTAAGCAAGTCTGAAACCCAAGAGAGCAAATTCCATTAGATTCAAGGCCTGGGAATAATCATCTAAGTCTTGATGCTCTGCCTTCTGGGCCTATAGCAGTGGCCTTAGCCTCTCTGGCCTCTGTTTTTGTATCTGTAACTCTGCCCTTGGAACCAGTTTGTTTTCTTGAAGGTTAGTGTATATTTGCAGCCAAGCTGCTTATCAGTTATGAGAGCCTTCCTTCCTTCATTTTGCCCCATCTCTGTCCCTTTTTAGTCAAGACTGGTAGTGTTTCTGCAGGTATAACATTCTCAGAAGCCTTGTTAGTCTCCCACATAATTCACAGCAGTCTATGCCATCATACAAGAAAGTCCTCCACAGATCTTTCTCAGTTATGGTTGGGATGGGATTTGATCCATGAGTTACATACCTAATCCATTCAAAAAAAGGTTTTCCAGAATCCTTGGTCCTGCCTTTAGAGTATACTCTCTAGGTAGCCTGAGAATTTTCCAAATCCTCAAATTCTGGTCCTTTTTTGCTGAATAGCTTCTTTCTCGATTTATCTCTTTCCTTTCACATTTGACTATCAGCTTGAGCAAGGAGACACTAGGGTGAACCTAACACACTTTGCCTGGAATTATCCTCAGCTAAATATCTAAGTTCATCACTTATAAATTCTAATTTTCAGCAAACTATAGAACATAACTCAACCAAAGTTTCTGGTGTTCCATAACAAGAATGATCTTTCTCCCATTTGACAATTACATATCCCTCATTTCCTCCTGGGACCTCACCAGAAGCAACTTCGATGTTCATGTTTCTACCCAATATTCTGTTCATGGCGATAGATGTATTCTCTAAGATGACAGAAGCTTTGTCTATCATGCTCTTTACTTCCATCTGAGCCTTCCTTGGATCGCCTTTAACATTCATACTTCTACCAACTACGTCTTCAAGGTCTAGGTTTTTATTTTTTAAAAAGATTTTATTTATTGATTTATTTACTTATTTATTTGAGAGTGAGAGAGCAAGAAGGAGAGGGAGAGGGCATCTGAAGTGGCTCCATGCTAAGCATGGAGCCAATATAGGGTTCGGTCTCATGACTACAAGATCATGACCTGAGCTGAAACCAAGAGTCAGATGCTCAAACATATGAGCCACCCAGGCACTGCTGGGCACCTAGATTTTTCTATGAAAATTCTTCCAGACTCTACGCATTTCCCAATTCCAAGGTCACTTCCACATTTTTAGACTTTGTTACGGAAGCATCTTATCTCCACCACCAAAAATGCCAATTCCTAGTACTGTTATAACAAATTACTGTAAACTGGTGGCTTTAAAAAGAAAAAACAAATTTATTCTCTCATACTGAAGGAGGCCGGGAGTTCAAAATCAAGTGTCATTAGGGTTGGTTCTTTCTGGAGTTTGGGGGAGAAACTCTCCCATGTCTTTCTCCTAGCTTCCGGTGGTTGCCAGCAATCCTTGGCATTCCTTAGCTTATAGAACAACTACTCCAACCTCTGCAATCATCTTTACATGGCCTTCTTCCTTCTTCCCTGTGTCTCTTTGTCTTTTTCTGTCTTGAATAAGGCAGTCTCATGGGATTCAAAACCCTCTCTAACCCAGGATTATTTTATCCCAACTCTTGGCTTAATTATATCTTCAAACACCCTATTTCCAAATAAGGTGATATTCTGAGGTTCCAGGTTGTCATGAATTTTGGCAGGACACAATTCAACCCACTGCATACACCAGGAAAGATCTGACCTAAAAGAATTAAGCAGAACATGATTTGGAGGGAAAAAGAGAGAGAGAGAGAGAGAGATACAAAATAAAATAGCAAAATAACAGAAAGATGAAATGGGAGACTTCAGGGCTAAGGAAACAAGCAAGGTGCTTAATACAGAAGTAATGAACAAATTACAATGAGTAAAGATTAGGATAGGCATGTCAAAAATAGAGTTTCTGAAATGGAGGAAAGGTTTGAGATTGTCACAGTGATTTTATATAAAAGCACAAAGATTAAAGCAATTAGAGGACAGGTAACAGATATGGAGAACAAAAGTCAATCCCACATGAAGATCTTCAGTATCTGCAAATAAGATAAACTAAACTCTAGAGTAGAAAAAAGTATTCCAAGGTAGAATAATGAGTATTTTTATGAGAAAAATGAAGAACGGAAACTATGAATTAGAAGACCCACAGGGTGGATCTTTAAATTCTCAGAAAAACTGATACAGGGTGTTCATTGGCAAGGGATATTCTGAAGAACTTACTGAACTTTAAGGACAAAAAATTCTGCAAAAGTATAAATACAAAAAGGCTATATTCAGGGGCACCTGAATAGAGTCAGTCAGTAAGGCGTCTGCCTTCAGCTCAGGTCATGATCCCAGGGTCCTGGGAGAGCCTGCCTTTCCCTCTGCCTGCTGCTCCCTATGCTTGTGCTCTCTCTCTCAAATAAATAAATAACATCTTTTTTTTTTTTAAGGCTATATTCAGGAAATTTAAGATTTCCTCAGATTTTACAGTGACTCAATCTTTACTGAGTTCTGAAGGAAGAGTTAATAAAAAATTTAATGCAAGCCTTGTTATGTAAACACAAAGGTAAAGGTATCTTTCTATTTTTTTTTTTTTTAATTTTTAACTAAGCTTTATACTCAATGTGGGGCTTACACAAGATCAAGAATCCTAGGCTCTACCGATTGAGCCAGCCAGGAGTCACTGAGGCAAAGGTTCTCTTTAAACAAATGCAAAAATCTCAAGAAATAATCTCACTATAGCCCATCTCCCCCACCCATCACAATGAAAAAACTCTGAAGACCAAAAGAAACAGAAGCAGATACGTGGTCAAAGAGCAAAAACTGAGTGAAATGTGCCACAGGGCATGAGTTTCTCATTTATTTATGAACTTCTCTTTCCTTTGTGTCCCTGCTCTAAAAGTAGGCCCCACAGAAATCAGGGGAAAGGGCCACCACAAGCTGAAGGGTGTCGTGTGAAGGCAAGTCCTGACAAGGAGAAGAGTTTTTCTGCCTGGGTTCACGATCCTACACAGGTATCAGCCTCCCTGCTGATCAACCTGCACATAGCAAAGCCTTCAAGAATGGAGCTGAGCTTTGAGCCATATGCACAAGTCTCACCTTCACCCTGGAATAATGCCTCCCTGGAACAATGTCTACACAGGAAAGACCCAAACAAAGGCTTTAAAAGATCTGATCTGAAAACTGGACCACTCGAAAAATTCTCATACCAACCCATGAATGCATGGGCCAGACCTTAAAATGATTAGCAAAATCTCAAAATACTGAACTGAGATTGGAATTCACCACTCACAGAAATGAGACCGAACTTACTGTTTAAGTCATGTATCTTTCTCTGGAGAATTACAACAAGGCCTATAGTCTATACAACATAACTTTCACAATGACCAGGATGCAATAGAGAATTATTCCATATACACAGAACTAAGAATATGTGTCTAATTCTCAGGGGAAAAGAGAATGAACCGCTGTCATCCTCAAGATGTTCCTAGGTAGTGAAACACTCAGGTACTTTCATGCAACTATTATATATTCCAACTATGCAACATGATGTAGAGACACACTCCTAAAGAGAATGGAATGAGAGGAAGTCTCATCAGATAAGTAGAATCTATAAAAAGGAAATAAAAGGAAAATTTGAAATGATAAATATAATAAATTAATTAAAAAGGAAACTTACTGATAGTCTCACAAGTTGAATTGAGAAGACAGAGGAGCAATTCCATAAACTTGAAGGTAAATCAATAGCAATTATCCCACCTGAAGAATAGAGAGAAAAAAGACTGGGAGGAAAAACAAACCAATCGTTTCAGCTCTCATGAACTAGTGAGACAATAGCGAAAGGCCTAGCACCTAAGTAGAGTCCCAGAGAGTCAGTACAAGAGATAAAGAGGCACGAAAAAAGTGGCTGAGGAAAAAATGGCTGAAACTTCTCCAATGTGTTGAAAGTCATAAATTTATAGATTCAAGATCAGCAAATCCCAAACAGGATAAACTCAAAGAATACTAGGGAAAATAAGGGAAATAAGAAAATACTTTAGAATGAATTATATTGTGCTCACTTCAGCAGCACATATACAAAAATTGGAACAATAGAATGAATTATATTTAAAAGACCACAAAGCAGAATTTATGAGATAAAGCTGTGCTAAGAAGGAAACTTACACTTTCAAATGCTTGATATTAGAAAAGAAGAAATCTGGAATCAATGCCTAATATTCTGCATTAAGAACCTAAAGGAAAAGCAAAATAGATCCCATAGAAGAGAGGAAATAAAGAAAATTAACAAAATCAAAAGTTGATTCGTGGAAAAGACCAAAAAAATGAACACATTCTTAGGTAAAGTAACCAAGAAAAAGGAAAAAGAAGTTAAATTGTCATGATTGGGAATGAAAAAGAGGGGCACTTCGGTGGCTTAGTTGGTTAAACTTCTGCCTTCGGCTCAGGTCATGATCTCAGGGTCCTAGGATCAAGCCCCATGGCAAGCTGCCTGAGTTCTGCTCAGTGGGGAGTCTGCTTCTCCTTCTGCCCCTCACCCAGCTCATGCTCCCTCTTTCTCACTCTCTCTCTCAAATAAATAAACTCTTAAAAAAAAATGACAAAGAGATTAACACAGAGCCCACAGATATTAAAATGAAGATTTTTTAAAAATCTCAAACTACAACTTCCTGAAAATTTACACTTTTACTGAGATCTTCTGGTAAATAAAATGTCACACTAAATTTGTGCAAAACATAACAGCAGTACACTCTGATAAATCAGTTCAAAGAGTGTCATAGATAATTCCAACCTGATTTAAAAGTATTTCAGTGGCAGGTACTTGGCTGGTTCAGTTGTTAGAGCATATAACTCTTGATCTCAGGGTTGTGAGTTCAAACCCTGCATTGGGTGTGGAGCTTACTTAAGTAAAATTTAAAAAAAAATTTTTTTTTCAGTGAATAGTGAAAGAAAGAAAAAACTTTCAAGATGAATTCAGGAGAAAAATGATATCAAAATGCACCCCCTTCCCTAAAATACAAGATACAAATATCTTCTAAAATTTTGCAAATATCACTAAGTAGTCGATTAAGGAATACTTACTTCTTGACCTGGTGAGGTTCATCCCAAGAATGCAAAGATGTTTACACATTAGAAAATTAATTAATATAATTACTCATTAGCCTAAAAAGAGGAGAACTGATTATCAATTTTATCCTATTCAAACAAAGATACTTGAAAAACACCCAGCATAACTAAAGTACTTAATGGAGAAACCCTATAAACATTCAAAATAAAATCAGGATGAAGCCCAAGGATTCCCAGGGTTAACAATATTATTAACATTTTCCAGGAAGTAATAGTGAATACAAATTAAACAAGAAAAACAAATAAGAAGCATAAACACTGGAAGGAAAAAAAGAAAAGAGAAAACAGGGAAAAAAACCTATCATTTGTAGGTGAGATGATTGTCTACCTTGCAAATTTTAAAGAGCCACACACAAGGGATGCCTGGGTGGCTCAGATGTTTAAGCATCTGCTTTCAGCTCAGGTCCTGATCTCCAGGTCCTGGAACGGAGTCCCACATTGGGTTCCCAGTTCAGTGGGGAGTCCGCTTCTCCCTCTGCCTCTCCCTCTTCCTCTGCCTCTGCCCCTGCTTGTGCTCCCTCTGTCTCTCTCTCTCTCTCTCAAATGAATAAATAAAAAATCTTAAAAAAAAAAAAGAACCACATAAAAAGAACCTTCTTAGCATTAATAAATTTTAGCAAGATGTTTGATTTCAAATTAATATACAAAAGTCGGGACATTTTCTAACAGTAAACAGTAACATGTTAGATAAAAAGAAAGAAAAGATCCCATCACAATGGTTACAAAAAGACCAATACAGAATGAGTAATGTATAGAATTTGTAAGACTTTTGTGAGTACATTTTTGAAACTATTGACATTGATAAAGAAAATGACACCTCATTTATGGGTAGATAAGAAAAATGATCAATTAATGTTAATTCAATTTACTAGTTTAAGCCATTCAGTCTCATTAAAACATGGAAAGGTTGGTGGTGGGATTAGACAAAATGTTACCAGAGTAAATTTGTGAAAGTAAACATATAAGTAGAAAAAGAACAATCCTGGAAAAGGAAAGTAATAAAAGAAAACTGGTCTACCAGATAATAAAATGTGTAATTAAGTTAAAATACCTAAAAGAGTGGGGCACCTGGGTGGCTCAGTGGGTTAAAGTCTTTGCGTTCGGCTCAGGTCATGATCCCAGGGTCCTGGGATTGAGCCCTGCATCAGGTTCTCTGCTCAGCAGGGAGCCTGCTTCCCTCTCTCTCTCTGCCTGCCTCTCTGCCTACTTGTGATCTCTGTCTGTCAAATAAATAAATAAAATCTTAAAAAAAAATACCTAAAAGAGTTTAGTACCAGCAAAGAAATACACCTAGGAAATATAATAAAGGATCCAGTGATTGGTGCAACTATTTATGGGAAATTAGCATATTATGAAGGTGCCATATCATATCAGTGGAGGGGGAAAGATTCATAAATAACACTGGAAAAATTTGCTAACAGTTTGGAAAAAATAATATGAATAAATTTGGAATAAATAATACAAAATTGTTTCTAAGTACATCAAAGATTTAAAAACATAATAAAATTACTAAAAGAAAAGTTGAATAAATTTATATACCATCTTGTTATGGGGAAGCTTTCCAGCAGGACACCAAACACCAAAGCCATAAAAGTAAAAAAAAATTATACTTACAAGAAAATTCCAAGCATAATTTTGTAAAAAAAAAAAATTAAAAAGACTAATTTGAGAAAGTATTTGTAACAGATAAATTTACAAATGGTGATTTTCCAAATGGTTTATGCAAATGGCCACATAAAAGGAAATGAATGCAGAAAAACATACAAATATATGTAGAAAAACATGTGAAGGTGATAAATACTTAATGGAAAAAGAAATGTAAATAGCCAAAAACATGAAAACATACTCACTTTCATTCCTAATTAAAGTCAACAAAAGCCAAAAATGGTGATCTTTTTCACCTTTCAGATCGACAAAATTAAAAAGGTTTGCTATCCAATGTTGGGGAGGGTATGAAGAAATAGACACATTCATACACTACTAGTGGGAAAACAAAATATACCACTTGTTTGAAAGGTAATTTGGCAACAGTTAAAAAATGTGAAGTTTCAAACTCTTTTTGGTATATAATGTAATTTGTGTAAAACATTAAACACATATATGTGTATAAATTTGTGTCTGTGTGTATCTTTCCCCTTCTCCCTGAAGGATCTGTAAGAAACTGTTCTCATCAGTTACCTTTGGAGAGAAGGACTGTGCATGAAATGGGAAGAGAGACCTACTCTTTATATCATACACAGATTTGTTTACAGATTTTTCTTTTTCTTTTTAGACCATAGCTCTATATCTTTAAAAAAAATTTTTATTGGGCACCTGTGTGGCTCAGTAGGTTAAGCCTCTGCCTTCAGCTCAGATCATGATCTCAGGGTCCTGGGTTTGAGCCCCACATGGGGCTCTCTGCTCAGCAGGGAGCCTGCTTCCCCACCTCCACCCCGCCTGCCTCTCTGCCCACTTGTTTTTTTTTTTTTTCTCTGCCCACTTGTGATCTCTGTCTGTCAAAAGAATAAACAAAATCTTAAAATTTTTTTTCCAATTTATTTATTTTTAGAAAAACAGTATTCATTATTTTTTCAGCACACCCAGTGCTCCATGCAAGCCATGCCCTCTATAATACCCACCACCTGGTACCCCAACCTCCCACCCCCTTAAAATTTTTTTAATTTAAATTCAACTTAATTAACATATAGTATATTATTAGTTTCAGAGGTGGACTTCAGTGATTCATCAGTTGCATATAACACCCAGTGCTCATCATATCATTGCCCTCCTTGATGTCCTTCACCCAGTAATCCCTCCCTCCCCACATCCCCTCTAGCAACCCTCAGTTTGTCTATATCTTAAAATAAAAGGAAATTAACCAGGCCCCTACCCTTCACACCCTCACAAAAGATGACCGGTCTGATGGAAGGAATTCCATTACAGAAATTCTCAGCAGCCAGACTGCATCCTTTTCTCTGAGCTTCTCTAACAGAAGCATTTGAAAGAACAGTTGGGAAAAACTCTCGGTTCCTGAGTGTCTGCGCACATTATCTCAGTGAAGATGAAAGCCAGCCTGGTCATTAAGACAGACAACTCCATCTGACTAATTTCTCTAAACTCCTGAATTGAAATACTCTTTTGTTAAAATAATCTTTTTGAGCTAAGTAGAGTTCTTGTAAAATGACAAAATTCAATTTCAAGAAGATTAAAAGAAGTGGTTCGATAAAAGTTTAGAAACATTTAGAGTGTTTATCTCTTTCCTTATCCAAGATTGAGACAGTACGATGCTACTGACCATCTTTTTTTCTCTCTGATTCTGAATGACCGTAACTTTTAGTAACTTGATACATGGCCTTTGGGTCTTTGGCATTTAAGATGTGGTACTTGAGAATTAAATTTTTTTCATTTTCTTTAGCTCTTTGTCTTCTATTAAAATTGAACTCCCTCTTCATTGTTTTCATTCATTTCTCTAAGATACCACACTAGACACTTCTATTTAAATAGAGGCCCTGGACTTTGAAGACAACTTCCAAAAGGGCTCGGGGTAGGTTCATATGCCTTACATACTCTACAAGATGATCTGCGCCACCATTTCAAAGGAAAAGTCACTGTTGCTGGTCTTGATTACTTTCCCTTATTAGTTTTATTTCTCTCATGGCAAAATTCTTCTTTTCTCTGAAAAGTAAATTAATGGCTCTTTTTTAATATATAAAATAGTTTTGTATTATAAGTGCAACATAGCCTTCTGCTACCCTTCCATGTAATCCCTTCTGGAAATTCTCTGCAAGAGAAGTAGTCAAGAAACCAAAGACACTGACCTTTGCCAGGTGTTTGACAGGTGTTTGGCTTTGTAAGACCTTTACTCTGGAATCAAGTTTAAGGACTTCACTGCCTCTATATTCAATACCGCCTGCCCATTCATTTTGTATCACATTGCCTGCTTTTAAATTGTTTTATTACTTAGACTGTCTGGGAATATTTTTTGGTATAATTGTATGTTATCTGTTTTGTTCATAGATTGGGGGCCAATTTCCCATGATGTCAATGAAGGTTGAGCTTCAGAGCCCCTGTCTTGCCTGGAGCCCCTGTAAATGCAGGAAGTTTCTAGAAGCTATGGAGTATTCAGGGTGAAGAGGGGAAAGCTGCTGCCATCCGGAAGCCTTAGCATGTAGGCATATGTAGCAATCTGCTAACAGATATCTTAGAAGAAAGGGGCCTGAATTTCCAACGCCCAGAAAGTGGTTGAAAATTTTCCTCTTATTCCAAATAAGTATTGACTACTGTATTCCAAATAAGTATTCAAAAATATTCCAAATAAGTATTGACTACTGCAGCTAATTTTGCTTCCATGACTTGTAGGTTATTTTTCTTAGAGAGGGTCTGCCAAATTATATTCACTTAAGGTTCTATAAATCCTGAGTCTGTCATGACTCGAAGGTAAGCCTGCGAAAAGGCCACATTGCTGCTTTCATTGCGGTAACCCCCAAGGCCTACAACAGTGCTTGGCACATAGAAGATGCTTCATAAATCTTTGCTGAAAAAATATTGAGATGAGAGAGCTCCAGAAGAGCAGTCCAAGATTGCTGATCTAGGAACAGATATGGCTTATTTCAGGAGCTGTGGAAAGTTTAGTGTGGTTGGAGCCTGGAATGATAGGGAAGAGAGAGAGAGAGAGAGATGTTGGAGCCATATGCAAAGTCCAGAAAATTCTAGGAACATTGGAATATTTTAAACATTTAGACATGACTGACTTTATATTATTATTTTTTTAATGACACAAACATCTTTTTTTTCTTTTCCAGTTCCCGTGTAGTTAACATACGGTGCTATCTTTAGACATGACTGACTTTAAATAGATGCCCTTGGTTGCTGCATGGAAAATGGATTGCAGGGAGAAGCAATAGTTAGAGCAGGTCTGCAGGGGAGTGATGGTGGGCACACAGACCACAGTGACAATCAGAGAGGAAGACTGAGGTAAGGAATTCGGATGGATATGGGAGATAAAGCAATAGCATTTTCTGGTGGACTTAATGTGGAAAGGGAGTAGGAGAAAGAAACAGTGTTTCATGGATTTTTGTGTTGAGTAAGTTGCACAGTGAAGGGGGAAGTGTAAATCTAGAGAGGTCTACAGAACACCTAGTGTAACCATGTGCTTTCTTTATAATAGAAATTTACAACTCAGTGACGGATTTCCCTAAGGCTTTGAGACAGAGATGTAAAATAAACTAGCATCAGTCTTGCCTTCATGTTTTCTCAAATACAAATTCTAAACAGCTACTCAAAATTTCTAAATCGTGACATTAGAAGACTATATGGAGGAATCAAGATAAAATTAAAAATTTTCGTAATTTTTCAAATGTATTTCATTTCAAATACAGATCTGAAAAATGATTGGCCAGTCTTTCTTTTTTTGAGATAATTTGGAACTTACAGGAAAGTTGTAAGAATACTATAAGGAAATCTTAGATATTTTTTACCCAGGTTCTCCCAAATTACCAACATTTGCTGTATTTGCTCTAATCTGTTTCTGTCTGTCTTGCTCTTACTCTCCTTGTCTTCTAAGTTTATATGATATGATATATCTCATGTATATATACACATATTTATATGTATCTTTAATATTATGCTTATACATTATTCTTTTTTTGAACCACTTGAGAGTACATTACAGACATGATGTCCCTTTCCCCCAAATACATCACTGTGAATTTTCTAAAAACCAAGCAATTTTTTCCCACAACCACTGTAAAATCAAAATAAGGAAATTATCTTTAATATAATACTATAATTTAATCAATCAAGTTTATAGAGATTCCTCTGGCCATTACTTTTAAATTTAAAAATCTAGCTTAGTATCTTTTCCCAACAACGTTATTGGAAGACAAGTGGGCATTTTAAAAATGAGAGGTACTTATTCAGTATCAGCTGACTGAATCTCATTTTAAATTTATGATTATTACCCTCAAGAGGACCCCTGGCACTACCGCTTGGCAATTCTACTCTATCTCCCTGATCTATTTAATTCTCACTCTCTCATTTCCATTTTTGTTGCATTGCTACAATTTTCTTGCTTCTCTTTTCTCTCAGCTGATGATCTAGGTTTTATTTCACTGAGAAAAGAGCAGCCACCAGAAGAGGACTTTCACATGTTCTCCCCAGAAAGCCTATCAAACCATCTTGTACCCACATCCTCTGCCTTATTTTCCAGCCATTATGAAAAGGTTATTTTTCCTCCAACTCGTGCCCTCCCCCCTTCCTTTTGGCACTGGGTCTGGTCCCCATCCTCAAGTGTCTCCTCCAGCCTTTGGGTTCTGTGGGTTTCTCTCCCTGCTTTTGAGTCATCAATATAGTCTTTGTTGTATCATCCCTTGACCACTCAAACCTTCATCTCTCCCTACCACCATCACTCCCAGCTCCCACCCATTCCCATTCCCCTTACAATAAACACTGCTAAAGAGTTGTATACACTCACTGCCTCCATTTTTTCTCCTCCCATGGGAATTTGAGCCCATTCCAGTTGGGCTAATTCTCCCCTACATTTGTACCACAGTCCTTCTTACCAAGATCATCAGTGACTTATGTTGCCAGAGTCAATGATCATTTTCCAGTGCTCACCTCATTTAATCTACTGCAGCATTTGACACAGTTGATCACTCCCTCCTTGAGACACTTTCCTTGCTTGGCTTATGCGTTCGTTACTCCTTTCTTGTGGTTTTCCTCTCTCTCTCATTGCTTCTTTTCAGTCTCCTTTGCTGGTTCTTCCTCATCTTTCTGAGTTTTTCTTTAGGTCTTTTCCTCATGTGGAATATGAGAGTTGGAAATTTGTTTTGTTTCCTCTATCACTAGCACCTGGAATGATGCACTCAATAAATGCTTATTAATTTATTAGTCATATAAAACATAAAATATACATTATTTTTGTAATATATGCTTACTGCAATAATATCTTAAACATTAAATATGTTGATATTATATGTACTATATAAATTATTATATTATTAATATTAATAAGCACACAAATATTGAATGAATGAATGGACGGATTTACTCTTGAGGTGTTATACACACATACATATTTTATGTTTTCTCCCTTTTTGCTGTGGAAGTTTTATTTTTCCTCCATCATAATTCCCTGAAACAATCACCTGTCTCCATCGTTGCCTGAATGTCTTCATCCGAGTCAGCAAATGCTTAGAAGTGCTGTCACAGTTCCTCTTGAGCCTACTGTAAACATAAAAAATCCATTCTGGTTTCTTCAGCACTGTTGTGACCCACTGTGTTTTGCCATTCTGCTCAACCCAGAACTGCAGACAGCCACCCTCTAATTGATTGGATTTGGCAGGAAATAGGAAACCTGTTTCTTATCCAGGATGTAAATTCAAACTTTCTTTGGTTGTTGTTTTAGGCTTGATTTCCAAACTGACCAAGAGACGTGGACCCATGGGGTAAAATGGAAATTACATGCTTTTTAAAGTTCTTCCAGCTTTGCTGGGAAGGACCGAAGAGGCAGAGGGTACTTAAATAATAACTACTGCATATGTTATTAAGACTCTAGGGCTTTAGTTTAAAAATAAAACTCCCAGTTCACCTTCATCTGTGCCTTAACAAAAATTTCAATTTAATTGAATCATATTCTTTCATAACCTCCTCAAGTCTAATCAATCACAGATCTCAAAGGCAAGTACAGAAAACCCTACAAATTGTTGGCTTCCTTGTAAATAATGAGAGCCCTTTATGAGCCACGATTTGTACCTCTTCTGAAGGGAGATGGACACCAGGAGGCCAGGGAAACATTGTTTCCACTCTCTTGCTCCTAAAATCAAACTTACTACTGTGGTCCTTGTTTCTAATGAGGTTTTTGGATGTAAAGTAGGATCCTTAATGATTACCAGGGGATTTCCACCAGGACAGGAAAAGCAAATCTGAAAGGAAAAATAAAACTTCTGCCACATGTCCGGAACTCAGGAATTTACTGGTGACAAGTTTCTCTGATGGCTGGGGAACATACTGGCCCAAATCCTTCTTCTCTTCCTTTTTATGATCTCTGCCACAACCCTCTGGTACTTGCTAGACAGGTAAAGTGTTCCTTTTTTTAACTCCTCTCTGAAGATGGGGTTCTCAAAACTTGAATATTACTTGTTGAGAGGAAGATGTGTTTCTTAGACAGGATTTCAGAGGTCATCTTTCTTCTTGTGGACATTCTAAAAATCTGCAACCTGATTCTTTAAAGCAACTGGCAAAGTTTTCAATATATTAATTGAGGTACTACTCTAATGTTGATGCTGATATCTTTGGTTTAAGGAACTTCTTCCCATGTAAATGCAATTAAATTGCATATTACCTCAAAATTATTCTGGCCCAAGGGAAGAAAGTTGCATGGGATTTTTATTAACATTTTAATTAGCCTTTTGATGGCTACTGACCTCTTACAGATTTTTTTTTTTTTAAACAGGACAAAGGTATATCTGTCCATTGTATTCACTACAAACTAAATCTTATTTTTGAAGTGCCCATAGTTGCCTTATTGAAGCATGTTCTTATTTGTCTAATGCACTATTTCAGCCTTGAATAATGGATAGAATGTTTTAACATCAATAGGAAAATGTTAGGAGGTAAATGTTGTCTTTTAATGTTGTAATTATCTTTTATTTTATCTTTAAACTTTACAAAAAGCCTCAAATGATCTATATCCTCATCTAATCATGAGTTTTAATTTTATGGGTATTTATATCAATAAGTATTTTAGTATGATTGATTAGAATTCCATTACAATGAAGCTTGTTTCTACCACAGTTTGAATAAATAAAATTTGGGGGGGAAATATAGTAATTTGCAAATAAGAAAAAGCTTGATATAATAGACTTAGCCTCGATGGTGAACAACATTGTTTATTCTAACATCAACCATATGTTAAGAGTGTCTACTATTTTGCTGCTTATCATTCACAGTGGGTTAGTGAGACACAGTAAAGAGGCAATATCTAATGATCGTTTTACTTGAGCTTGACTTCTGATCCTGAACTTTCAAGACAGTCAATTCATTTAGAATAATTGTACCTCTACTTCCACTTGTTTCCCTTTCTATAAAGTGTGGATAGCCTTCTTTCAAGGATGTATTCAGGTATTAGGCTGAAACACAGAAAGCAGATAGAATACCATCTGGCCCACTGTACAGTCCCCTTACTAATAATGTGCCAGCCACACGTATTTCCTTGCTTCTCCTCATTCCTGTCTTTAGACTGCTCTCCTATCCCCTCTACCTCCAGCTCTTTCCAAGGCTGGCTCCTTTTCAACCTTCTCAGGTAGTGAGGGAAGTAACCACCTAGACTAACCCCCATCCCTAATTAGTCCCAATATTACACATCACCCCATTTCATGGTTCTCATAGCCCTTAACAGTAGACACAATTACCTTATTTTTCTGTTTACTTGTTTATTTTCTTTTTCTTCTTTATAGAGTTAAAGCTCTTGGAGAGTTGGGATATTGTTTGTTTTTCTTTTCCCCAAATCCCCAGAGACTGGAATAGGGAGTGACACATAACAGACAACCAAATGAATGAATACATGGTTGTTGTCACCCCCTCCCTTCAGCTGAGTCCACTGGCCTTCCAAAAGAGCAGCAGAAGCCTCTTTTTAGTGTGGCATTGGCCCACGCATAAACAGAGAGCTAGAAATTAATAAATAAATAATTGAAAACAAGACAAGGAAGTACATCTCCCTTTATTTGATTGTGTTGATGAGAAGTAAAAATATACTGTAGGTAAAAGATTCCTTTATTCATTCACTCGATACACCTGTTATGTGAGCACCTAGTTTGTGCTAAGAATTGGGCTAGTTAATTGAGGTTAAAATGTTTAAGAAGAGAGTTCATAAGTAAAAGTCCCTAATCTAACTGGCACAGTAAATCATTTTGTTGCCTTTAAACTAGCTATACTTTTATGCTATTAAAATGCTAAAATGCTAGATAAGCCCAGGCCAGGGGAGTTTGTGGAAGAAAGCCTAAGGCAAAGAAATCTTAACAGCAGTAACATTTGAGCTGGACCTTGAAGACCCAGGGAGGTTTTCAGGGTAGAGGAAGAAGGAAGGGCATTCAGAGAATGCAACTAGCAAGAGCACAAGCCCAGAAGGGTCCTCCTCTTCCTGGGTGGTGGGGATAGGGAGGTGGTGGGGAGGAATCAGCCAGTGGCCTCAAAGGTTAAATAAGTGCAGGGGGGAGGGGGATGAGGCAGTTGGGGGGAGGGGGGAAATGGCCAGACTGGAAAGGTAAATGGAAACCAAGAAGAACCATAAATACCTTGCCCAGGGCTTCGACTTTAAACTGGAGGCAGCAGAAAGTATTGCTGGATCTGCATTTCAGAAAGGTCATCGTGATGACTGTGTTGAAGAGGAAGGGCTTTCCAGAAGAGAGGAAAGAGAGGGGAGGTAGTGAGAGGTTACGGTAGGAATCCTGTCTCTGGGCCCGGGCAGGAAGCCCTGAATCAGGGAAGTTAAATAGTGACCTTCAGAGAAAAGAGATGGACTTGAGGCAAATTTGGTGAGGTAACACTGCAAACCAAAGAAGATTCTGGAAATGGCTAAATATATTGATGAAGAGTAGGATGATAAAGAGAATACAAAGAGGAGACTTCAATTTTTGGAACATCGAAGGGGAGGAGCCTGTAAAGATCTAGGCTTGCGGACCTACTGGGAAGCTTAATATCTGAGTGAATGTTTGTTGAAGTTCAAATCACATCTGAGTGGTCAGACGGACAGAATAGTCTGTTGTGAACTTGTTTCACTGGAGACATAAAGGAGGAAAGAGATAGGAAGCATCATCAACATGCCCCTGGACATATCTGTTCCTGTAATTTTTTTTTTTTTTAATCAAGCATCACACCCAGACATTGGTGACCAATTAGGTTGTTACTTAAGAGCCTTACTTTTCCCCTAGGGAAGCAGGAGTCTGATTCTGCCTTTGCCGTTCAACACAGTGATGATAACAGCAAGTTTGATACTCAAATAAGAATCATTTACTACTTGCTGATTATAATCAGGAACTTGGGTGAGCTCTTTCCATGAATTAACCCATTGAACCCTCATTTTATGAAGTAGGTATTATAACTGTCCTCCTCATTTTACTGAAGGAGAAACAAAGGCACAAAGAGGAATTGACCCAAGTCAGTCGCACAACCAGGTGGTGGTTGAAGTGGGATTTAAACTGTGGCACTTGGCTCAGGGCAAACTTTCACCAGTCAGATCCTGCAGCAATAACTCCAGACCCTGTGGGGTGTCCTCACACCCCTGCCCATGCTGCATTTTGAAGTGATATGTTCTTAACCTCTTCAGTTCTTTTAGCCACCTGATTCTTCAGGCTGGTGAGCTGCAGGGGTCTCCATAAACAGAAGCTGGGCTGGGATAGTGCTGCTTTTAAGGACAAAACCAAACAAACACCCCCCCCAAACCCTAGACGTTCAAATCCTCACAGTAGCAATTTCCCCGGAAAGAAGCACGGGGCAGGTACACAGTGGACCAAATCAAAGGAGGGATACTACATATTGTCCAGGGCTGCACTGGCCAGACGGGCAGAACCTGCCCTTTCTCTTCACCCAGGCTTCCTTTTGGGATTGCCACTGTCTCCATGGGTTGCAAAACTCTGATACCTGGTGACTCTGAATCTCTCCAAAAATCTGACTCCACCTGGTATCTACATCGCCTCTCCGTTCACCTACACGTTTCCCCCAATTCCTGACTTACTGGGCACCCCGGGGCCAGGTTGCAGAAGAGCAGATCACATGCCCATCCCAGTTTATCAGTGAAGCAGGGGCATTCTGTCCCTACTTTCCAGTTTCGTGTATGCTCTCTGTTGGGAAGCAGGGGACCGCCATGGCTGGGTTGCAGATTAGAAACACCTGGTGCTGTGTTTCTGCTCAGAGCCGGGAGCAGAGATAAGAGACTCACAGATATTCTGTGGAATCCTTTTTTTATTTTATTTTTTTCAGGAGGCTGTATCGTCATCAGTCCCTTGGACCACACCTAATCAGCCCCATCTTCTTTCTGCCAGACGGCCTTCAAATATTTAGTGACAGCTGTCATATTCGGTGGGTTTGTTTCTCCAAGCTGAGAAATCCCACTTGGGCAGCTGTCTCTCTTGCCACACGTTTTGGAGTGGATTGATAGTCCTTCCTGGGCTTCCAAACATACTTGCTGCAATTCCCCTCTACTTCCTCTACCAGCAGTAAGACCGTTTTTATTTATTATAGAACGGTTTCTGCATTTATGGTTTATATACATATCAATATGCAACTTCATAAGAAAAGTATCCTGGTGGCAAATATCCCTGTTTCTATGTCACACTCACATTCTGAAGTCCCTTAACTCAAATCCCCAAATCTGAGCATTATCAGTGCAGAAAGTGTTAACAGAATAGCCACACATAAATCATACCAGTTATAAGAGAAGAAAGTGAAATAGTATTGATATGTAAGATTAAGTCTGTGTTCAAGAATGAAATTCACCTGAATAAATTTGTAGATCTAATTGGCTTTATTAGGCAGTTCATGAATACTATCCAGGAGTTGTCCCAGATGGAAGGTTTCTATAGGAGGGAGGATGGGGCAGGAATGCTGTGAGCAAGAGAAAAGAAAGGATGGTTCTAGGCAAAGTCATCTTCCTTTAGGTGGTAGGGCAATGGGTCTTGTTAAGTGAATTATCCCATCTTCCTTTGAAGGACAGAGAGGGTCCCTGGTTTTCTTTTTAACACCTGAATGACATTAATATTGTCCTTTCTTTGCAACCTGATTGCCTTCTCTCAAACTACTAGCTTTATTTATCATTCTTGGGCAAAGAACATGAATCATTACATATACCTAATTAAGCATGGCAGAGGAGTGTGTGTGTGTGTGTGTGTGTGTGTGTGTGTTGGGGGAGTGTTGCAGATTAGGAACAGAATAAAGTGAAAAGCTCATAGCACAGAATATATCAGTGTAGATAAGATTCCAAGAATCCAAGTAAATTGAAACAGTTGATAATAATTAAGAAAAAATAAATAAAAAGAGGTGCCTGGGTAGCTCAGTTTGTTAAGTGTCTGACTCTTGGTTTGGGCTCAGGTCATGATCTTGGGGTCATGGGACCGCCCCACCTCGGGCTCCATGCTCAGTATGGTATCTGCTTCTCCCTCTCCGTCTGCTCCTCCACCGGTCAGGGGCACACTCACTCTTTTTCTCTCTCAAATAAATAAATAAATGAAATCTTAAAAAAACAAAAACAAAAACAAAAAACCTGAACTATTCAGTCAAGAGCCTGGGGACTATAAACTCCTTCAAATTCACACACAATATATCGTTGCATATGCCTTGCATTTGTTACAAGTCACAAATCCTCAGCGTGCCTCTGGCCAGGCCACTGTGGGCACAAAGTCCTGGACAATTCTTGAACAAGACACCCCACTCCTCAATTTCCAGCCATGACAATCAACAACCCCAGTTCATGCTCAGTGTGGGGGCCACATCATTGTTCCTAATACTAAAAACCACAGGGCTTTTATATTCCCACCACATTCCACAGAGCTCCAGCTCTTGAGAGCTGAAGAGTTTCTGAGAATGCCTTTGTGTTCTTATCTCAGTGTCTTGCGAAGTTGTAAATTCGCAGCCTTGCACACTTACCCCCCACAAACAAGCAACTGAACTGTCTTTGGAGCAGAGTTTTACTTTCTTGGCATTCTCAGTCCCTACACATGATCTCTGAGTTCCCTTGTGCCATTGCCTGCCACCACCATGTTCCTTTCCTCTGCTGTAGCCCTGCTCTCCTGCCTGGCCTTCCTCAGAACGCCAACCCTGGCTGCTGACAGAGGGATTCTCCACAATCCCCTTCCCCTGATTCTGACCTTTTCCCCCCAGGGGGAGACAGTAGCAAATATCTCACAAGTTATCCCCTGTGATGTACTTTATGACAGGACTTTCACTCTTTTATTGTCATTTTTAATCTGAAGCCCTTTTTTGTTTTGCTTTTTTTTTTTTTTCCAAGACAAAACTCTTATTGAGAGACTCAAAAAGTTAAAGATATAATATTGAGGGGCAGACTTGGATGCTGGGGACTAAAATCCTTACTCAGTTCCTCCCCTGACTCATCCTGCTCTACTAAGAGACCCCGAAAACACTTTGAAGAGGGACAACTTAGCAAACTCAGTATTGTCAGTATCAATCTCCTTTCTCTATTCTTTCCTCCTTCCCTCCCTCTGCTCTCTCTTTCTCATGTCCATAAGGCTCTCTTTTTAGTTTACAGTCTTCAAACTTCCCTCTGGTTCATTTTGAAAACAATTTTTTGGTCTTTTCTCTGTTAAAGGGTCCTTTAACTTTTCCTTTGTCTACAAAAAACACTGATTTTACTGCGTTCAGAACATTTCTCTGTGTTTCCATCCAGAACTTTTACTTTTTTCAGTAAGCGTTTAGTGAACACTTACTGTATTCTCAGTCCTAGAGAAGCAAACATCCTTAGTTTTGGGTGGTGCAAAACACATGGTGAGCACAATCAATAAGTAAGTTATTTATTAGAAGTTTATAAATAGTAGAAAAAAAACAAATTAGGGTGGAGAGGGTTGATTTATTGCACTTTGAAGGATGTGAGCAGTGACGAAATCTAGGGTAACAGCGTTGCAGGGAGGGAGGGAGGTGCTCGGGGCAAAGGCCTCGGGATGGCCACACCTTGGGCTTGTTGGAAAAACAGCAAAGCAGGCAGAGTGGATAGAGGGGTGTGAACAAAGCTGAAAGCAAGAGATGTGTTCAGAGGGACAGAGGCCAATCTTGTGGGGTCTTATAAGCCAATAAAAGGACCTTGGCTTTTGCTGTTAGTGAGGATGGGAGTCCCTGGAAATGTCTGATGATTACATGCTCTCGTTTATACTTTTCAAGGCTTATTTGGCAGCTGGACATGAAGAGATCGCAGTAGGGCAAAGGTAGAGTCAAGGAAGCCAGTTAAGAGACTTTTACTTTAGGAAGTCCTTGACTCTTCAATTTACATTGTTGACCTCTTACTGTATTCCAGGCACTGAGTTAGGTGTGAGGATGGAGTAGTGGGGAGGGACAGGGGCGGGGAGTGGGGAGGAAGAGAATGATGGTTACCAAGGCTCAGTAATTTCTTTGATTGGCCTCCTTCCACACCAAAACTCTCTACTAGTTTGCAGACCTATTTGTTCTATACATTCAACAACTCTATAATTCTTTAATCCTGTGTTCCGGCTTCCAGGGCAGAGATGCAAGAGCTGAGTCTGCCAGGGTGCGCCCAAATCCAAGCTGGTGTCCTCAGGAGAACAGGAAGCTTGAACACACGGAGAGACCCCAGGGCGTGCAAGGGGCCAGCAAGGCAGCTACTATCTGTAAGCCAAGGAGACACACCTCAAGCAAAACCAGCCCTGCCAGCGCTTTGGTCTTGGACTTCCCGTCCTCCAGAAATTTGAGAAAATAGATTTCTGTTTTAAGCCACTCGAACTTTTTGTTAAGGCAGCCTAGGAAATGAATACAATATAGTAAGGAAAAGCAATCACTTGGACGATGGAAAAATAAGAGGACTTTAGGAGTATTGAAGGTAACAAGGTAACACACACACACACACACACACACACACATAAAAGGAAAATGAAATTAAAGTGATGTCTTGATTACTGCATCTTAAAAACAGCCACATGGAACAATAAAGTGTATTAAGTGTCACCCTACAATGTCACAAAAACCTTTTCTCAGGAAAGTTAAGCAGCTTGCCCAGTGTTACTCAGCAAGAAAATGGCAAGAGCTAGACCTCCTCATCTCACTTCAGGTTCAATGCTGCTTCCCTGCTCAGGGAAAACTTGGCACTGCAGGTTTGTTCCAATTAACATGACAGACGGCACACTCCTATTTACTGTGGAGTCCTATCTAGTTTATGCCCCTCATTTGGAGCCATTTTCCCAGAAACAACAACAAAAGCAGTGAACCCTATCAAAGCAATTTTTCTCAGTATGGGTGGCTGAAGGGCTTTGTGTGTTTACACTGTAAGGAAATGCAACGCAAAGGCCAGATGATAGGAATAATTTTCACCTATGGAAATCTGCTTAACTATTTAACGAAGGGGCTTTTTCACTTGTGGCAGAAGCAAACACAGTTAGACCTACTTTACTTATACCCTCTGCCTTCCTTCCTTACAAAGCAACGATTGTGAACCTTGAAACAATTACTTAAATATATGTGTGTGGGGGTGGAGGATTTGCAAATCAAATCACATAGTTCAGCTAAATATAGCCTTTGTCAGGAGAAGTAATTTGTGAGCAAATAAAAATCAAGAACTAGAATCTATTGCGGACCATAACACGGAAATAGTGTGTATTGTGCTCAGAGAAGTTTCAGACTGTGACCCTTGTCCTTGAATCCAGATTGAGCCAGGGATGGACAACTCTTGAAAGAAATCACCACAACATCCCAAGTGGAGAGGTCGTTCTGCCTTACAGTGTGGTTCTTCAAAAGGTGAAAATAATCTAATCGAGCTGGGATGACTTTGGGGTAGAACCTAGAAACCAGAAAGTTTAGCGTTTTGTGAGAGAGTCATGCACACTTGCCTGCAAAGAAGTGACCTGTCCTCTGGTCAAGAACACCATTACCTATTATATCACTATCTGTGCAGATGAGTATGCATGAAATACCCAATACGCATCCAATTTCCTTTCTAACTTATCAGCGTTTCTGAGCAGTGGTGGATCCCCATTTTGTGAATCAGCTTCCTCTTCATGAATGCTGTTTTCTTCAGAATCCCAGTGTCCCAGTCTGAAGTTGAATCTGTTGCTCGCTATTTTGAATTTCATTCAAATACAGTTTTTCCTCAATTCTGTGTGCGTTTTTACGTGCACTTGCACACATAGGCGTTAGTACTTCTCAATAGATTGCTGTCTCTCCATGTGGGCATTTGTGTTTAATTTGGCCCTTGTGGGTCTTTTTGCACTCTTTGTTATCACGTATACAAAAGTAGTGGTGGACAAATACATCATCGAAACTCCGATAATCAATATTTTCCTGTTTGAAAAATATATGCGCTTGGTTTGTGTAACCAGGCCTACCCTGGCTGGGTGAGACCATACACACTTGCCTATCTTCTCATTAACGATGTTAACTTGACACCAATAATTATAGCAAACCGATAAATACAGCATAAACTTTCAAATTCAAATGTGGGAGGTGCTTCCTGCCTAAACATAGCATTCTGAAATATTGCATTATTCCATCAGGAGACATTTACTGAGCCTCCCTACTATGAACAGGATGAGTTCTGGGCACTCAGTGATAAATAAAGCATGCTTCTTTCCCTCGTGGGCTTATATGTTAGTGGGGAACTAAGCAAACAAATGAGAAGGAAATCAAAATAAATAAAATAATTTCAATTTTTAATGAGCTCTATGAAGCAAAAAGAAAGCATGCAGGGTTTAGATTTTATGCTCCATGAAAGGCTTTTATGGTGAAGGGTAACAGAATACAATTTACATCTTAAGAAAGCCTCTCGCTGGTTCCCTAGTGACAAAGGTTTAGAGGCATAAGAGTGGGAGCAGGACTGAGTTGGAAGGCTGTGTAGTAATTTGGGCACAAGATGAAAGGTGACTTGGTATCTAGGGGATAGAAAGATGATTGACTATGGAAGCAAGGGGATGAGAGACAGGGAGACATCAAGATTGCTGCTGGGGATCTGGCCTGAGGACCTAGGTGGATGGGGAAGCCACGTATTGAGGGTGAGAGAGTTTACAGAGCCTGATTTGATTGCACTGAACATGTTGGAGTTGAGGTCTCGGTGATCAATGACACTGAGCTGGCAGGTGGGTCTGTGAGCACAGAGTTCACGGGAAATGCCATGGTGGGAGGTACAGAGTAGCGTTCATCAGCATACTCCTGGGAATAGTGTCCTCAGCCAGGGAGAGGGAAAAGGGAAGAGAGAAAGAGAAGTCAAACAGCAAGAAGAAAACTCTCTTGAAAGCATGTGGTTTTGAGGAAAAGGAGTGTCCAATACTGCCAAGAGGTGGATGAGATAAAGACAGAGAGGTATCCTGGAACCTGAGAGGTGCTTCTGATTCCTGACTTAAAATGTGAATAGCAATAGTCCTTACCTCACTGGGATTTTATAAGGATTTAAGGACTTCATCCACATTAAGCCTGTAGAGGTGGGCCTGAAACGTATCATTCAACAGACCTTTCTTGGTACTCATGGTGTGTCAGGCACAGGACTAGGTGCAGAGATCTGAGAGTGAATGAAACCTCTGTCCAAGTGGGAAGTGAGAAGAGGCAGAAAATAAGCAATGGAGTCTTGAGGATTATAAAGAAAAATGAACACCATAAAGGGGATGAGGAGAGCACAATGTGGGTGAATCATCTTATTTTATTTTTTGAAGATTTTATTTATCTATTTGAGAGAGAGCGAGAGTGAGAGCGAGAGAGAGAGAGAGAGAGAGAGTACTCAGGGTGGAGGGACAGAGGGAGAGACAGATTCCCCACTGAGCAGAAGCCCCCGGGGGCTCGATCCTCGGACTGGGAGATCATGACCTGAGCCAAAATCAGACGCTTCACTGACTGAGCCACCCAGGCACCCCTGGGTGAATCATTTTACATGAGTAGTCATGGTGGTAAGGAGCAACACTTGCAGCTATTTGGGGTGATGGGCAGCCCTGGCAGAGGGAGGAGGCAGGAGATCCCTGGTGTGTTCAAAGGACAGGGACAGCCTGGGCCAGGGGGAGAGGAAATAGGATCAAAATCACAGATTTATGATAACCATTATTTGCATTGGCAACAAGGACATCTAAAATGACTTGACTAGATTCAGTGGGGTAGTGAGTATACAAGCAGACTGAAGGAGGTAAGAAGACACTGAGGGATATGAGAAGAGAAGAGAAATGGAGCTATGAGAGGAGGGAAATGTTGGGGGGGGCATCGTGCTTATCAACTTCTGATTTCTTATCAGCAACCGAGAGGAAAAGAGGAGGAATGAAGAGGTGAAATCGGTCTAAAAACCTGTTTTGTTTTGTTCCTTTGAGTGAGGGATATTAGGATCCGTTCCTATGCTGATGAAAAGAAGCTGCTAGAAAGAGAGGCTTGTGAAGGGAGGGAAAGGTGAGGGAGGGAGGGAGTTCCACCTTGGGAAGGTGCAGGACAGAACCTGACACAAGGGGAGGGGCTGACTTTCCCAAGAGGCTGGACAGGAGGCAAGAAGCAGACCCCGCAGGGAGTCTGAAGGTGAGGTGCTGGGAAGGCTAGGGAGGCTTCCCCAGAGGGCTTCTGTGGAAGACACACGGGTGCTAGCTGCCCCCACCAGGAGAAGAGGAGGAGGATTTGAAGAGAAAGGGAAGGTCAGAAATGTTTTTTTGGGAGGTGGGAGACAACGTTCTAGGAAAACATCCAAGAAATTGCAGAGTCCTATTGAATACCCTTGGGAGGTTTCAGATCATGCGATTAGAATGAAACAAGTTAATATAGTTTGCTTTAATCTTCTTTGACCAATCCCCCACCCCAACCAGCTTCTCTCCAGTTATTCATGTATCTTTTCCGAAAGAAATCATAAAGTGGCTGGTGGGGGCTGGGGGTGGAAGAGAGAATTTAGACCATGGGAAATTTAGACCATGGGAAAAAATAAACAAAGGTAGAAAAAAAAGCAAACCCTCTTTTTAATTGTTGATTTTGTTTTCATAGAACACGGCATGCGGCATGCGTACTGTTTTATCCACACCTTCCATGAGTATTAATTAAAAGGAACTTTGGTATTTAATCAGCAGCTGGCTTTGTTCTCCTCGGGTAGCTTGAGTAGTATTACCATATGTCTTGTGAAGATAATGACATTCTCCTTTATTCAAAAAGCACAGACAAAACTACAATATTGCCGTTGTTTTTTGACATCCGGCAATGAGTCGTCTGGTCAGCCGATGTATACACCTACCAACACCACGGTGGGAAGGTAGGCATTGAATAGCTATTACAGAGCTCAGAAATTTTACCGGTCTGTTAGGATCAAAGAACATGTGAGGTACTTCAGGCTGGTTATGCCCTCACTTTGTCACATATACATACAGGACATGCCTATTGATTCTTGGATTAACCAGCACATCTACTTTCCACATATTGCCTGAAAGCAAAGGTGAATTTCCAGCATTTTGTTGTCATTTTCAAAGCAGATGCAGGAGAATCACGTTCGCTGGGAGAAGCTCAAGATATGCTGAAACTGTTTTTCCGGGCTGAAAAGAGAAAGGACATTGAACTCATAAATTAGCTACAATTACGCCTTTGTACTATGTCACTAGATTCCATTAGATGCGTATCTTTGTTACCTCACAGGCTCATTCCTCACTGCTGGCAAATTTATTAGACATACTACTCGGAGTTATAAAGAATAGCATTTTTAAAAAATTACTATGTTGAAGGGATGGAAATTCCCTTCATTCGCCTTGTACCACATGGAGCAAATCCAGGTGAATAACATAAGTTGATCCAGAGGGAGGTTTAAGCACAGTTCAGACCTGAGGAGCAAGAATAAAAATGAGAAATAGGCCTGCATTTCACTTCCTGCTTCAAAATTAGCCTTTTCCATTGTCTCCCCTAAAAATCCTAAACACCACCCATTCTTGCCTTCACTCTCAGTTGCTCCGCATCAAAGTTTCTGAATTCTCACGCCCACTCTCCAAGATTCAGTCAACCTTAAGTTTAGAATTATAAGAAGAATCGAAGTAAAGCTGCTGTGTATCTGATTACGTATTCTGGAGCTTTGTTTTTAAGATTTGCTACCTTGGAGAGAGAGGGAGGAAGCAGGAGCTAGGATGGACCCAGGAACAACAGAAGAATATCAGACATGGAGTTCAGGGGAAGCCTGGCATTCTAAGGATGTGGTAAAGCTTGTCTGTCGATCACAGGGGCGTTCCCACAGGGTGGGGGCATTCCCAGTGGAGGTTGGGAGTCCAGTGGCCATCTCAGGCTGTTGACCAGTAGTGGTCATTTGGATGATCCTTCTGTGGGTGCATGGAATGGTCTAGCCCTCGAGAAGGAAGAGTGGGATAGTCGTTCCCCTATCCCTGAGGGCGAGAGCAGGCGCTGGCGCCAGCACTCCAGGTCAGAAAAAATGTAAGAAGACCAAACCGGAGAACCAGATGGGGAGTGAGGAAGACTGTAACTCGGGGCACTTGGACACCAAAGTTAGCTCTGTCAGCCTGTTTCTTGTCTGTTGGTCATAAAGAGAAACACAAGGAGGAAAATAGGAGCCAGGAAAGTTTCTAGATTATTACATTGGTTTTATATCAAGTCACGAAGATTGTAAATAAATGCAAAGAATAAATGCAAAATAATCTCTTTTCTGTTTCATCATTGTATTTACTGCTATGGCTTGATTTTATAGAGAGATACTAACATATATTAAGGACCTTATATAGCCAAGAAACTTGAAGTAGTGTGACTTCTCTAAATCTGAAATGTGCTACTTTGATTTTACAGAAGAGAAACTGAGGTTCACAGAAGTTAAATGAGTTGTCTAAGATGACAAGTTACATTGTGGAGCCAGGACCCAGAACCTTGGCCAATGGCCGCGATTCTTCCACGAAGCCACGTGGACACTTTCATCTGGTCATGTTTACTGGTTTCATTTTTTCACGCACCCAGGGTGCCTATTAATCGACTTCATTCAATTTGCAAGAGTGTCTGCTCTACTGTTTGGATAGTCTGTGGGCCGCAATGACAGCTAGGATGTCCTTGAGGCAGAAGTGTCCTGTTGTGTCTTCAGCCTCACGGAAGCCAGTACCCCAGCCACGTGGCTGCGACCCAAGGGTTGACGCCGCCACACTTCAGAGCAGTTGACAAATTGCTCACAGCTGTCTGGGGTGAAAGAACTCATCTCTGAGAACTGACATTTTTCTCCTTCATTTTTTAAAGAGACAAGTGTGCCTCCTTTTCTCTTCACTTCTCAACGACTGATCTGCTTTGAAACGGTCCCTGCACATGCTGGTTTGTCTCACCAGCGTCTTCACGCTCGTTTTCTTCTCAGACTTAACCTCTGTTTTTAACCAGGACACCTTCTCACTCCATCTATTCTGTTTCAAATGACACAAAAGAAGAGATTTCATTACATCTCCGCCGAAGCGAGATACTCTGCCACTTGGAAATGCTTCTCGATTATTGCATTTAATTGGAATGGGTGGCCCGTTAGCACGGATGGTGGAAGGGAATGACTTCTGCCTCCAACATGAAAATGTGTTGTGTGAACTTCTTAATGTGGATGACTTATCTCATGATTGAGGTTAACGGAGGTCAATGGTTTTCAGAGTGTTGATATCAGGAATCACAAAGAAAGCTAACTTAAATATGGGAATATAATTAATAAATAGATAAAAGAGAGTTTTGAAGATCGCCAGCTCTAATGAACAAATAGACAAGATCCTAATTTGATTCTCACCCAAGTGCTCACACTAACCTTGAAATGTTACTCATGTGGCATTGTCAGTTTACCAAGACAATCTTTAAAAGCTTGCTAAATAAAAATTGTTTATTTGTGGCATTTTTTTTTTAATTCCTCAAAACTACTGTTGCCACAGGAGACCAAATTTCTTTTTCTTTTTTTTTCCAAGCTGGTTATTGTAAAGTATCTAGTTTTTAATTTACTCATGCTGTATAAAGTCTACTAAACCACAACAATTTATAATTTATGTGGCCCACAACTGAGTACAGTTTAAGGAACAAATTGTCAAGAAGCCACATGACAATAATTGAACTATTCCGTGTCACTGTGAATTTCCAAAGTACTCAAGAATTTGTTTTAAAAATGTGTTTTAAAAAAAAATATGTTGTTTGGACCACATCAGGCATCTCCACCTCTTTTTTTTTTTTTAATTTTTCTCTGAATGAGCTTTTAAAAACCTCAGGATTCCTGCAGAAATAAAGTTTAAAAAATTTCAGCAGATTGTAGTAATTGTAACTGTACTTAGGATAGTATAATTCTAGGCAAAGTAACCTAACCTGCCTCACAAAAGAGGTCACACTGCCACACTCTACAATGAAAATGCAGTGCCAGTCACTTAAAAGATTTAAAATTTTTCTAGTAGTCCTATTGAAAAAAGGCAGATGAAACACATGAAGTTAACCGTAGTAATATTTCACTTAACCTGGTGTGTCAGAGATATGATCATTTCAGTATATAAATCAGGACTCCACCCTGATAATCTCACTTAACTGTTGTTACCTCCTTAAAAGCCCTCTTTCCAAATGCAGTCACCATTAGGGTTAGGACTCAACATATTAAACATATTAAAACATATTAAAAATATCAATATTTTTAAATGTTAATGAAATATCTTACTCCATTTGTACTAAATTTTTGAAATTCAGTGACTGTTTTACATGTATGGCACCTCCCTCTCAGTTTGGAGCAGCCATATTTCAAGGACTAAATACCCGTATATTGCTCGTGGTTGCTGTATTGGACACCGCAGGGTTATGCTGATTGATAGTAGAGGTAATCTGTTAAAATGAATTGAGAAGTTATTCAGAGCTCATCCCATATTAAACATTTTTAATACATTCAATTTTACTTGATTCTACTCTATAAATATTTCTCACGAACAACTGCTAAATTTAAGACAACATTCTGGGGCCATGGAGTCTAAATATATTAAGGGAAATAAGCTAATTCCTGCCCTATAAGGAACCTGCTGTCTAGTGGTAGGCAGAATTCCTATAAACTGTCCTAACATTGCCATCGATGAAACTGTGCCAATAATAGAGCTGGGCAATTTGATTTTATGTCTTCCTTCATCGTGGGAAACATCCCTTTTGAGGACATACACCTCCACATATTCTGTGTAATGTAGAACCAAAAGAAAAATATTCCTGACCATATCTTTGCTCATGTGTATGGCAAGAATGATGATAGATTTTCAATGTGCTTTATGAATATCTGAAAGGTTGGGTTAGAATAATATAATGATTAATGATAAATAAATATTTCTTGGGGCACCTGGGTGGCTCAGTTGGTTAAGTGTCTGACTCTTGATTTCAGCTCAGGTCATGATCTCAGGGCTGTGAGACAGAGCTCCACACTAGGTATGGATCCTGCTTAAGATTCTCTGTCTCCTTAAGATTATCCTTAAGATTCTCCCTGCCCCTCTGTCCTTCTCCCTCCACTATCTTTCTCTCTACTGCTCTCTAAAATAAATACATAAATAAATAAACAAACAAATAAGTAAATAAATGTTTACAATAAATAATTATCTTGATTTTTCCACATTTTTATAAATTTATTTTATGCATTTATCTAATATTTTTAACTTACGAGTTTATTAATATATTTATTAGGACATTCTAATCAAGAAGTAGCAGACTACCTGATGGGTAGGTACTGAACCAAAATGTATTGAATTAATAAAAGATCACTTTCTGGAAAACATTGTGCTGACTACCATGAGTAAAAAAATAACTGGACACAGATCCACTCTCAGGATACTTACATTTTTAATAAGAAAAATGAAACATTCAGCAACTAAATATTGCCAGGTAGGAGTTGATCCATGTTGTGATAGAAACAGGAAGGTGTTATACATGTTCATCAGTGAGAAAGGGAGCAGATGAGAATAAGTATTATGTTTTGAATTTCAAAAAAAAGATCCTGATATTTCATTTGAAAAAGTGCAAAAAATAAATACATTATTTGAACCCCTTCAGACATCTACTATCCCCTTTTTCTTCCCTAGATGACCCTTTTCCTTTCCTGCTTTTCCTGCAAAGACAATGTTTAAACAAAGGGGGATGAAGGGGACGTCAAGTGTCTTCACAGTGTTGAGATAAAGCAGCGCTGTTATGGGCTGAATTGTCTTCCCATTCCCAATTCAAATGTTGAGCCCTAACCCTAATGGTGACTACCTTTGGAAAGAGGGCCTTTAAGAAGGTAACGACGGTTAAGTGAGATTATCAGGTTGGGGTCCTAATCCAACAGGACTGTGTCCTTTTAAGAAGAAGAGCTATGGAAGCACTGTTTCTCCACACTCACGCAGATGAAAGGTCATGTGAAGACGTAGTGAGGGAGGGAGCAGCTGCGGACAAGGCAGGAAGAGAGCTCTCTCAGAAACCAGCTAACTCTGATGGCACCTTGATCTGGATTCCAGCCTCTAGAACTGTGAGAAAGTAGATCCCTGTCATTTCCGGTACCTGTGGTCTTTTGTTATGGCAGCCCTAGCCGATTAATACAGGGCCTGTGGAGGTAGGTGTTAATGCTACTAGTAGTGGCAGTTTACACGGGTTTACTTTTCCAGAATGGCGGTAGGGCGTGGTGATAGGGAGGGCATCAACCTTTGATTCCTGGAAATGCTGATAGGCACTGACTTTATTTAGACTCTTTGCTCTATAGATTTTCTTTCACCAGCAGCACGTGTAGAATTTTCAGAATGGCTATCTCAGGAAGGAGAAGATGAAAAGGAAAGCACAAGCTAGAGAAAGAACCAAAGGGAAAGCTAGTAAAAGCTTGGTTCTTGATCTACAGTGACTTATACAAAAGATGTGTGATAGCCCAGACATAATGGTCACTGCATATAGCAGCCATGCTAAATGCTAAATGACTGGAAACCTAGAGTCTTGATAAATACCCAGGCAACACAAAACTACGCTTAATGGAAAGCATTTGTATATACGAAATCTCTGTTTAATAGTGACATTTATTGAGAAGTTACTATATGCCAGCACTTGGGCCAAAGGCTTTACACATTTCTGTTCACTGACTCCTTATAGGATGCTCATAAGTGAGTCACTATTAGCATTCCATTTTACAGACGAGGACTAGAGATCTCTAGAAATTTGCCCAGTGTCACAATATCATGATACAACTAGGACTTAAGTCTGTCTGACTTGAAGTCTGAAGTCTTAGCCACTGCAAAATACATTCTTCCAGAAACAAATGAAGAAATGAAGAATATATTTATTCTCCAACTAAGGTAGCAACATTTGGCATCTTTCTGCATAAAACCAAGCATTTTTAATTTGTTATTTGGATGATTTTAATTTTAGCAGTTGATGTTTAACTTTTCTTTCAGAAGTATATACTTAAAAATTTACGGGCGCCTGGGTGACTCAGTGGGTTAAAGCCTCTGCCTTTCGCTCAGGTCATGGTCCCAGGGTCCTGGAATGGAGCCCCGCATCGGGCTCTGTGCTCAGCAGGGAGCCTGCTTCTTCCTCTCTCTGCCTGCCTCTCTGCCTACTTGTGATCTCTGTCTGTCAAATAAATAAATAAAATCTTAAAAAAAATTTACAATTAAAGAGGAATGATAGTAAAACTTTGCTAAGTTTTGGGCACATAAAACAAAGGGAAAAAAATAAACCTAGCAATAGAAAATTTTCTCCTGGGATTTTTTTCAGGTTTTGCTGTTTACCAGATGAAATGTGGAACATTATTTTAAAACTCCAAGGCAGAGTGAAATAACTTGCCCACTTATCAAAAGAGTTTCATGTTTAAATTATATCTTTTTCAGAAATCAAACTCTGGGAAACAATGTTTCTAAATTTCCATTTTTTTAAATTGTCTTTAATGACTGGTCTTGAAATCCTTATTGGATCCTTTCAAATTCTTTTTTTTTTTTCCCAGAAGGGTATGCAGTTATAAGTTTACATGTACTTTATCTGAGTTTCGTTTGAGGATTTATCTCAATAACTTTGCCAGGATTTCTTTTTCATATCCTGATTGTCTTACCAAACTGAGGGAGAGCATGGCCTATCCCCTGATTACCCAGAAAGGAAATGGTCAGGTTGGTTTCAGTCCATTTACAATATGTTGTCAAAGGGAAAGAGGAAGCTGGTTATTAAAGACCGTTTGAGGAGAGTGCTATAAATTCTTCAGACATTCAGAGGTAGCTGATGGAATTGGAGAAATTCCTACCACAAACACACCATCAATGATTTTTGTAGTCCCAAGTCTTACCACCATACATAAATATCCTCAAACCTAATCATAACAATACCCAGGGACAGAAGTAAATTGACAAAGGAAGTAATTACCTTCAACTTAGCCTAAATCACTACTTCAGGGTGGTAGGTATTAAAGTACTAACTATGGAAATAAGCAAAGTAACTAACAAATAAAACTCTTGGCCCCTTAAATGACCAGCATTTCCTCAAAATTATTCCGTTGAACAGAAGAAATGTTTATCTCCTTTTCAGGATCTCGTAAATGGGGGAAATAAAACATACCTCACCTTCCCCTTGAAGGGTCACAGTTGGTGGTCCTGAGAAGGTCTACACCAAGTAGACTACTTCAGTGTCATTTAACCTGAATCTTCTTGGGGTACAGAATTTTTTAGGATCCTCCTAATAGCATTTTCTAGAACATGGCTAGAGAAATGCTACTTTAACCTTATCTTTCTGACTCTCTTTTAGGAATATTGTATCAAAATACTAAATGAATGTAACCAAATATTTTCCTTTTCAACTTTGGTGGCTTTTAGTTAAAAAAAAAAAAAAAAAAGCGACCCATTGGAAGTAACTATCAGAATTTGACTTCCCAAAGAAGAACTTTGTTCAATTCCAAAATTGTTAATCAGTAAAGGAATGTGTCCATACAAAACAGTATTTAAAAAACATACAAACAACAAGACATGAGCAGAGAGAGGAAGCTGAGCACTTAGGAGCTGGATCACTCAGAGCCTTATAAACAATGTGACCACTCACTCAGAGCAGGATACACCCATTGTCCTTGTGTAATTATTAGTAATGTAATGTTCTCTTCTACTTTCTCTCTCTCTCTCTTTTTTTTTTTTCTCAAAGATTTTATTTATTTATTTGACACACAGAGAGAGATCACAAGTAGGTAGAGAGGCAGACAGAGAGAGAGAAGGGAAGTGGGCTCCCTGCTCAGCAGAAAGCCCCGTGTGGGGCTCAATCCCAGGACCTGAGATCATGACCTAAGCCAAAGGCAGAGGCTTAATACACTGAGCCACCCAGGCGCCCTCTCTTTCATTCTCAAAAGTATCTTGGTACTGACAGTAAATGATATGGCCACATGTCACTCTAAAAATGTGATGACTCTGTCATATGCTCAGGATTCTGATTGTCTCTCTCTGGGGAGGTGCAATGAGGCCAGTGTAAGTGTTAACCTAAAATGTTGGGGCCTCAGATGAAAACTGGGAAGAAACTTAGTGTGAATGGTCTTAGATTAAGTCCACCGTGAAAACTGCAAATGGCCAAATGATAATTAAGAGAACGAAGTGGAAATTTAGTTAAATTAAGAAGTCTATTGGTTAAAGAACTAACAAATGGGGGGAGCATTCCAACCCCAAACTCTGTGTTTGTCAGGATACTTTGAAATTATGTTCATCAAAACACAAAATTCATGAACAAATGAACCCCTTCGTATTTGTTAATTTTTTGAAAAAGTGAATAATTTAATTTTCCACCTCTGATTCCCCAAACTCAGCATTTATTCAGGTGGGCTGGAGATAGGCTGATCTGGGCAGGTGACAGAGGCTTTGTTCTTGGAAGTTCAGGATTCCAGTGTCCTAGTTACCCAAGGAGAGTCATGAGATGATTTCTTTGCCAGAGGTGATCACCCATGTGATTAGTTACCTTAAGCCGATTTAGAGGTTCATTTCATCCTTGGTCAACATAGTTACTTTCCTGAAAATTCAGACTCTTCTGTAAGAGACCTCAGCCCTGCCTTTTGGTTTAATTAAAACTACACAAAAGGTAAATAAACATTAGAGGAACTCTCACACTTTGGTTATTTTCCTTTGTTGTGCCATAATCAAAGAAGGTCATAAAAATGTCTAGGGCAGTGGAAGCTTTCCAAAATTAAATTTGTGGAAGGTTGACTATGAACACATTGTACTTCCTTTTCAGCCCATGTGTGGGTCATTCAAGAGACTTATTTAATGTCAGAAATTCATGAATGATGAAGACTATGGCTTTAATTCTTTTTCTTCTTTGACCAGGCTTTAATTCTTCAAATAAACACAGAATGGAGATGACACAGATATTCCAGAGCTTTTCCTGGTATTTTGGGTGCAGCAGTCATCACTGGGGAAATCTGAGCTCAGCTGGTTGTCCAGATGAGTGACTTTAGGTATCAGATTCTCAGCATTAGCGATCAGTCACCCTCAAGGTCATAAACTATGTAGATGGACCAAAAGGACATCTCTTATAAAATGGAGCTCTAAAAAGCCTGTTCACAAAGCCAAGGAGAAAAGGACACTTGTCTTTTCTTTCTTTTCTTTTTTTTTTCTCTTCTTTTCTTCTTCTTTTTTTTTTTTTTTTTAAAGATTTTACTTATTTATTTGAGTGGGGACAGGAAGAAGCAGACTCCCTGCTGAGCAGTGAGCCCAAAAAGGGGCTAGTCCTGGGACCATGGCCCAAGCCCAAGACAGATGCTTAACGACTGAGCCACCCAGGCATCCCCATTTGTTTTCTTTTTGGACAGCATGGCTGTCAAGATTGTGCCCCTACATAAGAGCTTTGATTTTAGTGAATGAGAAATTCAGACAATAGTAAAACCAAAACCCAAACCAAACAACACAAGAAAAATATAAAAGAAGTTACCTCTGACACCTTCTCCCTTATCAGACCACACTGGATGCTCATCAAGTATGTTGATTCTTTTGAATCCCTATTGACACTGCCATAGTTCACAACCCATCTGTTCTTGTCTATACTGTTAGAATGGCTTCCAGCTTTGCCACTGGACTCCACTTTTCCCCTTCTCCACACATCCTTTGGCATTTCACTGGAGATATTTTTAAGAACAATTTTGATGTTATTTTCCTATTTATGCACTTAATATTGTGACTAGTACCTATTTAAAGCAAACTACCACATAGTTATTTTATGTATCACCGAATTCTTATTTGGTGATACACAAATATATAAAAATGCTGAGGTGACTCTTTCTTATCATTTAGACTTTTTCTTATTATACTTATAAGCTCTTTTAGACTCATTTGTCAGATTGTTATTATATGTCACTCCTATAAATGCATAGAAGGAAAACATAAGCTGCAGCTATGCTCAATTGCAATTACATCATCAATCCTATTGTGAGGCACTATCCACTGAAAGATAGAATGTCATGTCAGAATTGTCAAAAAGTGAAAAACTTACATCTTAAAATCAATAAAATATGTGAATGCTTATCATATGATAACAACAATTGCACTTTTTGGTATTTATTCAAAAGAGTTAAAAACTTGTACCCACACGCAAACCTGCATGTGAACGTGTATAGCAGATTTATTCATAATGGCCAACGCTGGGAAGCAACCGAGTCATCTTTTAGTAGGTGAATGGGCAAAAAAACTGGTACATCCAGACAATGGAATATTAGTCAGTACAAAAAAGAAACGAGCTATCAAAGCATGAAAAGACACAAAGGAAACTTAAATGTAAATTACTAAGCGAAAGAAACCAATCTGAAAAGGCTATATACTGTATGATTTCAACTCCATGACATTCTGGAAAAGGCAAAACAGGAGCTGTGGATTAGTGGGTCTGTAAAAGGATCAGTGGTTGCTGTGGGGTTGGAAGGTGATGAAGAGGTGGCATACAAAGGATTTTTAGAACCATGAAAATACTCTGTATGATACTATAATGATGAATACATTTGTCCACACCCATAGAACATACAACATCCAGAAGTGAACTGTAAGGTAAACGATGGACGTTGGGTGATGATGTGTCACTGTGGGTTCATCAGTTGTAACGAATGGACCATTCTGTGGGGGTGTCAACAATGGAGGAAGCTATACATGTGTGGGGGAGGGAATATATGGGGAATCTCTGTACCTTCCTTTCAGTTTTGTTGTGAACCTTAAACAGCTCTCTAAAAAATGAAAGCTTAAGTTAAAAAAATGCTGAATGTTAGTTTCACGCACACCCCCCTTCCTAGCTCCCCCGCCTTTGACTATAGGTAAAATAAAGTCTGAATCCCTTAGCTTGAGACTCAAAGATGCTTATTTAATAATCTGGCCCACAACTAACTTCTTAATCTCTTTTCTTTCCATTTGCTAGTGTGTCCACCTGTACTTTCATGTTCCTCTTCTTTATGCCCGTTTCCTTCCTTCCCTGAAATCCTACATTTGATGTCTCCTTCTTTGTTTTCCCTCTCCACTCTGACATGATTGGTTCCACCCTGTGGTCCCCACGCGGCATTATCTGCACTCTGACAGAGGGGGATTTAACTCATCGCTCTGTAGTTAGTAGAATATATATCGGTGGCCATATCTATGGTACCTGAGCAAGGAGATGCTTCCTAAATTCATTTTGACTAAACCCATTCAAGAATAAAATAGTAAAATACATACTAAGCATTCTACCATCACCACCACCATCATCAACATCATCCAAACAAAGCCATCGATCTATATTACTTCTGATAAAAATGGATTAAAAATAGGCCTTGCTCCTATAAGTGACAAGGTTGCTGTTCAATATTTTCTTTTTCCTCTGGGGCAAACTTGCTGGGAGAGCAGAAGTGATGCTCAAATATCTAGATGAGGAGCAGGATCAGAGGGTCCTTGGGCTGCCTCGAGGTCATGGTGTTGGCTGGGCAGAGACCTTTTCCGATAGATGAGGAACTGGGTCTTTCATGAGACTGAAGTCAGTCAGGGGTGAAATCCTAAGCAAGGAGACCAATACACCCTCCATTCCTCGTTCCTCTAAGGTTATTGCTCTGGAATATTGAAAACTGCTGTGTTGCTTCTTCTTAAAGTGTTTATTCCAAGGGCTGCCTTCTTCTGCTTGTTGAATACTTTGGATTGTTTTCATGAAACAATCCACAGAAATATTTCCCACAACAGTTCACCTCCCTGCCCTCTTTGTGCATAAGGAGGACAATACGTAGTCTGTAGTCTTTGTCTTGTTTTAACCCATGAAACGTTTTTTCTCCTCTCTCTTTAGAAGCACATAAGCCAGTATCACATAACTGAAGTTAAACACGAGTAGCATTTGATTAAAGCTGGTGTGGCATTTTTTAGAAAAACGTGCTTTTTAATGAAGCAGCTAGAATATACACACCATAGACTCAATTGCATGTTTTTGTGATTCGCAGAGAATTATTTGAGGTGTTTCCTGGCAATTTGTACTAATTTGTTCATTATTTATAGTACTCGTTATTGTCTCTGCCAGATACAATTTCATTCTCAGTGGCACTGAAAACATGTTTTGAATAAATCTTGGCAAGAATAAAGGCATAAATACTTGAACTTTGTTCAGTCAAAACATAGCTGCATGCTTCACTTGGAAGCTAGTGTACTACGGCAGCTTCAGAGGACTCCCCTGGTTTTATAGTAGTGTTTCTTTAGAATAATGGATCTCCTTAAGTTTGAGGAGTTAGCTGGCAGGTTCCTAGAAGTATCTAAGAAGACGGAGGAGCAAGTAAATGAAGGCTAGTGAGGCGGTTTGTCTTCGACACTCACCATTCCTATCGAAATATATTCCTGTTTTTGCATTCAAAGTAGAAAGCTCTAGGAATTAAGAGTTCGTCTTGTTTTCAAATATAGTTATTTGGGAAACTTCTTTGAAAATGATATGTGTATTTATTTGAGGCATATACACTGAGTCAGAATTCGTTAGGATAAACAAACAACAACAGAAACGGGGCTGGATCAGCTGCTCCAATTATGTCAAGGGTAATCAGTGACACGGCTAATTTTAGAACTCGTGTCTGAGACTACTATTCACTTGATCCTGTGTCCTCTCACTCTAGAGTCAGAAAAACCTGTGGAAAATTGCTATCACTGCCACATTTTCAGTGTGATGTGGGCCCTGTTGCCGGGGGATGATGGCTGCCTGTGTGTGGTGGTGGGTCAGGCCGCATCCTGTCAGCTGAGGGTAACAGCCATCACCCAGCTCTGGGCCAGGAAAAGACCAACATTGCTTCCTTCAGAAAAAAACAATCTTCTAATAATCGTTTAAATAAGCAGGATATTTTTGAAGCACACTTCTGATTTATTTCTCATTGAAGGCAATCTGAGATTTAGGTCCAGTGATGTGACATCTCAAAATAGTCACTTTTCTCCTAGCTTACCGAATATTTGTGGATTTGTTGAACGGATATATTTCATTGACCTCTGTAGGCTTCCAAGCACCTCATGCGGGTCCTTACGCATGGGTATATCAATGATGGTTGAGTGACATTGGTATAGGGCTCATTCCTTCTCTCTCCCCTTTTCCCTGCCCATTGTCCCTCCCTGTCTCTCCACATCTTTTTTTTCCCTCTCCTCACTTCTCTCTCTCTTTTTTTTTAATAATAAATAATTTTCCCAAAGCCATCCAGCTGATTACCCTAAAACTGAGTTTATTATGATTTCCTCAACAGTTTCTCAGTACATGTCACATTGGGCAATTCTTAAGAAAACGTCACTTCGCCCACATAAAGCTCAGCTTTATGCAACTCTACAGTAGAAACTATGTAAATATTTACATAAATCATTATATGAATTTTAAAGTTATAGAGCACATCCACGTAAACTTGGTATAAATCCTTAGAGTTAAGATTTTGGTTCAGGAACCTTCTTAGTCTTATTGATAGAACAGCTACTGTGGCCAATTTTCTGCTCATTTGACTACTTCATACTGTCAGCTAAGTAAACAGTTCTGTTGACCAGACCAGTGACATCTGTTGTCCCTCTCCATATCCAGAGGTCCAGTGAGGAGAATGTAGAGAACTATTTCCTACTTGGCTTGTGGACAGATCAGTCTAGGTATCATTTCATGTCCCAGAGCACTGACTGATGATAGCATGAGGGGCTAGGGATGCTCTACTTATATTCCTAGAGAGGTTTAGAGACAGATGACTTGTGGAAATCTCAGAGTTGAACAGGGATTTGCATCTGTACAAACTCATGTTCAAGACACAAAGGTATTCGATAAATAGTTGTGGGTTGAGTGACTGACCAGGGACTTAAACGTCATGTTCACTATATAGTTTAGAAGAAATGTAAATGTTTTGGATTACACTTTTTTTTAATAGATTTTATATATATTTTTTTGAGAGAGAGTAGAGAGCATGAGAAGGGGGGGGAGGGTCAGAGGGAGAAGCAGGGTCCTCACTGATCAGGGAGCCCTATACTGGACTACATCCTGGGACTCCGGGATCATGACCTGAGCTGAAGGCCGTTGCTTAACAAACTGAGCTACCCAGGAGGCCCTGGATTACACTCTTAATGTTTATTGTTTGCAGTTAATTTTTTTTTTAAGATTTATTTCTTTATTTGAGGGAGAAGGAGAGAGAGAGAGAGAGACAGCACAAGTGGGAGGGACAGGAATCAGGGAGAGAGAATCTCCAGCAGAAAAGCACAGCACCCCAATGTAGGGCTCCATCTCACGACCCCAAGATCATGACCCCCAAATCATGATCTGAGCTGAAACCGAGAGCTGAATGCCACCCAGGCACCTCTGTGGGTTATTTTTCTTTTTATTAGCTATGGCTTTGAGGACTCTGCAGACAATAACACTTTACATGTTCACCGTGCTTTATACTTTATACATCACATCGCCACTTATTTTCTTCTTTAATTTTCCAAAACCATATGAGGAAAGGTGCTGTTTTCACATAAAGAGCACACAGATATGAAGTTTATGTGTTTTAGTAAAAGTCCTCTAGAATTTTGTCTGTTTGGTATCGTAGGACCTTAAGAATTTTGGGGTCATTGTACATACATATGTATATCTTTTATTGGCAAAGAAGTTCTTATTCATCTATCATATAAAGTCTTGTTCTCTCCAACCAGGCAGGGTGTTAGAGTGGGAAAGATAGGAATTTCTGGTCCTGAATTCTGGTTCCATTACATATTAACAGTGTGATCCTGGGTTACTTATTAATCTCACTGAGTCTCATTTTCTCATGTAGTAATCATAGCAATTATCCTCTGTAGTTCTTGTCAGGATTACATGAAATAATATAGTTAAGGAGCCTGGGTTGCAATTGGCATCAGGAGAGTCAATTTCCCATCAGAATTACTCTGCACCAATGCATCTAGACTTTCTTTCACAATATCTGTGTTAATGAATGACACTCTTTGGGAGATAATTAGTTACCAACTCGGTCTATGGCTTTGAAAATTAGAAAAGTTAACTATTCATTATTTGGTCCACGCCAAAATCCAACCTGCAGCTAGGACCTCATGAGCAAACAGTAAAGAAGGCCACTCACTTGCAGACTTGGGACAGTTCATTGTTTGACCACTGAGGGAAGTCTTGGGACTCTTATCTTTCTTACATCTCTGAGAAACTGGGGCCTACTGAGACCCCTCTCAACATTCAGATCTAGCCCTGTTCTGGCATAATTATGCCTCAGTTCACTCACCTGGTGCAAATGTAATAAATTTAAGTCATTAAGCAAGTTGACCAACTATGGAACTCATTAGATTTTACCTTGGGGAATATCTTGCTGATGAAAAATTCTCACAATGGGAGGAGAGATCCGATTGTAGAAAGAATTGATATAAAGTTTAATGGAAAATAATCTCTTACATTTTATTGATGGCTCTGATGAGTCATCAGTGAAGTTTCAAGCATCAGTGGAAATATAACGATGGTATTACTGAGTGATTGGATTATGAGTGATTTTTCATCTTATGAAGTGGGTGCTGTCCATCAGTCAATAGATTAATCAATAATACATGTGGGAATGATATACTGTTTTGAGAATTTGGGGGCGATAGAATAAAATCCTTCCACTTAACTCTTAGGAACTGCTTTTGTCCAGCTATGTTCTGATCCTTTTCTGCTCAGAAGTTAGATTTTCTTTCCCTGAAGCAGCTCTTTCTGCCCATCCATGGGTCTCATCAGCACAATCTGTAGGATTTATATGCAGCTGGCTTTCCCTGTTTTTACTTTTGAATGGGTAGATTATTTCTTTCCAGCAGTTGAGTGTTTTTTTTTTTTCTGATTGACCCAAAATGGGTGCAGATGTGGTAAGCACATGCTAAAAGTTGTTGAATATTATTTTCACCCTGAAGAAAGGCCTGACATAAGCAGTTTCAGATTGTGCGAATTCTTCATTTCACAGTGGCCTTCCAACACTGGTTCTGTTGCCAGTGATAACAGAAACCAAGGAGAGACCTTGGGAGGTAAACCACAGATTTACTTATTTTCCAAGAATTAATGACCTCATGTGTTCCTGGGTGTGTGATTCTGTGAAATGCAGAGGTGTCAAATGAAGTTTTGATTTTCGGAATTCGTGCTGGGGGCTAAATTACAATGTATGATGTTTTCCCTATACTTTTTCCTTTATTTTTCAGTGTGTGCTTAGAGATGCCAATTTCTCTTACCTGCTAGTTACACCAAAGATAGTCTCTTTGTGCCAATTCCAAATTCTGAATTTTGTTTAGTTCTTTCTCATGCCTTTCTGTTAGCTGCATGATATATGGAAGAGCCATTAAACTGGGAATCAAAAATCTGCACTTTCCCTCTTGTGTGTAAAATGAATATTAATTACAAATATGTAATTGCTGAAAAATAAGATAATGTACCTTCTACCCAGTACAACTGCAATCTTATTGCTCCTAAATTGTTTTTCAATATTTATGGAAACATATTGTAAAATAGCATTAGTGTGATTACATTTTTTTTTCCTTTTTGGTCTGGAGCCTAAAGTTATGCATTCCAGAGGTTCTCAGAGAGAATGTTTTCATGTTTCCATTGATAAATTTTTTTTTAAACCTGGGGAAATTAAAAACTTCCTTCTTGATAGAAGATAGTCAAGGACTTGCTTGAATTTGTATATTTCTTTATTGCCTAAACACCCAAGAGCTAGATTAATGCATTCATTCATTCATTCATTCATTCATTCATTCACTTATTTAAGAAAACAAGTGCTTTACATGCCAGGTACTTGGCCAGAAATTGGGAATCCAGTGACAATCAGAGAAAAAGTTCCTGCTGCCATGTTGTCTGCAGGTTAGTGTGGAGATGGACAAATTAGCAATTGCCATAAGACGTTGGAGGAACACCTGAACTTAGATTTGGGGGGTCAGGAAAGGGTTTTTGAGAGGAAGGGGGATCTAAAAAACAAGTAGGCATTTTCCAGGTCTCTGAATTGTTGGGAAAGGGCAAGGAGAAAAGAGGGGGTGGTGAGCATCAGATAGCTAATTACTTAAGTCTACATTTGGAATGAATTAAAATAACAATAAAAGCTGATGGAAACTTACTCCATGATTATCATTAGGCTCTTACAAGCTTATTGGTCAGTTCCAAGGTTTGCTTTCTTGGAACACATAAAAAGAATTTAATAAATTTCCCCTTAGGGGGAGGAGAAAGTTAATAGACCACTAAAAGGGCCCAATTTACCTCCCAGGATTAGATTACTCAGAGTTAAAATAGGGCAATTAAGATGCAGAAGTCCTGTTTAAAAAGCTAGAAAGTACACTCAGGGCAATGCTAAAAGACCAGAGTCCTTCAGAAAGCACTACAGTTTGTTCAATGCACTGAAACTATAATTTCTCAGGAACCTCATATGGTGGTTTCAGCTAAAAAGAAAATGAAGCAAGTCAGGCTGATTCTGTTTTTCACTGTCAGACGCAGTCTTCATTAGATTGTTTGGTTTGGCTATTGCAAGGATCAAATTCATGTTGTAAGAGGAAAATCAAATGATCTTTCTGAAATATGTCTTAAATTTCTTTTGCCAGCTCCAAATGAATGAGTCATGTTGATTCCATATTACACAGCCATGTTCTACACTCAATTGCTAACACTTAGATAATCCTTCCTGATTATTTGGCCTATTTTCCTAATTTTTCATTTGGACTGCCATGCAGGGTCATTTCTCATCCACCTCAGAGTCCAAGTGGATCTCTTGGTGGAGCTGGTTCTGGATGCCGTGACGTTCCCTTAGCATTTTGTAGAAAGATCCAATCCAGGTTCTAAACATACCTGATCTGGGAGGGGTTTGAAGTTCTGTAAGACCTTTAAGATGCTTAAATGTCAATTTTAGGACTGGGGCATGGATTAATTTAAATTATCTCAAAGATAGCAGATGCTTCAAGCAGTCCTTCACACTTGGGATTTATTCATTCGTCCAAGACATATTAGCTGAACATCTGTTATGCACCAAGCACTGTTTTAGGTATCACATAGTGAGGCTGAAAGTCTAGACATACTGGATTCTGAGTCGGGATTTCAGTATCACGACACAAGTTCTACTGATCTTTCAAACATGGCAGAGACCTGGCTCTGCCACTCAGCAGCTTGGTGACCTTCGACAGATCTCTTCTCTCTGAACTTCAGTTGTTAACATTCTTCAACTGTGCCCAACAACAACTACATTCACTAACTGGTGTGACCAGCAGAGCAGAGGGAGAGCTGCTTTGTGAGTTCTGGTCTCTCCCCCTTCACCTGCCAGGTACTACCTTCTAGAGCCAGCCGAACCACGGGCAGCCATGGATATTCCCCTCAGGAGTCACTTCACAGACTCCTACTCTTATGTCAGGCCTAATCTTTAACAGGACTTCCTCCGGAAGCCTTCCTTGGTGTCCTCTGTGACTCTACATCCCCAATAGACATTACTATGGGTCCTACACTACTTCTGCTATATAGCCCTGAGAGTGATTTATCATGACAGATGTTTGATCTGTCATCTGTTTCTCTGCTGGAGTCTAAGCTTTAGGAAGGCAGGTCGTGTATCTGCTCTGCCTTACGGTATAGCCCCAATGTTTAACACAGTCCATTTATCATTGTTAAATGAATGAATGAATGGCTGTATCCTCACAGACCTGCTAAAGAGGAGTTTGCAAAGGAGACCAGAAAGGAGCACACTCTACCCATATCGGTTGCTACGTGCTGGGACACCTGCACTTTCATTTTAAGTTTCATAACCATGTCACGTGGCAAGGGTTACTGGTATTTTGCTTCCCATCTGCTGTAGACAATGGAGTTCAGAAAGTCATCACTGTATTTGCATGGCCAGAAAGTAGGAGATCCAGAATTAGAACTCAGCTCAATTTGGTGCCAAACACTTCATTCTTTCCATTAAATCACAGCATTTCTTAGCACTGAGAAATTCTTCTGCAACGGCAACTGTGGAGGGCCACCTGGAATTTGATCTTCATGGGTGACTTCTCGTATAGTTTATTTTTCATTTTTATCTGCTGCTTTACTCTTATCAAATAAAGATAAACAGCAGCTGCTACTGGTGCTGTTGATTGGGATTGCTATTTGAAAATGAAATCTTGGGCATCTGTTCTTTCCTGTTATATTTTATTATGGAAAAATCTATTTTGTTTTTTCTAATTATTTTTTTCAAAAGGTAATGCATGTCTATGGTAAAAATGTAAACAATATAAAAAGGTATTTCTTTTTTTTAATACACAGTAGCATACTTACTTGTCTCTGTGTCCTTCGCTTTTGTCAGTGAATAAGATGTCTTCAAGATTATTCCATATCGGTTTATAAAAATACATATTTCATTGTTTTAATAATTGCATATAATTTCATCTTATTTATAACACATACCTGGTAGGTTTAATAATACAATAATGACACAAAAAGTACACTAACATCAGAAGTTGACCTATTTACCTGGTGAACACAGTACTAAGTGTTATTTTAATGAAGATAAGTTAAATCAAGCAATATGACTGATAAAAATAGAATTCTTGTAGAGTAGGAAAGTATAGTTTATTTTTCCATTGAAAGAAATAGAGTGTTTAAAAAGTTCTATTCCTTCTTTTGTTAATCATTGTGGCCAAGTATTATTTAGAGTCACAGAGTTTTAGAGCCAAGGATTATATTAGGGGTGATTTAGTAGTGTGGTTTTAAAGAAATGGGTGTGTGTGTATGTGTGTGTGTCCATTTTTCTTGAAAAGTAAGCATTTACAGAGGCAAAATAATATCTTGTTTGCTGAGCACATACTTTGGCCTGGAATATCATAAGCATCATCATCATTATCTTCTTGCTTACAACAGTCTTAAAGGTGGGTACCATTATCATACTTATTTTATAGGTGGGAGACAGAAATGCAAACTCTGATGCTAAATCCTATGCTTATAACTATGGCACACCATTTTGTCTGCCAGCTGTAAAATGACTCAACTTCAGAAGTGGTCTCAGTGCCTACCTGCTTAGCCCCAAAATTCAACCTTGAAGGTGCCAGAAGCAGCTCCTCCAAAACTTTAGGATTTTTCAGAACATGTTTGTTTTTGTTTTTTGTTTTCCCCAACATTGTTCATTTATTTTTTTTCAGTAATTTTCAGAGGTAGAATTTAGTGATTCATCAGTTGCATATAACAGGCCCTTCTCGTTACATCCCATGCCCTTCTTAATGCCCATCGCTCGATTATCCCATCCCCTCACCCACCTCCCCTCCAGCAACGCTGTTTGTTTCCTAGAGTTCAGCATCTTATGGCTTGTCTTTATTTCGATTTTCATCTTATTTTATTTTTCCTTCCCTTCCCCTATATTCATCTTTTTTGTTTCTTAAATTCCACATATGAGTGAAATCATATAGTATTTGTCAGAACAGTGTTTAAAATACTCACAGAGGGCACCTGGGTGGCTCAGTTTGGTTAAGCATCTGCTTTTGGTTTTGGTCATGGTCCTGAGGTCCTGGGATTGAGCCCCACATCAGTCTCCCTGCTAAGCACCCCAACTCTCCCCACCCCCACTTCCTCTTGTACTCTCTCTCAAATAAATAAAACCTTTGAAAAATTAAAAAAATAAAAACAAAAACATTAAACCCTTGCAGAGTCCGTGCCCCTGATTAATAGTCAGCCACTACTCATTGGTATGGTTTTGAAAATATTAAAATACTCTGAATGTTCAATAAATAATCCCATGGGACCCAGCTACTCTCTGAGACATGCTGGTTGTTATTGTCTGCTTTGTGTCCTCCTCAAAATTTATATGTTGAAGTCCCAACCCGCTACCCAGGACCTCAGAACATTTAACTGTATTTGGAGATAAGGTCTCTGAAGGGGTGATTAAGTTAAATGTGGAGGGTTAGAATAGGACCCTAATCCCATCTGACTGAAGTCTTTCTAAGAAGAGGAAGAGACAACCAGGGCTCTTTCTCCCTCTCCATGCTTGCCCAAAGGAAAGGCCACCTGAGGACACAGTGAGGAGACTTGCCATCTACAAGCCAAGGAGAGAAGCCCCAGAAGAAATCAAATGTGTTGATGCCTTGGTCTTGATCTTCCAAGCTTCCAAAACTGTGGGAAAATAAGGAACTTTTGTTTTAGCCACCTGGTCTTGTGGTATTTTGTTAATGGCAGCTTGGGTAGATTAACACACTGGTCTCCTCATAATCTGGAAACTGAAGAGTCAATGCCTGGCAACCAGCAGAGAGCCTTCCTGAGGGACCCTGCTCTGGTTGGTTAGCCCAGGTAACTGTGCCCTCCCTAGGAATGGACATATTGCTTATTGGCAACAAACAAGGCTGCAGGGAATTTTCTTGTACATGTGTTATATGTTCATTATATTTGAGTACTCATTTCTAGAAATGAAATTGCCAGGTTAGTTAATTAAAAAAAAAATATATATATATATTTAAAGATTTTATTTATTTATTTAACAGAGAGAGAGACCACAAGCAGGCAGAGAGGCAGGCAGAGATAGGGTGGGGGGCAGGAGGCTCCCCCACAAGCAGAGAGCCTGATGCAGGTCTTGATCCCAGGACCCTGAGATCACGACCCGAGCCGAAGGCAGAGGCTTAACCCACGGAGTCACCCAGGTGCCCCAAGAATAACTATGTATATTTTAACATTCTTCATAAAATACTTAAAAAAAATTTTATCTGGGCAAACCTGCATTGTGGAAGACATTGGTGTACTGGTTGAGCTCCTTCTGGCTTCTGGACATTAACAGATACCTTGCCTTTGAAGAAAAAAAAAAGTTTCAAAGTAGGAAGTCTTTCAAACGCATTAGGGAGAAGGAGTTTGATATATTCCACCACCTGAGAAATGAAACCCAGAGCCACAAAGGGAGGAAATGTCTGAGCAGCTATGACAATGGCGCCAGGCGTGAGCAAGGCCACAGAGCACCACTGCTGAGAATAGAGGCTTAAAAGGATGCCTTTTCCCTTGGGCATCCTTTGCCCACAAAACTTAACCATGGTGACAGTTTACATTATGCTCATTCCTTCAGGAATAATTACTGTGCCTCCATGTGGAAGTTTTCTCATTCCAAAGAAGCAGGATCATCCATCATATCAATGTGATATGGTTTTGCCAGATGCCAGATGAATTAGCAAATGGTATTCAATATACACATTCATCAATTCTGACTAGTGCTTAAATAAAATCATAAGGGTACAACTTGGGGAAATACCAGTGGGCTTTCAACATATTTTAAAAAATGTTCAGACAGATAGATGGTCCTTTTAGTCACTTAAAAATTTTTAGAATTAAACTAGCTTTTGTCAAAAAACTAGGTCTTCTTGAATTTCAATTGAAAAAGGTCAGAGGCAGGAATTCTCAGACTTGAGAGTATATAAAAATCACCTGGAGGGTTTGTCCAAACACAGATTCCTGGGCCACACTCCTCCAAATTTTACACTCAGTAAGTGCAGAGTGGGACCACCATTCTGCATTTCTAAGTTTTCAAATGAGGCTGATGCTCTCCTGGTCACTCTTTGAGGTGTGTAATTCTTTTTTTTTTTCTTTGTTTTAATTTTTATTAACATATAATGTATTATTTGCTTCAGGGGTACAGGTCTGTGATTCATTTTATGTAACTCACAGCGCTCAACATAGAACATATCCTTCTCAATGTCCATCACCCAGCTACCCCATCCCTCCAACCCCTTCCCCTCCAGCAACCCCCAGTTTGTCTCCTGAGATGAAGAGGTGTGCTATTCTTGATGAGCCTTTTACAAAATTTAAGTCACATCTGAATCACCTAGGGATCCTTTTAAAATGCAGATTCAGATACAGCAGGGGCTCAAAATTCTGCATTTTGACAAGTTCCCAAATAATGCTGATGCTTCTGGTACATGGGTCACACTTTGACATCAAATTTCTAGACAATGTGTAGCTCATTCTAATTGTTTGACAGTTTGGGAGGTTCCTGATTAAAAGATAAAGGTTATTAAGGGAACGTTTGGACTTCCCTCAGTTTTTCTGTCCAATGTTAAACAATGTTTTGAAACTGATTGCCAGGCCTTTTACTATAACTTGGCCATGATCCTCTCATCCAGGAAGCACACCCAGTTTGACCCATTCTAGACACTTCCCCATGTTGCTGAGGCCTCCTTTGATAGGGTTTGCAACTATATGTCAGCAAATAGAAACTGGTCATGGAAAATTTGTGGTACCGAAGAGACTGTGGCCAGACACTGAGGTTTAGAAGAGATAACTAATTTTCCGAAGACACAAAGCCCAGGGCAAGCGTGCTACCTCCTCTCTCTGCTCAGGAAAGGTAGGATGGTGGAGATGGATTTAAAGGCTGTGAAAGGGAAGGAGGGAGATTCCTTGATGGTTTGGTGCTGGTGACTGTTTTCTAGGAATGTGCATGGCCCTGCTGGAAGCTGGTGTTCCAGGGTGGGACAATTACCCAGAGACCTAATGCCTCCAGCTCAGGGCTTTGAATTAAGAAAGTAGAGATCTCTCCCAGTTTCCAAGTCTCAAAGCAAAGCCTCCAGGAAGGACTTTAGACTTTAATCGTCGGATTCCCTGACCCATCTTCTATCCTATACTTCATATACTGGTTATATTGTTGGGAACTGAATCACAGAACCACAGAATCTTAGTGTTGATAAGAACTTTAAGAAGTGTCCAAGGCTTTTCCTCCTCTGAGATTGATTCGTCACTAATAAAACTCATAAGAGATATGTTTGTAACCCATCCATCTCTAAGATAACATTTGCTGGATGAAAGAACACTTACATCCAAAATCTGAGGACACTCTGACAGGTATTAACCTATCTCAGAAACTGAACGGGAAGTTTGATGAGCATGGACTCAATTAGAGCTGGGGGAGATGAGACACTTTGGGAAACATTTCACCCAAATAGGGGAAACTCTGAGAACTGACTTGTACCACTTTTAACATTGCAACTATTAGTTCTGGATTCTCTGAGCTGGCTTTAGATTCAAGCATTCTATCTTTTATACCCAGGCCTCCTTTGGTTTCCAAACTTTGGTTTGGAAAATATAGTACACAGCTAGAGAGCTCCCTTTCCCTGTGGTTGACATCTCTCTGTCCTGATGGATTCTGCCTGCCCCACTGTCCTGGATTGTCAGGGACCGCCTCCGGCCGGGAAAGTCCCCGCCATTACAAGATGGCGCTTGGCTCACTGCCAGCAAAATATGCTGCAAGTAAACAACGAACTTTCTGGTGAAGCCCGCCTAAAGGAGGACATAGTCATTGGCTGTTTCAAATTTAATCAGCATAGTAACAGGACTCTCATTGGCTCTCCCCATTGTTTGGCCCCTTATTGGTCACCCTGCTCGCTGATTGGTCATGTAAACGTATATAAGTGTGTAGACTTGCGGAAATAAAGAGAGAGAAGATACATCTGAACCGGGGCTTCTTGTCGTCTTTGCGGGTCGAGGGCGACACTGGATCCCATCTCTGGGCTGGCAGCTCCACTCTCCTTGAGGCCCTCTAGCCTCAGCATCCAAGGCTGGGGAAGCTTTCTGAGCCCCATGCATATAAGATCTGCAATTTTTGTGAGTTCAGAAAGGTTAGCCCATAGCGTTACAAGGAATAGGATACAGACTTTGTTTTTAAAAATTTTTTGTTACTTTCAAGTATCATCAGTAAATCACTTAACCTCTTAGGACTTAAAACAGACCAGTAAGACTTAAAAAATTCACAGCCATTCCCCAAATCCTAGTTCCTGCAGGTTCCCTGTCTTTGTAATCTTTTGTAAAACTCTGTAATTAAACTGTGTAGGTAAACTGTAAGCAGATATTAATATGTCCAAGCTTAATATTTTCCAATGTATATAATAAAAACATAATAATTCATTATTTACTCATTCCTTAGTGGATCATTTATTCAGTGGGCATTTGTGCTAGTCTGTACCCACAATGTTAGATACAATGGATACAAAAACCCATGAGGCATGACCTCTCCCCTGAAGGAACTCACTGTCTGTGGGCGAGGTAGGCATTCATTTTTCATTCATTCATTCCAAGAATATTACTGAATTTCTCTCAGGCTCCAGCCACTGTTCCAACCACCAAGGAGCTTACATTTTCATGGTAATGACTGGAGGGAGAGAGAGGAAGGAGACAGACAATAAAAAAGTGGACAAGGGGTGCCTGGGTGGCTCAGTGGGTTAAGCCTCTGCCTTTGGCTCAGGTCATGATCTCAGGGTCCTGGGACCCAGGCCCACATCGGGCTCTCTGCTCAGCAGGGAGCCTGCTTTCCCCTCTCTCTGCCTGCCTCCCTGCCTACTTGTGATCTTTCTGTCAAATAAATAAATAAAATCTTTTTTTAAAAAGTGGACAAATGACATCACATTGGGTATTTTAAAAAAAAGTAAAAAAAAAAAAAACCCAAATCCCAAACAAACAAACAAACAACCCACAACAAAGGAACTAACCAAAAAACATTAAAACAAGGTAATGGAACAGGGTGGTCAGAGAAGGTGTCGCTCACCAGTTGGTAATAGCAATGAGACCTGAAAGATCAGGTGTTGTGTTGGTCTGGAGGAAAAACATTCCAGGTGGAAAGAATCAGTGGTAAAAAGGTCCGAAGTCAGAAGAAACCCTCTACCTTCCAGAGAGCGAAGTCCAGGGAGTGTGAGAGTCAGGACACTGGATGGCAGTGGGAAGAGCTGATACAGCACAGGGTCTGGGCAGGATGGGGCCTGTGGCAGATCACGAGGCCCTCTCGGGGCAGTTTCCACAGAGGAGATGGCTTTTGCAAAGCCTTTCAGACTAGGAGCCCGCAGTGGTTCTAGGATGCTTCTGAGACTCTTGCCTGAAGAGACGGAGGCAATGAGTGGGAAGGGAGCTGGGCGGGAGAGGGGAGCTGGTGGCTGGGGCAACATTGCCGAAAGACTCCTTGTACTTTTATGCATTCCCATCAGTGAAAATGTCCAAAAAACAACTTACATGCCTAAAGATACAACTTTCTGATGATTTTACATTAGATATACTTTGGCTCAGTCCTTTTCTGAGTGATCACAAATTCCAACTTAGTAAAGTCTGCATTAATGTAATTTTCACATTGTTATACCCTTTTGTCAAGGAAATTGAGATCTATGTCAAAAAAGCTTTTTCCTTATCAAGATTATTTATCTTTAAAAAAATAGTTATGTGTGTGTGTGTGTGTTGTGCGTTTCTTCGTTTTAATAGAGATATTTAGGGATAAGGAAAAATAGTGAATTTAGTCCTGTTGGTCAGTCCTTCCTGGTAAGGGCTGTGGGTTCTCTAAAAATGTTACCTACTTTGTGGCTGGAAATGATGTAAAGATATTCACACTTAAAAATAAAAAGGGATTTAATACAATACAGAGTTAAGTATCAGAAATATTCTTGTGGAAGTGTGTGTTTGTGTGTAAGACAGAGAGAGAGAGAGAGAGAGAGAGAGAGCACGCACAAGCAAGCAAGCAATTCTGGTATTTTAAGACAACAAATGATCCAAGTGTGTCCGGGGGTTTGAGGACCACTACTGCCCCAGGATTGAACTCTTCCTCTTTCTTAGGTTCTCAGGACATCTGGGGCTTTATGGATAAAAATGACATGAAATGGAGCTCATTTAGTGTCACCCTAAGCCATCTGATACATTCAAACGTCTCTTTCACATTCTGAGAACAATGTGATTCTGGATTTGATAACCCCGCTTGAGTCTGTGGACCCACCAACAAAGCTGGTGTTGTTTGCTCCTAGCTCTCGCACACACAGGTGAGGGCATTGTGAAATAAGTTTTATAATTACTCAAAAATGCATTTGTCTACGCTTCCTTGCATCCCTAGGCAGACCCTCAAAAACTTTATTTTTAACTAAGAAGATTTCAAAACTTGGCATTTTCGTGAATTGCCGTAGTGTTTGTGTTCTTTAAAAAATAAGTTACATTCTTATGTATAAGTGAAGGTTAGGAAAGCATGTAATATTTTCTCTCATGTTTTATCTTTTAATAGAAAGATTAGAAATATAATACTTTAAATTCAACTCAGATAGCATTTTTTTAAACCAGTTTTTTTAGGAACCAACTTTCTCATTCTATCCTTTCTGTACACATTTGAATTACTTTTAAATTTCCAAATGTACGATATTCCCCAGAGGTTGCCTTCGTGGAGGATGGAGCCTTTTCCAGTTAACCCGGCTTAGTGGCTGAAATTGTTCAATTTGTTTAAGATGGAGCCTGAATTAATGCAGTGAGTGGATTATATATTACTTAAAATTCAAGACACAATGCAACCTTTTCAGTTATTCAGGGCCAGCATGAGTAAGTGGAGTAAGTAGAGTAAATGATGTGAAATATGATCTGAAGAAAGATGCTAAGAGACACTCCTTTCCATTCCCTACTCCTTTTTCTCTCTGCAGGGGCCAGAATGTCTCTGTTTGAAGGACTTTGTGCCTGGAAGTATGAGATCAGAATGCAAATACCTATAGAAAGTGTGAAACGCAAAGCAATGATTAATCTAGGACTTCTCTGGAAACTTGTCCTCAGGTTACTTAGCAAGAACTTGGGGCTGAGGGATAATACTGGCAAGTGTCTTATTTATGAGAATAATTGAGGACAGACAAGTCCTCATTTCCTTACCCCCTTTTAAAAAAAATCCAGAATGTATGTGAGGAGTTGGGGAGCTTTAAAGGGAAAAAAAGGATTGTTGAAGTAACTGGTAGAGGAATGAGATTTCCTGATGTGTCTGTTTGACTCGATTCTTCCGGAGACTTTTCCACTTCGGCACATTTGTTCCAGTTCTCAGATGGCCCTTTCTGACCTCCACCCAGCCTCTCGTTTGACAGAGAGAGAAAGAGAGCGAGCACAAGCAGGGGGAGAAGCAGGCGGAGGGAGAAGGAGAAGTAGACTCCGCCCTGAGCAGGGATGAGTGGGGCTGGATCATTGCAAACCTCTTTTTCTCTCTCTCTCTCTCTCTCTCACAGTTACAAGGGTTTGTGTGGTTCTCTCTCTTGCCACATTGTGAGCTCTTCAATGGCTGCGTTGAAGTGTCCTTTATTCTTTGGAGGACCTGGCATAGTCAGTCAATAAACGTAGAATAAATGCATTTCAGTGCTGCTCTTGGTTGTTCCCCTACTTGTTTAAGTAGGAGATAAACATGGCTAGATCATCTTCCATTCCAATAACTTTACTTCTTTTGTAGGCTTTTTAGTCACTACTATTTGAAAACCTCTGAAAACCTCTGACTCCTGACTTCTTTCACTTTCAAGCTTCTGCTCCCCTCTTCCTTTACAAGAGACCTTCAGCAGGCTAGTCTGCATTTCGTTCATTCCCCGTCCTTTGAGAGATCATCCCATCAGGCTTCTTTTCTTTATATCCTGCCACTCTAGTGAATTCCCGCCCCCAGCATGTAAATACACACAAATCTCTTTAAATAATAATAATTAAATAATAAATTAAATAATAAAATTTCTCATAATCACATTGATCTTATATCGCTGTTCTTCCTTGATCTTTGTTGAATAAAGTAATAATAATTACTTATAATCCTAATCTCAATTTTCATTTACTCCTTAACTACTGAGTCATCCATAATCATTGCCAAAGTCAATGTTCATTTTGGCCTTTAATCTTACTTTTATCCTTGCTGCATTCGACTATATAGGCCATAGCCAAATTTTTGGAACTTTCTGCTTTTCTTTGTTTATAATTCCCTGACCCTTGCTGATTTTCGCCTCCATCTCTGGCCAGTCTTCTGAGCCCACTCTGTGAGCCTTTCTTCTTCTGTTTGCTGCTTCAATGCTGGTATTTTCCAAGGCTCTGCTCTTGACTTGCTTTTTTCCCAATTTGTACACTCCCCAAGGGTAATTTCTTCATACCCGCACCATCCACTCCCAGCTATGCCAAAGGCTTCTCAATATCTGTGCCCATCCAGATTAAAATCAGCATTCCCAGATGTCCAGTCGGGAGCTCAGGAGTCATCTTAAGTTTTTCCTTTGTCGTTGTCTTATTTCTAATGGTTTACAACCAGTTATAGGGTAGAAGCTGAAGCTGAATAGTGTCCTTCCCCCAGTTTTCTCCAAAAGAGTGGATGCAGATGAAGAGCAGTTTCTCTCTTGGGGAAGAAACACTGCTAGAGACCGATCAGGTCCAGGAGCACCACGTTTGGCCCCGCCCCAGTGAGGATGGGGGACACGGGTGAGGTCTTTGTAGGATGTGTTCTTCCTCTCAAGACACCAGTGAGGATTCCCAGAGAGCCACCTTATGGCCTTATATCTCCTGTCCTGTCTCCTCTCTCCCACTCCCGTACCTTCTATCTTCCCTTTCCTTCCTCTGCCTCCTTCCCTCTCCTTACATGTGACTTTCTTTACACTGGAGAAAACCTTACATTTTTGAATGGACCAAAGGTAGAGGGTCTTTTGCCCTGCTTTTATGGTAGATTTTTAGGATTGAACTTGGTTGGTAAAAGGAACTCCTCTGAGGAGGACATAGCTCATGAAACCTTTCTACTAGGCTTTTGAGTCAACATCCCCAGATAGAAACTAAGGGGTCATTTTTATTTTGCTTTGTTTGCTCTATTTTATTCTGGGAATTATAGAGGGAGGTAGGTAGTCAAAACAGGATTCAATTATCCAAGGGTCTTTGGTCAATGTAGTTTTAATGTCAGCACCTCTCTCTTCACCAGCAACCACCAATTGTTTTGATTCCACCTCCTAACTATTCCAAGAGTCTGTTTCTGGGCTAGAAAGTGCAAACAATCACAGTTCTTTTATAGCTCTCATACCAGGAGGCACAGTTTATTTCTCTAGCCCTTGCATTGGGCCCGACCTGTGACTTGCTTCAGCTCATAGAATGAGGCCGAGAGTGTGTGCATTCTGAGACGGGGTCTCAAGAGGGCTTGCATAGTTCTTCTCGGTTTCTTGGAACCCTGCCTTTGCCACATGCATAATTCTTGGCCAACCTGCTGGAGGATGAGAAATGACAGGGGTCAGAGAGGAGGTCACCAGAGTCACCTTAGATCAGCCAGCTCTCAGCTGCCAGCTCGCTGACCACACAGGCGTGAATTAGCCTGCCGAGATTGGAGTCTAGTCCCAGTTGGCAGAATCCCAGCTAAGCTCAGACCAAACTGATGACCTTTGGAATCATAAGCTAATTTCTCAATCTCAACATCACTGACATTTGAGACTGGAGGCTTTTTTGGGGGTTGTCTTATGATGCATGGTTAACAGTAGCCCTGGCCTCTACTCACCCATAACAGTAGCACTGTGTCTCACTGTGATAACCAAAACTATCTCCAGACACTGCCCAATGTCCCCTGATGGTGGTGGTGGTGGAGGGGGAAGGTACAAACACCCCCCACAGCTGAGAAACACCGAGCTAACCCAATTATTGTTGCTTTAAGTCTCTAAGTTTTAAGAGGTAGTTTGTCATATAGAAAAAGCTAATTAATGCAATTCCTGTCTTTCTAGCTCCATTGCCATTGTCTTAGGTCAGGTGCCTATAACTTTGTTTTGCCTTAATCACTGCCAGTTGCCTAATCAGGCCTCCTACTTCCTGTGGTTTGTTCCTTTAATCTGTCCCACATATTTCCACCAGTGGTTAGACAAATAAACATACAAACACAAATCTGACCATATCATGTCATACTTAAATAAACTTCACTGGTGTCTCATTGCCTACATGGTACGAATCCAAACTCCTGGCATATAAGTCCTTCATCATCTGGTCTCCCTGCTACAAATCTGATTTCCCATCTCTCCCATACACAACGTGTTTTCAGTATTGTAACACCGTTTGTTGTTCTGGAATGTGTCTTACCTTTTCATGCTTCTGTACCTGAAAGCTAAATTCAAATAATTCAACTCCTGTTATCTACCACCTGTATTCTGGAGGATTTTATAGCAGACAGCTAATTGTTTCCTTTTAGGTTTTTTCCTTTTTTTGTGGCAACAAATCTTGGACATATCCAAATCGTGGACAAATCTTGCAGCAAATATACATACACCCATGTATAATTACCTACATGCATGCACTTACATTGAGAGAGAATCTGGTGAGATTGGAACTCAAATTTCAACACTTTCCACTTTGTGGACCTTTGTGGGTAGTCCTAAAAAGTATTTTATTAACTCTGTAGCTCTTTAGAACATATCCTGGTATAGTAGATACTTATTTTATTAGACATTCATTGTGCTATTTTATCTTGATTTGGTAAAAACAACTCAGATTCTTTTCAGAAAATTACCTTCTCCCCCGGTGTTCAAGACTAACAGAACGATCAATCAGGAGATCTTGACCCTCTCTAACTAAGGGGTAGGAATGTGACTTAAACTAGGCGAATCACTAGCACTTCCAGGATTCTGACTTTTAAGCAGAATGATGCAAAATCCTTAAAATTGGTTGGAGCTTCGGGGTACCCAGGTGGCTCCATCAGTTAAGTGTCTGCCTTCGGCTCAGGTCATGGTCCCAGGGTCCTGGGATCGAGCCCCTTGTCGGCTCCCTGCTCGTGGGCAGTCGGCTTCTCCCCCTCCCTCCACCCTTCCTTCTGCCAATCCCCAACCCCTCATGCTCTCTCTCTCAAATAAATAAATAAATAAATAATTTTTTTTTTTAAGATTTTATTTATTTATTTGACAGACAAGTAGGCAGAGAGGCAGGCAGAGAGAGGAAGGGAAGCAGGCTCCCCTCTGAGCAGAGAGCCCGATGCAGGGCTCAATCCCAGGACCCTGGGATCATGACCTGAGCCAAAGGCAGAGGCTTTAACCCACTGAGCCACCCAGGCGCCCCAATAAATAAATAATCTTAAAAAAAATTCATTGTAGTTTCCTCATCCTCCTCATCCTGTGGTGGCTGATTGACTCCTGCATGCCCTAATTCCTGTTATTTTTTAAGCCTAGTGCATGCTTTTCTTTGTTTTGTTTAAGCTACTGTGATCCTTTTAATACATTCTTTTTCTGTGTTTCTTACTTGGAGTTGTTTCCTATTACTTGCAGCCTAACAACCCTAAATGATATCCCAGGTTACCTAATTTATTTTTCTCACACTAGACAAATAATAATTAAAACATGAGGTGCCTGGATGGCTCAGTCGATTGGGCATCTACCTTCAGCTCAGGTCATGATCTTAGGGTCCTGGGATCGAGTCCTTTATCGGGTTTCCTGCTCAGTGGGGAGCCTGCTTCTTCCTCTCCCTCAGCCTGCTGCTCCCCCTGCTTGTGCTCGCTCTCTCTCTCTCTCTCTCTCTGTTAAATAAGTAAATAAATAAAATCTTAAAAGAAAATAAATAAAGCAAAAATAAATAACTATAGTCAATGTGTCTTTTATGACCTTAGATGTATTGACAAAGCTCCCATTCCTTTTCAAATGAAAGTTAGTTTTTATCTCCTTGAAGTATAATCCAAATACAGATTTATTATAAAACTTCATGCCACCATCTGAATCCTTTCTTGGTCCAAGGAAAAGCTGGAATGCCATGAAACCAATAATTCCATAGTGCAGACCTCCATGGGTCTAGAAGTCCCTGACTATGATATGCTAGATGTTTGGGATGTATCACATTCTGAAGCTAATTCTGATTATTTGGCATTTGTATGAAGTATTTACCCTTGAGTTTTTTTGGAGTAATGACAGTAATACCATCCTCTTAAGGACTTGGAAAGTTAGTACTGACATTCATTCAGATGAATAAAGACAGTATTAGTGTTTTCCTTTGACCAACTGTTAATATAAAGTTGACATCTTGGTGACTTTTTGAAAGAGTAAATTGTAACTTATTCATTTTTTTCATACATGAACTTAGCCCTTACCACATTCTTTTTTTTTTTTTCTATTGGAGGAATCTCCTTGAAAGTTTATTCCCAATGATATGTTATTGCTCTAACTAGTTCTTGTATTTATTTTTAAAATAATAATATGAATGAATTTGAGATATTTGATAATATGTCTTTGAGTAAATCAATGTGCATTTCCCCAAACCAGTCCATTTAATGAGTTTATTATATCTTTGCTACAAACACACACACATATATATTTACATGCTCCAAGTATTTATAAGCTTTATTATGAATGTATCAGAAATGGGGAATGAGGCAGTATAGAGGGTTTTTTTTGTTTTGTTTTGTTTTTAATTGTATGTTACTTGTGTTTTAACTCCCCACATACAAGTAGAAACATCTCAATGACTTTTCTTCTTCTGGCCTACAACAGAACTCTACTGGACTTGCTTAGAGTTTTGAGAGACCTGAGGATGTCCTCTTGAGGTAGTTATTAGTACTGTTCTCCTAATGCTTCCTATTATCTCCTGTTCTAGGCACATGGGGCTATTACTTCCCATTGTGGCTCAGTGGGGCTTTGTGGTTAATTTTGGTTATTAACTTTTATGCAGAAGGAATGCATGTTACTTACAGGAAAATCACTGAATCGCCAACATGAGAACTTCTAGTGTTCTCTCTTGCTCTGGCACATTTGAGATGGTAGAGTGCTCCGTCCGTGTGATATGCTGGTGCTGTATGAGTGAATATTGTGAGTAGAGTAGGTAGACATGTAGATTGAACAAAAAGCAAAACCGTAGTGTTATAAACCAAAATGATTTTGTTTTTGCAGCAGAATGTGGCTTTTCCTGCCCAATATACCTCTCCATTTCTGAAGTGTGGTTCCCCTAGAATCTCTACCATTTCTTCTAATGGTTAACTGTGTTGGACAAGCAAGAAGAAAATCAGAAGTTCTGTCTCTCTTGTGAATATCTAGAGTTTTCATCTTGACCTTCCATAGATTTTTTGAAGGCACACACAACCCTCCTACTTCTATTTCTACCCACTTCCATGATCCATTAATCTCCTGAAAGCTTGAGAACATCTTGGGTAAATTCCCATCGCACAAAACTCCACTCCCAAAAGGTAGAATGGGGGGGCGGGGGATTCTGCCCTCAACCTCTACCAAATTTCTTTTTATCTTTTAAAATTCTTTCTTCTCTAACGAAATTTCTAGTACTCCAACCTGTTTTATATCTTCTTGCAAAAGAGAAGAGGGAGTAGTATTTGCCACCTTTGCTGACCCTCAAATGTAATAAATACTTTGCTCTTTCCCTCATTCTTTACATTTCTATCACTGTTTGCTTGATCTTGCTGCTTGCCATGTCCTTACCCTGGAGAAGGCTTAAGTAAAATGGGGAGGAGGACACAGCACATGCTTTCTCCAACATTTTTTCTTCCAGCATAAATCATACCCTGATTTAGAAAAACTTGCTCTTAGAACTGGTAGTCACAATGAGACTGTTCTGATCGCACTGATGAGATTTGAGAGAGCTAACCTGCAGGTTTTGTGATTCTAGAGGGCTTACACATCTGCAAGTTGACAAGAAGGTTAAAGAAAGCTTCTTTCTTCTATTCTTTCTGTTTAGCTGGAGCTAAGTGGCCCAACAGAGACCAGTGAGAGCACATGAGCAGAAGGGAAGGGTAGGTCTTGGGTCACAGGTAGTGAATGAAGGAGAAAACAGTACACAATCTGCAATTTCACGCCACAGTGGGACAACTGAGATGTTTTATTTTGAAAATTCAGGTTGAAGCCTTCTTTGGGAAAAAACAAACAAACAAACAACAACACTGTTTCTGGGGAAAAGTAAATTTCTTTAGGATGTATTATTTTTTCTTTTATAGCCTTAAAATTTTTTTTAATCTGTTGCATCTGTAGAAAACCAGTCTTTTTTCTTTTTAAAGATAATTTGTTTGAGAGAGACAGAGAGCATGTGAGCGGGCTGGGGGGTGGGGGAGGGGCAAAGGGAGCCCTAGAGAGAATACAAAGCAGGCTCCATGCTGAGTGTGGAAGCTGACTCAGGACTTAATTCCAGGACCCCGAGGGCACTATCTGAGCTAAAACCAAAAGCTGGATGCTTAACTGACTTCACCACTCAGTTGTCTCCTTATTGTTATTTTATGGAAAAGGATGGTATAGAAATAAAATTAAATAGTTCACATAACTCTGATTTACTCATTGAACTGCCAGGAGTGTTTTGTAGGAAAACATTCCAAGACTCCGGTTTGACTCAGTGGTGACTGAATGGCCGTGATGGCCAAGGGTTTGGGTGCTCTAAATTTGTCATCCTCATTCTAGAAAGTACCTAAGGGAAAATGTCTTATATTCTTGTACATCAAGGAAGAAAAGGGGCATACTCTGTTCTCAAAATATAATTGTCTGTTTTCCACTTTAACACCTCTAGAGGAAGAGTTAAATTGGACATTTTTGTCTCCTACAGGTTTTTTTTTTTTTTTCTCCAGTCCAGAACTTCTGAAAGCTGAGCTCTAGGCACCATTGTGTGGTAGAGTGTCTTTGAAGCTTTCTCAGGAGAGTTTTTGTTTGCCTGTTTGTTTTTACTGAAATCTCACACAGATATCCAGTACAAAACAAGCAACAGTGGAACTATTTTGTTTAAAGAGGAAGCAGTGATCTAAGACCCAAATTCCCTAGACCCCTCCCTCTTGCCCTTTGGCACACTTAAGGATCTACAGGGCTTTATCAAATACAGTTGGAAACTCCAAAAGTGACCTGTGAGCCAGACAGACTTGAATTAGAATATCTTGCTTGTTTCCAACTATGTAAAATCTTGGACAAGTTGTTAGCCCATTGAAGCCCTGTTTTCTTCAACAGATAAATAGAGGTTAACAACCCTTAATTTGCAAAGTTCTTATGACATTGAATTGAGAGGGCAGAATGTGATAGATGCTCAACAACAATGATTTGTATTTTCTCTCCTGCTTGAAGCTAAATCCACTGTAAAGTATCAAATTCTTTATAACAATGGTTAAAAGTAATTTCTTGCCCAAATCCTTATAATATTTATAGATTACTATAGATTTCTCTTCAGGTATTTTTTTTTGTTGTTGTTGTTTCCTCAATCAGCCCTAATTTTGTGTTTTCTAAATTGTTGTTATTATTCATTCATCTGGTGAAACAGTGGGTAAAATATCGTCTCCTTTATGTTATATTTGTCACATTCTCATCAATGGTAATATCTTACTTTTACTAATTCAAATAATCTATACCACCAATAACCAATGCCAGTTTTAGAACTGCACTGTTGTAATATAATTTAGCTGGCTTTTTTTTTTTTTAAGATTTTATTTATTTATTTGAGAGAGAGAGAGAGAAAGAATGAGCAGGGGGAGGGGCAGAAAGAGAAGCAATAAGGGGCTCGATCCCAGCACCCTGGTATCATGACCTGAGCTGAAGGCAGACACTTAACTAACTGACTGAGCCACCCAGGCACCTCTTAGCTGGCTTTTTAATAAATGGTGTCCAACGTAGCCTCTATAATTGCCTGATGTGTATTTCAGTAATTTTCCTCTTTGTAAATCATTTACTTAGAACTTTTCTTTTATATATACACTACTTTCATGAGTCTCAAGGTTATACATTGTTGTATCATGTGTACATGTGTTCTTGATGTGAAGAAAGGTCAGTGAAAATATAAAATTGTACCTTAAAGTACTTTTCTCTACATAAAACTAGCCCAAAGAATAATGGGATGCTGTTTGTAAAGCCTGCTTATTTCCTTTTCCTTCTACTCCTTGGACTTAACTGTTGCAAGATGTTTATTCTTCCTTTATCTTTCCTTCTTTTACCTTAGCCCATTCTTGGCATCTTTGCTGTAGTCACTAACTATTGCAGGCTTTTAAAGTATTGGATACCATTCTGTGTTTGCAATTTCTGTTTTGCATCCATGCCTACCCCTGCTTTCCAGTAGACTTACTTCTCTAACTGCTGTTGCTTAAATGTTAAGAAATGTGGGAAAGAGATTCTGTGAAGAAAGTTAATATTTTTTAGACTGATGTTAAAAACAATTTAGTCTTATTTATTTATGGATTTAGAAACTTCTGGTTTTCATAGGACTAGCCCTTGAATAAGTCCCATCCACATAAAAATGGGACAGACTGGAACAGAATTTATGTAAATAACAATAAATTTAAAAAAATTCTATCTTTTTCATTAAGTAATAGATTATTTTAGTCTGAATTCCCTGCCTAAAGAAAGCACAATCTTTGATGCTTTTTGTTTATTATAATTTCTCATCAAAAGGAAATATAGAAATAAGAGAGATTTGGAGTGACTTTGTTGGCCGTGGTGACTACAATATGAGATAAAATACCTCTATGCATAATGCAGGAGCAGGAAGAGTGTATCAAAAAAATCCAGCTTCAAAAATGAGGAGGGAAAATAGGATGAGAAGAAAAAAGTTAGAGTGAAATTATGAGATTGGAAAGACCTACAATGAAAAATTTTTAGCAACCAAAATCAAGTTTACATTCTTGACCCATTAGCTAAATCTAGAAAGGAACTCGACATTCGAATATGAGGAGATGCTTGAAGAGTTTAGACAGCCAACTTTCGTTAAGTAGATATTTAGATAAAAGAAAATTAATGAGCATGTTTTACCAAAAAAAAAAAATTAAATAAATAAAAAATCTCCGTGACATAGATTTGAATGGAAGAAATGTATTCTCTAGAAAAACAGACTAAAAGGGTGCCTGGGTGACTCAGTGGGTTAAGCCTCTGCCTTTGGCTCAGGTCATGATCCCAGAGTCCTGGGATTGAGCCCTGCATCCGGACTCTCGGCTCAGCAGGGAGCCTGCTTCCTCCTCTCTCTCTGCCTGCCTCTCTGCCTACTTGTGATCTGTCTGTCAAATAAATAAATAAAATATTTAAAAAAGAAAAGAAAAGAAAAGAAAAACAGACTAAAGGAAAACAGCCGGAATTGTAGGTTATCCATGACATGACTCTGTAGGTTATACATGAAGTGCCTAAATGAAAGCTTAATATAGTTTGCTGATCGTTGCCAAAGAGTTACCAACAGGTCTCTGCATCTTTGACCTAAAATACACTGAGTTTATTAAGGAAACTCAAAGTAAGATCCAAGCTGGCACAGCATTTCCGGGCCATGTGATCCAATGAATTAAACTTCAGTCATCACTTCCTAAACAAAGTGGAACTGAGGTTCTTCTGTGGGCAAAGTTTCCCCCTCAATGGTCAGGTTGCTTTTGAAAGGCCCTGTGATCGGGCCCAAGGGAGTTTTGATTAGAGAATCACAGGAAATGTTTTTTCCACCTTCCAATAAAATTCAAAGTTTTTATAATATGACCATTCAGGCTATCTGTAACAGTTTTGCTTTAATAACTTATTTTGTGTGGTGGGGTAAACAATTCACCATGGAGAATGAAAAAGAAATGTGCATGTGTAAAACTACTTGCAAGGAGCTGGTATTAGTAATTATAGCCTTTTTTTTTTAATCCCTCTGCAATATAGTCGAGATGAGTCATTTAGCTGAGTATTTTGATGTTGCTTAATTAAGGAGCGAGTTGTTTACAAAATTATCCTGAAAGGAAAAAAGTCTTGTGGTTGAGGCCCTTCCACTTAGCAAAACACACACTGGCATTTTACTACCAGATTGGAAAACATCTGAGAAAGTCTCTCTCTGCAGTTTTAAAATTATTATCTTTATTTCACTGGTGAATTTTTAAATTTTTTTCTATATATGTGTATTAATATTTCATATTTAAGTATTATATGTTTAAATATTTGTTAAAAACCCTTGGTCCTGGAATCAGGAGACCAGTTTGACCAAAAAGCAAAACAAAAACAAAACCAACTAACCAAACAAAATCCCTTCTAAGCTTGTGGCTTTTACAAGCACTTTTGGCATTTAGGAACTTCCAACTCCTTTGTGAATTTCAAAAGTCTCTATATGAGACTATCTAATAAATGAGCTGTCGATTTTTTTTAGATCAGAAAAAATTAACTCAATTTTACATTAAGAAACTATGGAGAGTCACTAATACCAGAAAGATCATGGTCTTCTACAAAATTTTGATCCCACACCCCAATTAATAAAATATTTTGAATCACAAGATTAATACACAATTATTTATTTATGAATATTATATACATGTAAGATAAGGTGAAAGTATGATATAAAAATAAAACAGCATTTTAAAAAAGATTTTGTTTATTTATTTGTCAGAGAGAGAGAGAACACAAGCAGCGGGGAGAGGCAAGGGAGAGGGAGATGCAGGCTGCCCGCTGAGCTAGGAGCCCAATGTGTCCTCGATCCCAGGACTCTGGGATCATGACCTTAGCAGAAGACAGGCACTTAACTGACTGAGCCACCCAGGTGTCCCAAATAACACTTTCTTATATTTAAAGGGATAAATGTAATGACCACAGATTGGAAAAATTAAGGGAAATTTAATGTAGCATTTTCTGTTACAGTTCTGGAGAGCTCTCTGAGGCAGTTTGGGGGGGGCGGCACACCCTGTGTAGCTTTTGTGACTGAACAGATGACACATGGCAGGGAAGAGGTCGGTGCTCCCCCACCCACAGGGTGGTCCTCAAAACTCACTTGAATCAGTCACTTGTGTGTGTGTGTGTGTGTGTGTGTGTGTGTGTGTGTGTGTTTTAAATACCGATGCCTGGGTTCTAACTCCATTGGCTTCAGTGAGTCTGATGAGGGAAGGGACAAGGCATTGGTATTTAAAAATACCAATATTTGGTATTGCATAGCAAAAATTCATAGAGCTGTTGAATCACTACATGGTACATTCAAAACTAAGGTAAGATTCTTTGTTGACTGTATTTTAATAAAGAAAAAAAAAAACTTCTTGTTCCTTCATTGTTAAGAAGGTAAGAGAAGATGTGGTCCATATACACTATGGAGTATTATGCCTCCATCAGAAAGGATGAATACCCAACTTTTGTAGCAACATGAATGGGACTAGAAGAGATTATGCTGAGTGAAATCAGTCAAGCAGAGAGAGTCAATTATCATATGGTTTCACTTATTTGTGGAGCATAACCAATATCATGGAGGACAAGGGGTGTTAGAGAGGAGAAGGGAGTTGGGGTAAATTGGAAGGGGAGGTGAATCATGAGAGACTATGGACTCTGAAAAACAATCTGAGGGGTTTGAAGTGTCGGGGGTGGGGTGGGAGGTCGGGGTACCAGGTGGTGGGTATTATAGAGGGCACGGATTGCATGGAGTACTGGGTGTGGTGCAAAAATAATTAATACTGTTTTTCTGAAAATAAATAAATCAATTTAATTTAAAAAAAAAAGAAGAAGAAGGTAAGAGAAAGGTGCGCCTGGGTGGCTCAGTCTGTTAAGTGTCTGTTTTTGCTCAGGTCACGATCTCAGGGTCCTGGGATCAGGAGCCACACATCTCACAGGACTCCCTGTACAACGGGGACCTGCTTCTTCCTCTCCCTCTGCTCCTCCCCCCATTCGTGCTCTCTGTCTCTCTCTCTCATATATAAATAAAATCTTAAAACAAAAAAGAAAGCAAGAGAAACATAGTTTACCCAAACAATGTGTGTAAAAAAGAACTGGTCTAAGAAATGGAGAAACAAGCCACTGTCCGATAAATAAAATAAAATAAATCTTCCCAGGAGAGGTCAGCATGCAGCTGGGGTTGAGAATTACCACCCAGGACCCAGGGGAGCTCCTTTCTCCTTGGGTGGACTTCAGTGGCCGTTCCCAGCAGGAAGTGGCTACAGTTCCCACCTGCAGTGCCTGGTAGGACAAGGCAGTGGCTGAGAGGACATGGCCCAAGCACTGATGTACGTAGTCGCACGTGATGGTCCTGTCCTGGGAGGGTATTTATATGAATCAGGAGAGGCAACAGCCATGCCCTCCAAGATGGTCCTCAGCCGGAGTCGCCCAGCCGAGGTGAGGGCCAGAGTGACGTAGGAGCTCTGGTGAGTCCTCCGGAGAACGTCGCAAGGGCTGCGATCCTGAGTGAGCTGACGGGAACAAGGACTACCTCTTGCAGCTTGAATTAATGTCATTCCTATGTCATTAAGCCTTCCAGAGCCAGAGGACGCCTAGGGAAACTCAGGTTACAGCATTAATATTGAAACAATAACCAACTTTTACAGAGAGCTTGACGATTTACAAAGCTCTTTTGTGTATATTACGTTACTTGATCCACACTTCGCCCCCTGGGAGGTACTAGGGTAAATGCTATTAGTTCCATTTTATAAAGGAAAATAATGAAGTTCAGAAATGTTAAATATTTGCCTGAGGTCATACATTATGAAAGGGCAGAGCCAGAACCCCAGCTTCGGTCTCTCAGCGCTCAACTTTTTTTCTTTTTCACCATAACTTGAACTGGTAGATAAGGCTCGGTGATGTACAGAGGAGGATTCCTGTGAATTTGGGTGGTTCTTGATTTCCTTAGACATGGGGCAGATCTCTCTCAAAACTTGCTATTTTCGCTCTTCATCAGAGCCAAAGCTAATATTTAGCCCTACTAGTTATTCAAATGCTGAGAGGCCTCTTGCTTGTTTAGTAAACAGTTACGTTCCTGAAGCTCCGATCCTTCGCCCACCCCCACCCCTACAGCCCTAGTTCTTCTTCTGGCATCCCCTGACTTTCCCACCGATCCAACATTTAAGGGGTCAGCCCCTGGCAAAGCGAAGACACTCTTGGCTCCGATTCAGTGTAAAAAGCAGAATGAGTGCCTGGGCTGTTAAATCAGTGGTTGTTAAATATTAGAAATATTACCCTTCCCCATAGGCATTCACTTGCAAGTCCAGGTGTTTCACAAACTGATTTCTTTGATAATAATAGGGTACAGAGAATGGACCCGCAAAGCATTTATCCATCCCCCCATCCTAAAATTCGTTTAATCTGTGATCAAGTGTTTCTGGATTCTGCCTCCTAAAAATCTCTCTCTGTGTTCCTCTACTCCTGTCATCACTTCCTGAATTCAGCTTTTTATCACCTTTCATTTAGACTTGCTAAATAGTCCATCCTTTATCTAACCCCCTACTTACCATGTCTCCAGACAGGGGACATGCTTACTCTGTCCCCAGACACTGAGCAGTAAAATTCAAATCTGATGGTGTCCCTGTCCTTTTAGGCATTATCAATGGTTGCCCTTTATCAGTTGAGTTTTCCCCCACTTCATTGCTGTTATTAGCATATAACATTGTTTATATGCATATATATTGCAGAATGATTACCACAATGAGGGTTAATGAACACCTCCATCACCTCACCTGATTACCTCTTTTTGTGTGTTTGGTGATAACTTTTCAGATCTACTCTTTCAGCAACTTTCAAGGATCTAATACAGTATCGTTAATGAGAGTCACCATGCTATGCATTAAATTCCCAGAACTGATTCATCTTACACTGAAAGTTCGTACTCTTTGACTAACATCTTCCCATTTCCCTGACCCTCCAGCCCCTAGCAAACACCATTTTACATTGTTTCTGAGTTCGCAGGAATCTCTTTGACACAAGACCCTCTTCTCTGGTTCATGCTCTCCAGCTTCATGGCTTGCTGGACCCAATTCTTGTGCTCACATCACAGTGAAATACCCCCAGTTCTCCAACTGATATACCTATAAATGTCAACTGATGGATACTGCTAGATATTTTTCAAAGCAGTAGGAATCCTGAATCTAAATGCATATGCCAACTACCAAACTATGACTATGTATCTGTATACTACAATTGATTTATTGAGGCCTGGGTAATCTGCAAGAATGGAGACATCATTTTCAGGAAAGGACTAACACTGAGTGAGTTCCGGCAAGTTTCTCTTTTATGTAGCGAGGGATTTTATATTTTTGTTTTTATTTTATTTTATTTTATTTAGAGGGGGATTTTAAACATCACTTGGCCATTTGAATAGTTAGAAACACATTAATTTCAGCCATTATTTGGGAATAAGCCTGTGTTATAACTAGTTTAATCTTTTTTTTTTTTTTTTTTGTCAGAGTCTGGTTTGGCAAATGGAATTTGAGAAGGGCTCTACTCACTGAGATTCTGTGAAAAGCCACACAATAAGAGGAACCAAGAGAAAAATAGTTAAAAAAAATTTCTCCCCATCTCTTAAATGATGTGAGGAATTTCTATTTTAGGAGTCAAAAAGAAAAAAAAACCCTAATTTATAAGTGCTTGGCTAAACATGTAAGTCTTATAAGCATTTTATGATTTGTTTTTGATACTCTTTAATTGCTAAGATGTAAACTAGGACATTTCAATCATCTCTTCATTATTTATCCTAGCTTATAACCTTGAAAGAAACAGACTGTCCCAAACCATTTTTAGTTGAGCTGATATGTGTGGAATCTTTTCCTTAATGGATTTCAGGGTTAAGGGTGATGCTTCAAATCTCTTGAAAAAGAGGCAATAAGTATTTCTAGTATTTTATCCACAGTTCAGGGAATAAAGATGTGTTTAGTCCTGTCCCTTCTACTCTTTGCACTGAAATGCCTATATAGCCTCTCTTACCCTTCAAGTACAAACAAGGAATTATATGCCAGGTGCTGTACAAGGCCATGTGTCTAAGCCATGTGTGCAAGAAGTGTGTACACTGAAACACACCTTAAGTGTGACAGTTCATAAGACATAGTTTTTAAAGTCTAGTCAGAAGCGACGCCTGGGTGGCTCAGTGGGTTAAAGCCTTTGCCTTCAGCTCAGGTCATGATCCCAGGGTTCTGGGGTCAAGCCCTGCATCAGGCTCTCTGCTCAGCAGGGAGCCTGCTTTGCCCTCTCTCTCTCTGCCTGCCTCTCTGCCTATTTGTAATCTCTGTCTGTCAAATAAAATTAAAAAAAAATGTCTAGTCAGAAGATGAATGAAGAAGTACTGAATGGAATAAAGAAAACTATTTATATATATATTTACTTTCTAAATTAAAAAGCATAACCATTTTTGTTTAAATTGTGAGAAACTTCACACAATTTCACAGAATTTAGAATATTATGATCTGTCCTCTCCTATACCATGTGACTTGGTGAACAAGACAAGTAGTAATTTTAGTAAAAGGATGCTAGAAGACTAAGACTTATGATTTGCCAGTAGAGAGATGCTGGAGGTAAGTTTCAAAAGGAGTTTCATCAGAAACTTGGGCGAGGTGAACATGGCTTTAGTTCATGGGATTCCCATGATGATGTAGCACTGTGTTTCCTGTGTTAACTTCTGTACTTGCTCAAGGTGGATGTACAAACCACCTTTACTTAGTTACCTGGTTTCAGAGATTCTCCCTCAATGTAGCCTAGGGTTTCTAAATTTAAAAAAAAAAATCAAGTTAAAAGATCTGGCAGGTGTGTGTGCATGTGTGTGTGCATGTGTGTGTGTGTGTGTGTGTGACTTGATTTATACAGAGTTTTGGCATTAAATCACATTTATTCATAATCTGGTGAATAATGTAAATATAAATTAGAAGAAATAAGGTTATATAAAATTCGGACCTCATTCCAGCCTCTGGCTTTGAGGCGTGAGTACATCTATTGCCTTCTGGCATGGAGTACTTTGGGAACCCCTTTCTCACTGGTGGCTAAACTCTTGGCTATTGTTGCCTGCTGGTCTTTTCCCTGCTTTTTGCTTTGTGTTTCTGTCCAATGAAAATGCTTATCTTGTTTTTGAGATGAGCTATGTTTTTGTTGTTGATGTGGTCTCTATTACCAATATATGTAATGTTTGAGGTAGATAGTGTGTACCAAAGCCTTGAACTTACACAACCAACTTGACTTGATGAAGACTTCATGGGTGCCAGTGTTTTATAAACTTTTATGTAAAGTTCAATCAGTTATAAGACATCATATTGTCAGGTTTGAGAAAGAAAACCTAAAGCTCATCTTTTTGTGAACTCCATCTGGCATCACTGAGCATACTTGACGTTCAATAATGAAATAACTTCTAGGGTGGGAAAGGTCGGGAACACTCAAAGCATAGTTGACGAACTCTGTTGGTCCCGGAATGGCTACTGGTCCAGGGCAACGTGAGCTGAGAAAGTAACAGGAAGCACTGGGACATTTTAAAGCAATTAACAAAGTAATTTTGCATGTGTTGTATCTAATAATTAAAAGAATTAGCTTAGATATTTTTTTCTTAATTTCATTTTTTTAATACTTTACAAAATGCTTATAATGAATTTGAGGCACCTGAGTGTCTCAGCTGGTTAAGCGTCACAATCTTCACTTTAGGTCATGGTTACATGGTCCTGGGATCGAGCCCCACATCGGGCTCCCTGCTCAGTGAGGAGTTTGCTACTCTCTTTCCCTCTGTCTCTCCCCCTGGCTCGTGCTCTCTCCCTCTCTCTCTTTGTCAAATAAAATCTTGAAAAAAAACCCAAAACAAAATACTTGTAATGGATTATAAACTAATACAATAAGACCTTTTACTACAGATAGTTTAAAAAGTACTGCTTTACACTGATACTAATGCTTATGATATTTCATCAAATATGTTTCATCAATTTAATTTACGGTATTATTTTGTATATCACAAAAGAAGAAAACAATGCAGCCAATTAAGCTATACACAATGTCTCTATATAACTTAGATTGTTTATTTTCTATTTATTGGAAGAGCTCTTTTAGACTTTTAAATGTAATTTTAAAAAAATCATTGATCTCTCATTTAGTTATAACAAGGAAAATATTGAGACTGTAAATTAATGAAGATATTTTTTAAACTTCTTCGCATTGAGTCCAATGTTTCTGACTCACTCTGCAACTTAGAGTTATTGATGTCTGTATTTTTCTACACTGTATTCCCCTCTGGGTTTTCAAAAGTGTTGAGGATGTGGAATTTCTTTAAAGATTTTTTTGAGTATAATTTGTAGGTTGTTTTATTTTTTAATCCTCAAACTACTGATCTTATTAGAAATTATCAACAAATAGTTGCATGTATTTCAGGAACAAACCTATCATAACATTTCATGCTTGTATCATCCTTTCTTAGGTTTATAAAGCATTTTTGATTGTTGCATTGCAAGAAAACATGGAATTGTGAATATCCCTTCAAAGATGAACATCTAACTCTTCAGTACCAAATGTATATACAACAGCTTCATCTTCTTTCATGCTTTCCTGCAAACACAGTAACCTTTGGGTTTTAATACTGAGTTATATTGTAATCATTTAAAAGACATTCAAAAAGGCAGTTAAACTCAACACATATAGTATCAACCAGATATTTAGCTCAACTGAAGTGATGAGAATATTAAAGCTAAGACTGAGTCCTATGTTCAGGTGAAGCTTGGCTGACATGATTGTTGTTTAGTCACAGATTGTAAAATGCATCCTAATATCACAGATGATAGATGTGAACAAATATGTCTTTACATTGATAAAATATGGTAATTTGGAATTAAGAACTTCTAAGAGTGACCAGTCATTTTACCTGAGTAACTTAAAGACACATAGGTTCCTCATAAGTATTTACTCCTGGGGGAAGCTTTAAGCTTATCTAACTCATCTAAGTTACATTCTTTGAATTTAAAAGGGTGTCTGTATGGAGATGGCAACATCCTATCGACTAATTCAACTGGCCAACTACAGATTTTACTATCTAAGTGATTTAATTTACCGAGTTACTTACTCCTAAGACAGAGTATATCTAGCCCTCCGTAACAAACATTCAGCACCTACTGTGTGTATGGTAGTAATTATAGCAACCTTTTAAGTTAGGTAGCTATTAGTTTCCCCATCTGTAAGACAAGGCAACAAGGGCACAGAGAGCTAAATATGTTAGGGGCCAGGACTCAAACCAGTAGTGTATTTGGCCCAAGAGTTCAAAGCCTGAGTTTTTTTTAACTTACGTTATACTCTCAACAAGTGAAGTTATTTTGGCTATGTCTGTGGTTCTCAAAAGAGCCCATAGTTGATTTAAAACAAAACAAAACAATCTCCTAAAACTTTCCAGATCTTGAAAGCACGTAACAGGGGGAAAAACGGCAACTCTGAATTAAAACAACCAACCAACTGTGCTGGTCAAGGCCTTGAATATGAGCGGAACCAGCTGAAGAAAATGTAGCCCATTTAGAGCCTTTATCAAGTCTTAATAAATGCCTTTGGCAAACAAACATAATCAGAACAAAAACTACTTTCCAGTACCACTGAAAGGAAAAAATGTTGGCAGGGACTATGGAAATGTGGTGATTAGTAATTATTCAGTTGAGGGGGAATATAAACTGGACTTACATAGAATTTGGATGCCAAGCAAAACTATTACAACGAAACTATAGGAGCCCGAATGTAAGCCAAAACTATTCAGACTATAGTGTTGCCCCACTATTTTATATACAGAGGTGAAACTGAATCACCACAGAGAACAAAGCAAGCAATGACACCAGCTATTTCTCAGAATGAAATCCTAATAAAAATGAAACTGAGTTTGTTATAACTGAATTGTCCGAAGTAGATCCATTTCCTCTTGTTAGAGGATTTAAATAGCAAATTCTTCCTTACCCAAAATACAGCACATAAAAATATCCACTGGCCAAATATGAATGAATCTTAGACTTCTCTGAAGGCCTTCAAATACAATGGATAAAGTAATTAAACTACAGGGGATTTTACATGTTATAAAAGAAGGCACTTACATTTCACGGAAAATTTAGTTTCCCATGAGTTAAGTGGCTTTCCAGATCATTGTTTAATTAAGAGGTTGGGTTCCAAGAGACTTGAAGTGTAGGTAATGGCCAAGTATAGATGAGTAAAATAAATGAACAAAAAGAATTTGGGATGATGACATAAATCAATACCAAAGATTTTATTTTACCAAATTGTTTAAACTAAGACTTAAATTCACTCCTATGAGTACTGCTTCGCTAAAAATCCCCCCATCATTTAGGAAAAAAACTACAGTGGTATATTAAAAGGTTTGTCTTTGAGAAATTTATTATAATTTTTATTTGTATTTTTGAATATTCAAATTATATTTATATGTACATATTATATATCATGTTTAAATGAGAAATTAAGACATTATAGTTCGTTAATTTTTGAAACCTGTATTGGCCCAACAGTCTTCACTTGGTCAGTATATTAGGATTGGGGGAGGTCTTCCTGCCAAAGGATGAGTTTTATCCTAGGATGGTTAATTTTATGTCTTTTTGGCTGGGCCAACGTGCCAGATATTATGTGTGCACAAACTCACACACACACACATACACAGACATCTATATCCTGCTGGTTCTGTATTTCTGGAGAACCCTGACTAATATACATCCCATGAAGGAATTGAGAGTGACGCTGTCATTCATCTGCTGTCTCCCAGCAAAATGGAATATTTTGTAATTTATGTATGTTCAGCTAAACGGACTCACAGAATATAATTATTTTAAACTAAAATCACCTTCACGAAATGGACAAATAGCCAAAAGAGATTCTCTCTCCTATAGAAAACTCAAATGGAGATTATATTAGAATCAAGCGCAAATAAAAGTCAATTCTTCATAACTATATTTCAAGGAAAGAAGTAATCCTGATCCAATCAGATACAAGAAGTCTATTGCAGTAGTTCAATTATCAGGAAGTCTATTTGAAGCATGGATTTACATTAATGATGGACATTGCCCTAAATATATATAGGCTGGGAAATAATAATGCATGATTTTTAGAAACTACTCATGCAACTTGTAAATAATTAGTGGGGGATACATACAAAATATATTTTAATTAAATCAATGGTTATTCAAAAAAGTCTAGAGATTACTTCCAAATGACTGTCAAACGGAGTTTTGTTTTGTTTTTAATGTTGACTGGTAAAACTAAATGTGTGAAAACTAATCTCTCTTTGAAGTCAGAATAGTGGTTACTCTTAGAGGGGGTAGGTAGTGACAGGTGCATGAGGGCCTTCTGGTGCTGGTGAGATTCTGTTTCTTGATCTGGATTTGGTTACATGGGTGTGCGCAGTGCATGAAAGTTCATTGAGCTCTATGAACAGGCACTTCTCTTCATGTTTGTCAAACTTCATAAAAAATTTAACAAAAAATGGCCTCAAACCTGGAAAATGTATCTCTTTACAAATTCTAAAGGCACAACGAGGCTGACAAAACCAATTTTGACTATAAAAGTGAGAACATAGGGAGCAATTACTTTATAACCATCAAGGAAATAAGCTAGGACTTCAGATTGCTTGGAAATTTTGCATGCACATTCATGAGGGATATTAGTATGCTGTTTTCCTGTAGTGTCTTTTCAGAATTTGGTTTGAGGGACATGCTAGCGTTATAGAATGAATTGGGAAGTGTTTCTTTCCTTTTAACTTTATCAAAGAAAGACTTTGTTTAGTAGCAGTAGTATTTCTTCCTTTGATATTTAGGAGAATTCCATTTGGTAGGAAAGTTTTAACTAAAAATGTAATTTTAAATAGATATTGAGCAATCCCAGTTATGTACTTCTTGAGTGAGGATTGGTAGACATTCCATGATATTTTCCCTTTTATCTAAGTTAAGGTTATTGGCATGAAGTTGTTCATAATATTCTTTTTTTTTTTTTTAAATCCTTTTAGTGTCTGTAGGATATGTAGTGATGTCACTTCTCATTTCTGATGTTGGCAATTCATGTTATCACTTCGCTTTTCCTTATCAGTCTGGCTAGAAGTTTATCAGTTTTGTTGATCGTCATAAAGAACCAGTTTTTTTTTTTTCTATGACTGATTTTTTTTTTCCAATTTATTTATTTTCAGAAAAACAGTATTCATTATTTTTTCACCACACCCAGTGCTCCATGCAAGCTGTGCCCTCTATAATACCCACCACCTGGTACCCCAACCTCCCACCCCCCCGCCACTTCAAACCCCTCAGATTGTTTTTCAGAGTCCATAGTCTCTCATGGTTCATCTCCCCTTCCAATTTACCCAAAATCACATACCCTCCCCAATGTCCATAACCCTAGCCCCCTTCTCCCAACCCCCCTCCCCCCAGCAACCCACAGTTTGTTTCGTGAGATTAAGAGTCACTTATGGTTTCTCTCCCTCCCTATCCCATCTTGTTTCATGGATTCTTCCCCTACCCACTTAAGCCCCCATGGGGCAAAGACACTTGAGAATCACTACACCAGGCCCCTCCCCCAGAAGATCAACAAGAAATCCAGGCAAGACCAAGTTCACCTACCAAGGAGTGCAGTTTCAATACCAAGGAGAGAGCAGCAGAATTCCAGAGGAGGAGAAAACAAACCAGTTTTTTTATTTCATTGATTTCATTTCTCTATTGTTTTTTCTATTGTTTATTTTATTGATGTTTGCTTTGATCATTTCCTTTCTTCTGCTTAAGTTGAGTTACTTTGCTTTTTTCTAGTTTTTTTGTTTGTTTCTTAATGTATAAATTGAAGTTATTAGTTTGAAGCCTTTTTTCTTTTCAAATATTGTCATTGCTGCACTATTTTTCCCCTAAGTACTGCTTTCGCTACATTCCATATTTTCATTCAGTTCAAAATATTTTCTGATTTTTAAAAATCTCTTCTCTGACTTGTGGATTGCCTAGAAGTATATTATTTATTTTCCAAATATTTGGGATTTTTCAGATATCTTTCTAATACTAATACTAATGCCAATCTAATTTAATCCCACTAAGGTTATACAACATAGTTTGTATAACATGAATCCTTTCAGGATGAATAAAACTTGCTTTATGGCCTTGAATATAGTTTATTTTGGTAAATGTTTAATTTGCACTCAAAAAATGTGTATTTTGTTGTTTATAGTGGAATGTTCTGTAATTTCCAATTAGATCAGACTAGTTGATAGTGTTGTCTCCTGTATCCTTACTGGCTTTTTGTCTTCTCATTATATCAATTATTACGGTTGGTATGATGAGATTGCCAATTATAATTGTGGATTTGTCTATTTTTCTTTAGATATTTATCATTTTTGTTTCATGTAATTTGAAGCTTTTATGAGAAGCAAAAACGTTTTGAATCCTAGGTCCTTTGAATGAATCAAGTACCATATCATTTATTAAATAAAACTTTTTATCCCTGGTAATATTTTTTGATCTAAAATCTGTATTATCTGATTTTAATATTAGTGATCAGTGCCAAGATGGCATGTATTTTCCCATTTTTTAACGTTTGGTCTAGTTCTGTTTTTATATTTAAAGTGGGTTTCTTCCAGGCAGCATATCTTGGGGTCTAGATTTTTTTTTTAATCTAATTTCAGCCCTTTAATTGGAGGATTTAGATAATTAATAATTAATGTGATTATTGGTATAGTTGAGCATAAATCTACCATCTTTTCATTTGTTTTTTATTTTTCCATATGTTCTTTGTTCTTCTTTATTGATTTTTCTGACTTCTTTTGGAGTAAGTTTTTTTTAATTATTATTTCATTTAACTTTTTTATTGGTTTGTTAGTTATAACTCTGGGCGTCTGTGTGTGTGTGTGTGTGTGTACTTAGGGTTGCTTCAGGGCTCAAAGTATACGTGTTTAATTTATCGCAGTTCCCCCTAAATGGTATATAACTTCATGCATAGTGTAAGAACCTCACAACACTATACTTCCATATCTCCTCCCCTCCTGGCCTTTGTGATACTGTTGTCATACATTTTACTTCTACATATATTATAGACCCCATATTATACTGTTACTATTTTTTCTTTAAACAGCCTATTATGTTTTGAAGACATTTAAATAATAAGATAGAAAATCTTTTCAATTACTTTTTCTATTTTTACTCTTCTAGTATTTTTCATTCCTTTGCATGGACTCATATTTTTATCTGGTGTCATTTTCCTTCTGCTTAAAAGACTTTCTTTAATTAGCTTGAAGAGTTTACTAGAAATAAATTCTTTCATCTTTTTTAAGTCTGAAAAAGTTTTTATTTTACTTTCATTTTGAAGGACATTTTTCTTGGGTAAAGTATTCTAAGTTGACAGGTTTTTAAAAATTTCAATCTCTGCTTTATAGTCTAGTTTCTACCACACCAAATCAAATTTTCCATGCTTAAATTTTAAGGTTCATCTTATGAATTTAATTGATTGTCCCACTAGTCCTTAAAAACAATCCTCAAATCCAGGCATGCCATTTTCTTTCTTTGTCCTATGTTTATTCTCCTTCCTTTCTCTATCACATTACCCCAATTTAAGTTCTTATCTTTCTCATCCTTCAAGTTCTATTAAAAGCTTAAAGTTGGGGTATCTGGGTGGATCAGTTGGTTAAGCATCCACTCTTGATTTCAGCTCAAGTCATGATCTGAGGATCATGAGATCAGCCTTGTGTTGGTCTCCATGCTGGGCATGGAACCTATTTAAGATTCTCTCTTTCCCTCTGCCCATTTCCACCCCTATCCCCACAACCTTGCTTCTACATGCATGTGCATGTGCATGACACACACACACACACACACTATCTCTCTCTCTCTCTCTTAAAAAAAGAAAGAAAGAAAGAAAGAAAAAACCTTAAAATTTACTTTTGCCTTACCTTCTCCAAGACATTTTTCCCCTAGTTATTTTGTTTCTCTTTTATCACAATCTTTTTAAAAAAAAGATTTTATTTTTATATTTGAGAGAGAGAGAGAGCAGAGGGGTGCAGAAGGAGAAGAAGAAAGAGAATCTCAAGCGGACTCCCCATTGTGCCTGGAGACTGACATGGAGCTTGATCTCAAGACCCTGAAATCATGACCTGAGTCAAAATCAAGAGTTGGATGCTTAACCAACTAAAACCCCCAGGCGCCCCTCACAATCTTCTTTTATAGCTCTTGGACTATCAGAGTTTTTGTTCTTAATTATATAATATAGCTTTTTGTCATTGGTGTTCCTGGTCTAATATTGCCTATTTGATGAAAGCTCTTTGAGAAAAATGAGTAATTTATGGTGTTTATGCCCTCTGTACCAGTCCCTTCCTATGCTTCCTGCCCCTTTCAGTTTTGTAGGTGTTTTTTAAAGACTTGATTAACAAAGGGCTAAATAATCCACTGAACTGCATATACATTACCTTTGGGAAAATGAAAGTAATTTATTAACAGGGTCAGAAGCTATACCAGGAAGTCCAACTTCCCCAGCAAAAGATTTGCATTCCAAATAGCAACATTGAGCTTTAAGGGAGGTTGGGATTGCTATCTCAAAAACTATGGTCTAGGTTTTGGTTTTTATAATTCATCTAAGGGTCAGAATGATCAAGTAATGAGACTCATCTTTCCAGCAGAGATTATGACACTCAATTGGCCAGAACATTCTTTACTTGCAGAAGAAGGTTTGTTAATAGTAACTATATGGGCTATATTCAACTTCCTTAGGTCTTCTACCAAATTAGTTTCATGAGAGGATACAGGGTCTGAAATAATGAGACTTGTATTACATTCTCAATTCCCAGGTTTAGAAATATTCCTTTCAAACTGTGGGAGTCCCAAATTAGTGTTATGTACACTCCTACCAAGGCTTGCCCGATACACACACACATATACAAATTGAATAGATAAGAATCAAATTATAATAAAATGATCATTTTGAGTTTTCTGGGCATCATTTTAGTTTTCTAGCTATAATGTCTATGAACAAAGACCTCCTAGTAACAATCAAAATATTTTTGCATACACTAAAATTTATCATCAACATCAGGTATATTTAGACAATTTTGCTCCCAATTTAGCATTAACAACCAGTTCTTCTTCATTTATATGAACAGTGTTATGATTCAATTCATGTATCTATTAAACTACTACATTACAATTCCTAACATAATGACTCATTATGTTAAAAAAATTGAGTTTATGCCACTTTATTTGAGCTATATTTTAATGTACAAATACTGTACTGTATTATAATATGAGACATTTCCCCATCCGCATTTGGCCAGTGGTGTTAAAAATAGAACAACATAAGAACCCAACCCATTTATGTCAAAATAATAGGATTTTATTTGAGGTTGTCGAGGGAGTTATACAATTATGTTTAGATTTAATGTGGAAAATTCCTCTGCAGATAGCATACAGTTAGTGTTCATATAGTCTGAAAAATGGTTAAATATATTTAGGAAATCTTTCATACTAAATCCCTTTCCTAGAGATTCTTAGTGAACATTTATACATTAAGAATCTTAAATATTTGCATAAAAGGAAGATTGTATTTAGAAGCACTTGAGTGGCTCAGTTGGGTAGGTGTCTGCCTTTGGCTCAGGTCATGACGCTGGGGGCCTGGGAGCTCCCTGCTCAGTGGGGAGTCTGCTTCTCCATCTCCTTCTGTCTGCCTCTCCTCCAACATGTGTTCAATCTCTCTCACATAAATAAATAAAATTAAAATAAATAAATAAATAAATAAATAAAGCAAGCCTGTACTTAGCTTGGCATTTTCCAAGTATCTCAGTGAGTATAGATAACAAGTCTGTGTGCCCCAGGTTCAGTATTCTAGAGGGCTTGCTTTGGGAAACCCTGAGCTAGCATATTTATGTGAATATTTATTTCTTATCAGATGAATATAAGGAATTAACTCCCTTTTATCCTGACCTGAACACATGGGAAATATGTGGCTATGTAGGTGCAGGGCTTTGCAGTCAATGGCATGTGCTTTACCTGTGTTCTGTCTGTTGCAGTAATTAATCATCCTGTTCAATATGTCAAATGACTCACTCTACTACACATCTCTTGAAGTTTCTGCCTAATCCCTTTCTTCTCAGAACTCATGCTCACCATAGCAGTGGGTGCCCATGAATTATATTTGTCTTACTTGACTGAAATTCCTAGCAGAGTTAATTAGATCAGAAAGAGGCATCTGACCCAACCTAAACTTGTCCATTTCTTATGAGACTTGAGAACTGGGCTCTGGAAGGGACAATTAGTCTCTGTGTTAGATTGGAACCATACCATAGTAACAGTCTGCTCTGTGAATTAAGTAGAGAAAGCCAGTTTTGAAAGGGAGCGTGAAAAGAAGGACTCTTACTAGTTTCCTAAAAGTTTTTATTTCCTGATCTCTGACCCTTTCTGTTTTCCAGCCACATAACTGCCCTTAGGTTTTAGAAGACAATATCTCTGTACCCATGTATCTATGCATGCATCTAAATATCTATTACCTATCAAACTTCTGTCTTCCAAGCTATCTTGAAATGCCTACATACAAACTAATGATTCATTCACTCATACATTTTTTGGTTTTTTGATTAAGCTAACTCAAGTTGTTTAATATTTCTTACTTCTCCCAAACCATGACATCACCAAACTCAACCCTATTTCTTTTGATCTCAGTTAAGAAATTCAAGTTAATTCAACTTTTCCAAACATTTTCACATTTACTGAATTCTTACTAAATGATTGAAATGTTTTCTATGCCACTCTTTGGGAAAGATCCTTAACTACTTTTAGCTTCCTGAAAAGAGACCAGAGTAAATACATGTGAGGCTATATTCGTATTTATTCTTGAGATGGAACATAGGGCTGGAGTAGCTATAATGCTTTGCCAGAAGTATTTTTGTGGAGGCAGGTGCAAGAAGACTAAGGTGTCAATAAGAATGAAGGGTCAGGGGCACCTGGGTGGCTCAGTGGTTTAAGCCTATGCCTTCAGCTCAGGTCATGATCTCAGGGTCCTGGGATCGAGCCCCACATCGGGCTCTCTGCTCAGCGGGGAGCCTGCTTCCCCCTCTCTCTCTGCCTGCCTCTCTGCCTACTTGTGATCTCTCTCTGTCTATCAAATAAATAAATAAAAATCTTAAAAAAAAAAAAAAAGAATGAGGGTCAAAGATTTTACCCTACATACAAACTAAAACATCAGGTCTGAAAGAAAAGATTTTATTTTAGTAGTATCAGAAGGCAGAGTATCAAAATTATTTTGTGCCAATCCTCCAAGCCCCAACTCCCACAAGATAACATGAAAAAGTTTAGGTGATACTGCACACATAGTGGGTTGCATTGTCAGGGAAAAGTCTTGAGCTTAGAGAAACCTTATATAATGGAGAATGAGCATGCCTGTTTTTTACTCTGCTGGGAAATACTATCCCCATCTTCCAAGGCTATTTGCTAAATATCCATGACAGTCCAGAACCAAGGTAATCTTTGCTTACAGGAGTGCAGAATCATGAGAAACCATGAATGTCTTCAATGGGGAATATTGGTTTAGAATTCCTTCTTTGAAATTAAGTCTCGTAGAATAAACAGGCAGATCAATGGGACAAAAATAGATTGTTCTCTGTATAAGGATAGAGTTGATTTTTACTGCCTGAACTGAAAGTTTTATTTTCTATTATTTTTGCAATGCAATTCTGACATTGACTACCTGGAGTTAGTATGGAATTCCCAGGTTAAGGACAGAGTTATCCACAGTTCTCGCCTCACTTCACATATAAGGCACAGCCTCCAGTGCTCTCAGGTTACTCACACTTCTGACCAACTACAAATTAATGGGTTCCCACAACCCCCTCTGTTTCAACAATTTAGTAGAAAGATTCACAGAACTCAGTCAAGCACTCTATTTATGATTACAGTTTTATTATAAAGGATGCATATGAGAACCAGCCAAAGGGAGCAATGCATAGGGCAAAGTCTAGCAGGGTCCTCAATGTGAAGCTTACATGTCTTTAGAACACATCACTCTTTTGACACATCAATGCATGATAAACAGCCAGGGAAGTTTACCCAAGCTTCAGGTGTCTAGAGTTTTTACTGGGTTTTCATTAGATAGGAATCGTTGCTTGAATCATTGTCCACTCCTCCCTTTCTCCGAGGTCAGCGGATTGAGTCGGTATCATGTGGCTCAGAGCCTCAACCTTCTAATGATGTGGTTGGTCTTTCTAGCATGACCAACGCCCATCCTGAATCTAACTAGGGTCCTCCATGAGTCACTTCATTTGCATAATTCAGGTGTCATCATGGGTCCACCTTGAATAACAAAGATATTTTTATGACTCAGGAAATTCCAAGGGATTTACAGCTTCCTCCTAGGAACCAGAGGTAAAGGTCAGATAAATTCTCATTATATAACAGTTACCTACTTATTTTCCCAGATATGTACAGCAATAATTTTGTAAAGTAAAAGAAGAAGAAGAGGAAGAGGAAGAAAGAGGAAGAGGAGGAGAAGTAGGAGGAGAAAATAATATAGAAAGGAAGGAAAGGAGGAAGAAAAAAAGGAAGAAAAGACTATAGATTGGAACTCCAATAAATCGCTTGATAAAGAATACACGGCTTTCCGATTATTTATTTTCCCACCTAGAACAATGATGTCTTCCATACCACTCTCTCTGATAGTTTTTCTCTCAGATAGTTTTTTCAAACAGATCCTACTTTCCTAATCAAGGCCATACATAGGCATTTTGTATTTTTATCATTATTGTAAATTGTATCGTCATTTGATTTTCCTATTGTTATTAGTGTATGGGGCTATGATTAGCTGAGTGTAAATCCGTATCTATGCATTTTAATAACTTAATTATTTCTAACAATTTTTAAAAGAATTCTTTTTTTTCTGTTTCCTATCCTTGTGCATAGTCAGAATTTCAAGAACAACATTAAGTGGGTGGCAGCAAACCTCCCGTTCTCTTTGTGATTTTTTATGGGCATTCTGCCAAAATTTTGTCATTTCATTGTCACGTGATTTTGATCTTATCCATTTTACATTTTGATCTTCTGTATAACATTTCAATTAATGTCTTACACTCCATGGCCTAGTCTTGATAGAAGCACTACTGGCATTTTGGGTAGATTATTTTTTATTATGATGCCCTGCTCCACACATAGCAGGACATTTAGCATAGAAGATAACAACAGTGTCCCTCTGGTAATTGGGACAACCTCAAACATTTCCACAGATGTCTCTTTGTCCCCAAAGGGGCAGTAACTAGCCCTTTTTGAAAATACCTGCTTTAGAAAATGTAAAAAGGCCAACCCATGTTCTAGGCCTATGAGAAAATTCTCCTGCAGTGGCATCACCACATGTTGTAAAGGGCAAATGGATCTTGAATAGGATATATTTGAAGGTTTATTATACCACTTCATAGGATATTGAAAGTTCTGGCATCTAGATTTTTAAAATTTTTGAATTGGAAAGACTGTGTGTGACCCTTTAGGGAATTACCTTTGTTCAGATGCATCGTCTTGCACTGACCAGTGGCTCACCTCTGTGAACATGTAGAACACACTCCTTCCTCCTGCTTCTTCTTCTTTTTTTTTTTTTTTTTTAAGATTTTATTTATTGGGGTGCCTGGGTGGCTCAGTGGGTTAAGCCTCTGCTTTCGGCTTAGGTCATGATCCCAGGGTTTTGGGGTCGAGCCCCGCATCGGACTCTCTGCTCAGCAGGGAGCCTGCTTCCCCCCTGTCTCTCTGCCTGACTCTCTGCCTACTTGTGATCTCTCTCTGTCAAATAAATAAATAAAATCTTTAAAAAATATATTTTATATGGGTGGCTCAGTTGGGTAGGTGTCTTTATTTTTAAATATTAAATTTAAATTTAAATAAAAAAATCTTTTAAAAAATATTTTATTTATTTATTTGACAGACAGAGGTCACAAGATCACAACAGGACCCTGGGATCATGACCTGAGCCAGAGGCAGAGGCTTTAATCCACTGAGCCACCCAGGTGCCCTTTCTTCCTGCTTCTACCCTCTCTTCTTAGCCTCACTTTACTCTCCACTTTGGTAGGAAGATCTGTGGCTCCAGCCCACTGGAGCCTCATGGTTTCAGTGGCAAAAAGACATTTGAGGAATAAAGTTTTCAACAGTTCCAATTTATCTCCTTCCTCCAAATCAACATGTTTTCACTGTCCTTGAGTTGAGGACCATTAGAGGGGTCTTAGCTTGGTTCAAAGATTGAATAGGCCAATGATAGCAATCCATTAGGTCTTTGTGTCTACTCAGTTCCTCAACTGAGTAAGAAGCACTGGTTTCTTATAAATGATTGGCTTCTTGAATTTTGAATTTAATTTGAATTTAATTTTATTTTATTCTGATTTATTTTCTGGTACTGATGGGATCTCTGCTCTGTATTTTTCTATTTCACTTTAACAGCATGGGGAAGGAAACCTTTTTTCCCTTTACTCTTCTTAGATTTATTGACTAAGGCCCAGAAAATAGGACTGATAAAGGACAGATTAACAAGAGAAAAACAAACAGGAACCGATGAACATGTGCATTGCACATACACATGGGAATACTCAGTGGTGAGTAATATAAATGGGTGGTTAGAATTTGGGCTTAGAGAGCATCTTAACAAAAGAAAAATAAATTTTTAGAGAAACGACAAGACCAAGGAAAAGTCCTGAGTTTCTACAATGGTACACATGGAAAGGTAAATGAATGGGAGCCCATGGAAGATAGGGCTACTTAGTGGGTTTTGTTATGTAGGTTCCTCTGATGCCCTCCCTGGGCTAATAAGGGTCTCCAGCTATCTCTGGGGATTAACGTCTTGCCTTCTGGTAGAGACAGGAAAGGGGCACCTTTACAAATTTGTGTCCTGATTTTAGGCAACTGGAGGAGAGCAGAAAGCTTTTCTTAAATCTGCTTCTTCTCAGTTGCCTTCAGCTCAAAATCATCTTCATGCCCGAGTGGCATATTTTGGGATGACGTGGTCTGCTACTCTTCATAGGAAGTTGAAAGAGACACTTAAGTTTCTATGGTATCATGTTCAAAGAAACACACTCTGCTTTTTGCTTATTTGTCGATATTTATTTATTCATTCGTGTAAGAAATATCGGTCACATATCTATTGTGTGCATCAATCATTTTGGGGGTCTGGATTCATCAATCTGAAACTACTCGCATGGGTATTGATTACATGAGAATGGATCAGCTAAGATAGAGTGAGATAGCCTTCATGGGGTCATTTGTAAAAATACATTCAACATTTCAACTAAGGAAGTGTTTAGTAGAATATTACATGCTACACGAATAAAAGCAAGTTATGACAAGCTTTGTGATTGAAAGTAATAGCACTGGACTTAGGGATACACTGAGTAAACATAAGAGTTATGCTCATATCATTGCTAACCTAATATATTTTAAAGCATATTATTGTTAAAATGTGTATTATGTGTTAGAAAATTATGTCTTTGCTGGGACAGATGTATCTCTAATGACTAAATGATATTGAATCTGTGTGCTGAAGGTCTAAGTCAAATATTTAAAATTTATCTTTAAACAAAGCACATCAGTTGGCATCTTCTGCAAATTTATTTTTTGCATGCAGCATAAGGACTCTGACTTCCAAGGCCTTCATTAGAAAGCTAAAACCATTTTTTTTTTCCTCCAGTGATATTTTCCCTCTAAGAAATACATTTTAATGTCTTGGTGGTATTTTCTCTGGCTCTGTTTAAATGTTTAGTTCCCAATGATACTTTTAAAAATTGTATTTTTATTTTATTTTTTAATTAAAATATAATGTATTATTTGTTTCAGGGGTACAGGTTTGTGATTCATCAGTCTTACACAATTCACAGTGCTCACCATAGCACATACCCTTCCCAATGTCCATGACCCAGCCACCCATCCCTCCTACCCACTTTCCCTCCAGCAACTTTCAAGTTGTTTCCTGAGATTAGGAGTCTCTTATGGTTTGTCTCCCTCTCTGGTTTTGTCTGTTTTCATTTTTTCCTCTCTTCCTCTGTGATCCCTTGTCTTGTTTCTCAGATTCCTCCTATCAGTGAGATTCTATGATAATTGTCTTTCTCTGATTGACTTAATTCACTTAGTGTAATACCCTCTAGTTCCTTCCACGTCTTTGCAAATGGTGAGATTTCTGTTTTTTGATGGCTGCATAATATTCCTGTGTGTGTGTGTGTGTGTGTGTGTGTGTGTGTGTACACCATATCTTCTGTTCCCATTCACGTGTTGATCGACATCTGGGCTCTCATTTTTTTATTTTGATAGTATGTCACGCTTCCTCACTTTTGATTTTTTCCCATCCCAGCACTGCTTATGTGGAAATATCAGACATGATTCTTGTGCTCTTGTACACATAGAAGCTCAATGAAGAGAATTAAGAGACAGTGTACCTTAATGTTTCTGAGTTCAGCTCCAGGGTCAGACTCCCTGGGTTGAAATAATTGTTCTCTGTGACTATAAGCAGGTTTCTGTGTTTGGGTTTCCACATCTGAAAAATGGAATTTATAGTAAACTTAAGCTTACAGTCTTCTTGGGAAAATTATATGTGTTAAAATACATGAAGCGTTGAAAGCAGAGGTTGACTCAAGAAATGCTATGTAAATGTTTATTATTATATAACTTTAAATTCAGTTTTATCTTTTTCCTTACTGAACTTTGAATCATTTCCTTGTATCTTGACTTGCATTTTGCACAGTCATTCTGTGTGCTAGAAGAGTTTAAAAAAAAAATCACAGTTTTGTTAAGAAAAAGCAGCATCCATGGAACTACTATAATTCATTTTATTTTATTTTATTTTATTTTTTTAGTTATCATAGATTTTCATTTTATTTCTTCATTTATTTTATTTTATTTTATAATTCATTTTAAAATTCTGCAATGTTAGGTTCTACCAGACAGACTCTCTTTAAATATCACAAACATTTTTTTTTTCTCATCCAAGTTCTAGAATGAAATGTCCAGTTACAGAAATCTAAGTTCCTTACAAAGAGGTGGTGTTTTTTCCTCAAACAGTTTCTTGTGAATGATTGTTATGGGATTCTACCTTTTCTCAGCTCTGAATCAGGTCAGCATCGAGTTTATGGCTAGATGTCCAGTACCCCCTCTTGATAAACCAGCTGTAAATTTTTCCAACATTGTGTATTCCAGTGATTTCTACAGGGTCATCCTCTGAGGGCACATTTGCTGATGAGGGTTTCTCTGTGTGACCCTATCCTTGCCACACCAATGGACACCTTTAAATACACTTGTCCTATGAAAACATTTTCTGTGCCTCTTTGTCAGAATAGAGGCAAGAATGGGTTTTTGAACTTAGGCAGAAAAAAAATTTAAGGAAGGTTTTCAGGACAAAAATAGTCTCTTAAGGAATACTTGGGGAGAGTTCAATTCCATTACTTTATTATGTTTTTTTGAAGGGCATACCACTGCCAAGATACGAAATGACCAGGAGGAATATTACTGAGGTGATGACAAACTTTTCCAGTAATAGCTACAAATGATATCATTTTCTTCCAAACCAAACTATGCAATATTTTTAAAGGGAGGCCTAGTAACATTGCAATATCTAGAGAAAAATAAAAAGGTAGGGAGGCATCCTCCCTAGTGAGTGATTACACCCCAGAGACTGCAGAAGATTGAAAGCTATCTAGATAAGTGGTTTAAGGTGAGAAGTTTCAGATGTGGAAAGAATGTTGAAGTGCCTGATAAAGAAAACACATTAAAAGAGGATATGTGATAAATCTTTAAAAATCTTCATGTTCATTCAGTTAAAAACAAGAAACATTTAAAATTATAAGAGAATAAGAAGACATTAAATCAAAACAATAATTTGGGATTAGAGTTACAAGGTGATGAGACATTTTCAGGGTGGAGAATATGAAAATATTGTTGATTTTATAATAAAACTACGAATACTTGCAATATAATATTGTTAGAACTGTTTTAATCAATAATAACATTGATATTTTATGTTAATTAATGAGCTACTTGATGCTAATTCTGACTTCCAAAGTATAGTTAAAAAAGCCATATCTGATTCAGCTTTGAACATTTTAACTGTTATCATCAATAACTGTTAGGTAAACATTTTCCCAAAGGCTTTGTATCCACATTATTTGGGGAAAAATACAGCTTTGACTACGAACAGGCAGAAAAGATTTGTCCAAATCAGGTGCAATAGAATCTGGATAATGAATTTCTTTATCAATGTAATGATTGATATCTGCTGCCAAAATGATGCAAAATCAGTCACGCTTCATAATAAGCTCGTCCCTGCTGGGTGGAGCTGAAGAAATGGATTTCTTTCCTTTTCTTCTTCTTTTTTTTTGCTTTTTTATGGGTTTTTATTTAAATTCCAGTTAGCTAACATACAGGGTTGTATTAGTTTCAGGTATACAGTACAGTGTTTCAATACTTGCAAACAACACCCAGCGCTCATCACAAGTGCCCTCCTTTGTCCTCTTCACCTATTTCACCCATCCCCCCACCCACGTCCCCTCGGGTGACCTTCAATTCTTTCTCTAGAGTTAGGAGTCTGTTTCTTGGTTTTCCTCTCTCTCTCTCTCTCTCTCTCTCTCTCTCTCTTTTTTTTAAACCCCACTTCGTTCATTTGTTTTGTTTTAAAATTCCACATATGATTGAAATTATATGGTATTTCTCTTTCTCTAATGACTGACTGATTTTACTTAGCATAATAGTCTCTAGCTCCATCCATGTCCTGAAGCAATGGAATTCTTGGGTCAACATTCTCTGAGGAGTATGTTTCCCCTGACAAAGGTGTCTCTTGGTCAGAACAGTGACAGGAAACAGTTAAGGGAACAGAGGAGCAACCTGGGTGCCTCCTGGCAGCCCTTCATGTCTCTGGCCACAGAACCCATAAGTCAGGGGACCCATGAAGCAATCTCATGCACAGAGTGGTAGAAGAGAGGCCAAATGCTGAACTTTGTGGCTTTTTCACTTTGAGAACTGTAACTGACTTTATAGGACTGCAATAAGCTTTTGAATTTGTATCATTTTAATGTTGCCAACATAAAACACACAGACACACATACATATACTTTTATTTGGTTTATATTCTCCTAATATCTATTCTATTAAATTATTGATTGTATCTTAACAATATTAATTTACTTAAACCTTTTAGCCTCCAATGTAATCATTCAAAATCTGTTTTGTCTTTTCTTATTAATACATACAATTGGTTGAATCTAATTTTATCTTATGCAGTTCATTTCATTTTTTTCATAACTTTTCACTTAATCTTATTCATTTTTATTCTGGTTTCTTATTTTGCCTTTTTATCTGTTAGTATCTTCCTTCATCTTACTTAATTTTTAGAAATACTAGTTAATGGGGCACCTGGGTGGCTCAGTGGGTTAAGGCCTCTGCCTTTGGCTCAGGTCATGATCCCAGGGTCCTGGGATTGAGCCCCATATCGGGCTTCCTGCTCAGTGGGGAGCCTGCTTCTCCCTCTTCCTCTGCTGCTTCCCCTTGTGCTTTCTCTCACTGTCAAGTGAATATATAAAATCTTTAAAAAATAAATTAATAAAATCGAGATATAGTTGACATGCAATATATATTAGTTTCAGATGTATACTACAAAATAACATGATATTTGTATATATTGCAAATGATCATAGTCACCATACATAGTCACAGAATTTTTTTTCTTATAATGAGAATCATGTGTTTATTTTAGAACCAAGGGAACAATATACAGGAACGTACAGGGTATCCTTTCCAGCTTTCAAAAACCAAATAGTCTCAAACAAATAGGAAAACGGAGAATATGCGACTGGGTCACACATTTCCTTTTACCTGTAAAGCCATACAATAGCTTTTTCTAATTGAAGTTCTATTTGTCCTTTCATAATTGAGTCTTCATTCTCAATGTAGAACATGAACAAGTTTGTTCATGGGGTCTTAAGGAACTCACCAATGTTAACAGAAGAACTGAACAAAGCCCAAAGCAAAAGTATAAAATAAATGTAAAAACTACACATTAAGAACTGGCATATGGTTGAGACCCAATGAGAACTGACACACAATTTTCACCCATTCATATATAATGATTTTTGCAGATGCTAGTTAATGATTTTCACTTCTGCATTTTCGCAAGCCCTGGAATTCATCAGATCTGGAAGCAAATGTTTCAACAGTTCCCAGAGAATTTCTGGCCTACCCATATCCAGGAAGTTATGGGAGTCTCATGAGGAATCCTGTTCTTGTAATAGTTACGGTCCGTTGTGCAAATTCTGAGAGTTGAACTAGGGTCAGCAGCAGCCACTTTTATATGTTGCTCACCAAGTACCAGACACTGTGCTAAGCACTTTATATGCATCATGTCATTTCTGTCTTACAAGAGTCCCATTAAATAGATATTATTTTCTCCATTTTCTAAGGAGAACTCTGAAGCTCAGTTAACTTACATCAAGGTCACACACCAGTCAGTGCAGAGATGGACTAGAATCCAGGTCCTAAAGGCTATATATACATATATATATATGTGTATGTATATATATATATATATATATATGATTTATTTATTTGTTTGAGAGAGAAGGGAAGAGAGAGACAGTGCTTGAGAAGAGGCAAAGGGAGAGGGAGAGAGAGAATCTCAAGCAGAATCTGCACTGTGGGGCTTGATTTCATGACCCTCAGATCATAACCTGAGCCAAAATTAAGAATCGGCCGCTCAACTGACTGAGCCACCCAGGCAACCAAGGCTATATTCTTAACTACCAGTTAATACCGACCTCAATAAATATAGCAAAGTTCTGAATACTTATTTAAACTCTAAGAAGAATCTTTAATGAAGAAAAACTGAGAGCTTTTCCTTTAAGGTCAGGAACAAGACAGGAATGTCTAGTCTCACTGCTTTTATTCAACATAGTACTAGAAGTCCTAGTCATAGCAATTAGACAACAAAAAGAAATAAAAAGCCTCCAAATTGGTAAGGAAGAAATAAAACTTTCACTATTTGCATATGACATGGTACTTTATGTAAACAAACAAACAAACAAACAAACCCCCAAAGGACTCTACCAAAAACCTGCTAGAACTGATCAATGAATTTAGCAGTCACAGGATACAAAGTCAATACATAGAAATCTGTTACATTTCTATACATCAATAATGGAGCAACAGAAGAGGAATCAAGGAATCAATCCCATTTACAATTGCACCAAAATAATGAGATACCTAGGAACAAACTTAATTAGCCAAAGAGGTGAAAGATCTGCACTTGGAAAACTATAAAATACTAAAGAAAGAAATTGAAGACAACACAAAGAAATGGAGAGCCATTGCGTATTCATGGATTAGAAGAACATATACTGTTAAACTGTCTATACTGCCCAGAGCAATCTGCACATTTAATGTAATCCCTTTCAAAATACAACAGCATTTTTCATAGAACTAGAACAAAGAATCCTAAAATTTGTTGGAATCACTGAAGACCCCAAATAGCCAAAGCAATCTTGAAAAGGAAAAGAAAACCTAGAGGCATCACAATTCTAGACTTCAAGCTTTATTACAAAGCTGTAGTCATCAAGACAGTATGGTACTGGCCCAAAACAGATACATAGAGCAATGGAACAGAATAGAAAACCTAGAAATAAACCCACAACTATATGATCAAGTAATCTTCAACAAAGCAGGAAAGAATATCCAGTAGGAAAAAGATAATCTCTAACATATGGTGCTAGGAAAACTGGACAACAATATGCAAAAGGAAGAAGGTGGACTCCTTTCTTACACCATACATAAAAATAAATTAAAAATGGGTTAAAGACTTAAATGTGACACCTGAAACCATAAAAATCCTAGGACACAGGCAGTAACTTCTTTGACATTGGCCATAAAAACTTTTTTCTAGATATGTTTCATCAGGCAAGGGAAACAAAAACAAAAATTAACCATTGAGACTGCATGAACATAAAAAGCTTCTGCACGGGGTGCCTGGGTGGCTCAGTGGGTTAAAGCCTCTGTCTTCAACTCGGGTCATGATCCCCAGGGTCCTGGGATCGAGCCCCACATTGGGCTTTCTGCTCAGCGGGGAGCCTGCTTCCTCCTCTCTCTGGGCCTGCTTCTCTGCCTGCTTGTGATCTCCGTCTGTCAAATAAATAAATAAAATCTTAAAAAAAAAAAAAAGCTTCTGCACAGTAAAGAAAACCAACAAAACTAAAAGTCAACCTGTTGGATGGGAGAAGATATTGGCAAATGACATACCAATAAAGGGTTAGTATTCAAAATAGATAAAGAACTTATAAAACTCAACATCCAAAACCCAAATAATCCAATTAAAAATGGGCAGAAGACATGAACAGACATTACTCCAAAGAAGACATACAGATGGCCCATAGACACATGCAAAAATGCCCAACATGACTCGGCATCAGGGAAATGCAAATCAAAATTACAATGAGATATCCACAATGAAATGAACACTAGAAACAATGGGTGTTGGCAAGGATGTGGAGAAAAAGGAACTCCCATGCACTGTTGATGGGAATGCAAACTGGTGCAACCACTGTGGAAAACAGTATGGAGTTTTTCTCAAAAAGTTAAAAATAAAGCTGCACTGATCCAGCAATTGAGCTAATGGATATTAGCTCAAAAGAACACAAAAACACTAATTCAAGGGGGTACCTGCACCTCTATGTTTATGGCAGCATTATTTACAATGGCCAAGATACGGAAGCAGCTTAAGGGCCCATAGATTGATGAATGGATACAGAAGAAGTGGTGTATATATACAATAGAATATTATTCAACCATAAACAAAAATGAAATCCTACCATTTACAACTACATGGATGGAGCCAGAGAGTATAATGCTAAGCAAAATAAGTCAGTTTAATGTTTTTATTTGAGAGAAGTTTGAAGAATATATCATATGATTTCAGTCATATGTGGAGTTTAAGAAACAAAACAAATGATCAAAGGGAAAAAAAATGAGAAAGAGAAAGAAGGCAAACCAAGAAAGGGACTCTTAACTATAGGAAACAAATTGATGCTTACCAGAAGGCTGTGGGGAAATGGATGGAATAACTGAAGGGGACTACAGTGATTTTTTTGGTAACAATTTAAAAAAAAATTAAGTAAATGCTACACCACATATCATCATGATGAACATGGGGTAATGTATAGAATTGCTGAATCACTATATCGTATACCTGAACCTAATTTAACACTGTATGTTAACTAATAGGAATTAAAATAAAAACTTAAAAAGAGAAAAAATAAAACCTGAAAAGAGCAGGCATATAAAATTATCAAACATTTTCAAGTTAACTTTGAATTGATTGGGAGATGAGCAGATGGCTCTGGAAAAAGTTCTCCATTATCATTATTGCAGTCTTATCAGCATCATTTAAAATTTAGTAACATATGGTACCATATTAAGATTTATGGGCCAAACCAGCATAGAAGCCATAGTTACCAACTGCAAATGATATAAGATATCAAGTGGTAAAGCCAAAAATTTCAATCTGTAAAAATTACATCAAGTGCAATATATTAAAACTGCACACATCATAAGAAGTTAAATAATCACATGCATTACTTTACTTTAGAACTCCAGGCCTGACCTGGCTTTAGCATCTTTGGTGTTCTCTCTCCCTTATCTTGGCCTTTCCCTTACCCCTTTGTTGTCAGTCTCTTCTCTTCTCTTTTAATAACAATTTGCTCAAGAAACTTTTCTTAAATAAAAACATTAAATGTTACTATAATTCTGATTAAAATATCTGAATTCACAAATAGAAACAAAACATTTTTTGTGTTAACATCTTGGATTCAAGGACAGGGAGAAATTCCCTTAGCCTCTGGTTTTCACATTATGATTTACCAAATTCTAACACATTCTTTCTTATATCTCTAAAATAGGAAATTAACTCTTTTATTTAGGTCTCTGTTTCACTAGACTTGCGCTCTCTCTTCCACGTATCCACTAGCTTTCTACAAACCCATTCCTTTGATTTCATACTGGTCATGTCCAAGTAGGATGGTTTCCCTTTTCTAATATTGGAGGGTTGTCTTTGGAGGCTCTCTGACAAGTAGCATAGTTTATTTTCATTCAACCACCATTTATTGAGGGCTTCTAAATGCCAGGCACTGTGTTGAGTGCTGGCTGGGGCATAAACACAGGAAAAGACACATGTTCTTTCCTAGGACACTTACTGTCAATGGATGAGCTTTTCCTACCTGACCAATTCTTCTTTCATGGTTTCCATAGTCCATCCAAACCAAATTTTCCTCACTGTTGCCCCGTGTGTTCAGTTATCCTTAGTTAAACCTGGAGACATTAGTTGACAGCAAGTCTGAATATCTCAATGGAGTTTCTACCATACCCTTCTGTAGTTTTCCCTGGAAACTTCCTACCCAGAACATGCACTGCTTTCCACAACATCCTAACTCAGCCTCTCTGGCCAGTGTGCTCCTTGATGGTGTTCATTGTACCTTGCTGGCACCCGCGTTAGATCGTTCTCTTTCATGGAAGAAAGCAGATAATAAACTGTAAGTTAACATTCTATTGGGGGAAGATTTGCTACTTTTCTTTTTTCACCTTGAGAGCTGAAGAATTTCTATCTTTTTAGTGGATTGGTAGTAGTGAAACAAACTGAGAGTTGCTGGGGGAATGGGGGAGGGAGAGGGTGGTGGGGTTATGGACACTGGGGAGGGTATGTGCTGTGGTGAGTGCTGTGAAATGTGTAAGCCTGATGATTCACAGTCCGGTACCCCGGGGGCAAATAATACATTATATGTTAATTAAAAAAAAAAATGAAGGTCCTGGAATCAGGTGGCTTGGGCTTGAACAGCTGACTCTGACCATCCCTACCCATAACCTTGGGCCACTTATTTAAATTCTCTGGGCCTCACTATCCTGTTCTGTTAAATTGGATTTTAAATAGTGCCTACCTGTTAGGGTTGTTGGGAGAATTAAACGAGATCCAGCATTTAATGGACTTAGAAGAGCTCAGGTAAAATGTTAAATACAATATCTATTATTGAAAAGGATTCACATCCTTTCATGGCTTCGATGAAGATTGATGTGAAATTGGCTTAGGATTTGTTATAGTCCCTTGTATCAAGATCCCCAAATAATCATAACACACAAAAAAAGTCCTAATGATTTGATCTAATATTTCCACTTGGGAAATATATCCTAAAGAATTAATCCCAGATGCAGACAAACTTAGGCACAGAAATATTCACCACATCAATTATTTAAAAGACCATAAAACCTCCTCTAGATGTACCTCTCCCTTATATATTAATATATATTGATGTACTCAGAAATATTATATTAAAATATATATTAAACATATAAAAATATATATGTATTTAAATATATTAAAACATTATTAAATAGATACATTGAATAAAAATATATTAAATATATTAATGCATTAATATAAATATGTAATTAACATTTTTTCTTGAATTGCATTTTAATGAATCTTTATTATTTTATTTACGAATATACCACTAATTATTTTTTATTTAATAGATATTATTAAAACTCTCCACATAAACATTTTCTAGTATATGTGCTGCCGAAGCGAGCACAACACATAAACATTTTCTAATGAATAGAAATGCTCATAATGTAAGTGAAAAAATAGACTAGAAAATTGTATACATAATACAGGCACAACTCTGAAAAATTTATTTGAGCAGTTAACTTTTGGTGGTTAAGACTATGGGTGATCTCTGAATTTATCTGTATTTTAACCAATTTTTCTTCTGCACTGAACTTGTCAATTTAAAATCTTAATGAAAAATACTTTTTAAAATGGACGACACAGTAGTTTTATAAAATACTCTTTGCAAATTTAAATCCAGTGGGAATTTTAATTTTTGTAAGTCCTTTGGGAATTCTAAAATGTTTGACAAAGGGGACTGCCTGTTTTTAATAATGTTCCTCACGTAGTAGAAGGCTTTGTACTCTGTGAACATTTGTTTTGTGATTTTTGACATACCGACAGACTGGTTGACGAAATCTTAGTAATCAAGCAGAGCAAATGGAAAAATTACAAGCGTTCTTTATTATATATATAAATCTTTTCCTAATTCCTTCTTTCTTTTTCTTTTATGAGGTTACTGGGTCTGACAAAAATCAGCACACTATATGTTGTATGTTTTTACAGACCTAGCAACAGACATAAGGAGATGAAGACAGAGAAGCCTTGAAGGACTGAGGAAGGAAAATGTGAAGAAGAGGCCATCAAAAGCTATTGTGAAAGCCCTTTGAGCGATCATTGACAGCACGCGGGACACGTGGAAGTTGTGCAATTTCCAAGGCCACAGAACGTGTCCTTGGAGAGTGAGGGGGTGGACCTAGAAAGGGGGTGAGATGAAACTTACTTGGCCTGCCCTACAACAGCTTCCTCACAATAAAACTCCTTGGGCTTGTCATCACCACTTGTTGAGACAAGGCTCAAAGACAGAACCTGAGTATTCTGGAATAAACCCAAACTGGAGAATCAGAAGACAGTTACAAAGTTGCAGAACCATTCCTGCCTTTAATCTTACTCAGAACCCAGAGCTCTGCCTTGGTTTCTCCCCTTCCTTCCAGGAGTCAAGACTGCCATGTTCAGAGGCCTGGCTTCCTCGAGCCGCCCCAACTGTGATGTGAAACCGCAGCACTCTGTCAACATTCTCTCGTCCACCACTCTCATTTCCTGAGCTTGAGCTTCAAACCCTCACTGAGAAGTTATGAAAAGAACTGTTGTTGAAAGAAAAACAGAATAGTAGCAGAAAACCTCCAATTTTGGCAGGAAAAAATACAACAAACATTTTCAGCAAAGATGGCTGAGTTCTCTCAAGACTTTGGTGTTGTTTGAATTCTTTGCCATATTTGTAAATATCAGTATCTTTTTCTTTACTGCCTTTTTTTTATCACCACCATCATCACCATCATCTGCTATCTAGTACCTGACAGTAGACAAATGCTTTCATGTTTATTACTCCATTTAATCTTCACAGGAACCTTATGAAAATTATTATCTTTTTATAGATGAGGAAACCAAGACTCAGAAATGGAATGATTTTTCCAGATGGTGACTAGAAAGTTACTCAAACTCGTTTTCTGATTCTTGCTCACCCATTTGAAAGGTCTTAAAATCGACATGCACTGTCATATTACTTGTCCCAAATGACAAAACCTTGGGGCTGACTTTATTCACACTCAAGTGTGTCCCAAATTATCGAAAGCTTCCTTTGGGCACCTTGGTATTCTACTTCTCAATGCTTATGACATGGAGGAGTCTGAATTGAACAGGAAGGAATCTGACATAGAGCTGTTGCTTGGGTTTGGGACATTATTTTAATCTATTTGCACTATGGCAGAATGCTGACAATATTCTATCCTTAAGGATTTCTTGATATATTCCCCATAAATACACAGTTTTTCCATGCTTACCTTTGGCTGTAAAAAAAAGGGAAAAAATGTTATTTTAGGCCCAGAAGCAAAGACCAAGAAGGTTATGGCAAAAACTACATTGTCACAGTTCTCCAAATCTTACATAGAGCCCATAAACATTTCCAGTTCCCAGAGCCCATGTTGGCTCTCTTCAAAGAGCTCCAAGCCCTGTTTATAACTCAAAAAGACCTCCTTACCCTCATAACACCTTGGTATCAGACTCTGAAAAAACAGAGCTATCAAGAGTCAACATTTTGTGGAAAGGGGTCAAATTAGCATTTCCTCCTGAGAATTTTCTTTAGCTTTTCCTGTGACTGGTTCTGGCACTCAAAGAAAGCCAGGGCTGTTTATTATTCCTTAGACCTGGATGAGAAAGGACTCACCTCTCTTGCTCTCAGAGGATGGTAAAACTACTCAGTGGCAGAAGTGCAGGGGAGATGAAAACTCCCAACTTTGGCAGTTTCTCGTATTTTCCTACGTTGGCTTATTTAGTACAATACAAGTCTTAGAAGGCTGTAAAAAAGGACTAGTGAAGTTGTATCAGTTTGAGGTTCCCTGAAGCCCATTTTTATAGGATTTCACGTTTTAGAGTCAAATATTTATTGAGTTCCTTCTCTGCATTAGGCACAGCAGGAGGTAAAAAAAGGCCTTATTCCATTGTATTCTTCCTTCCCTAGACCTACCCCAAGAGCAAGTGATCATTCTATATGCCTCAGTGATACTACCACTAAATTTGGTCCTAGAATTTACCAACATTTACCTTGATGATAGTAGTCATTCAAAAACATTTACTGAAGATGATTTAAATGCCAGACAATGTGCTAGATCTTGACATACTCTAGCCCCCCTACTAAGCTGTAATCAGAAGGCTAAGATTTACGTGGAAAGTATGTGAATTAAACTGGTATCACATAGCTCTATTGAGCTAAAAGGAAGGTGGAGATTCAGGGAAAGACAAAAACAGGTGGCAGGAAATGGCGGGCAGTCTCTTCCACCCTAAATTAAACACCTCTCCAGGCTTTAGGTCTTTGCATTTTGACTCATGATTTAAAGTCCTTCAAAGGACAACCCATTTGGTTTAGCTTGAGTCATGGACCTACCACTTGACAATAGGCCCTTGGATAGATGATCTCAGCACACACATCAGCGAAGTGGGAAGACACACAGAGGGATGAGAATGTGTCATCAAATCAGGCAACCCAAACCCAACAAATAACACTTGCATGGCAACACACAGAAACATTTTATGTCTAGGTTCTGGAACTTAAGAAAGGGAATCCTTACTTTAGGTTTTCTTCAGAAGGATTAACTCTCTTCTGCTACCTGACTCCTCACATTCGCTCTGGTGTTCACTCAGCAGGAGTTTGGAAATAAATGCCCATAAACGCATTGCTGATGTGTGGTACTAAATTAGGCAGACGAAGAATGGGTAAGCCATGGAGTTCTTAAATAATCAGTGCTTTTGACTTTGTGGTCATCTAAGGATTCATTTGGTTTTTATCTGTGTGTCTGTGCTGAATTATGTAATTTCTCCAAGTAAAAAATTTTTTTTCTTGTATTTCAGAAAAGTTCTTTCCCTCACCTCACAGTCCTCATTCTTTGGCACACTACGATAGTGACATCACTCAACATCTTAAAGCCTTAATTTTCCCCACTTATCAAATGGGTGCTAGGCCAATCAAAGTAAAATCTCTCCTGGTTGATATACTTACACAGACATGTAAATCCTTATTTCCTTTATAAATCTTAGCTTTCAGTCAGATTGCCCAAGGGGAAAAGAAAACTGAAAGTAGATCAGGTTTAACTCTGGTGCTTACCCACTTTTCTTTTTGTTTTTCTGTTTGTTTTTTCCTGTTCTTCATGCCATTTCCATATTAATCTTTTTCCCCCTTAGAGAGCTCAAGAGTGTAAGAAACGAACAAACATTTTTTAGGATACTAAGTCTTAGGATTACAGACATTACATCTTGAATCCGACTTTTTTTTTTTTTTTTTTTTAAGATTTTGTTTATTTATTTGAGACAGAGAAAGCATGGGCAGGGTCCGATGCAGGGCTCGATCTTGGGACTCTAGCATTGTGACCTGAGCTAAAGGCAGACATCTTAACCAACTGAGCTACCCAGGTGCCCCCTGAATTCCACTTTTATGTGGGTTCCTCAAATCTCACTGTAAATGTGGCCACATATTCTAGGGCCCATAACTGCGGTTTGGCATTCAACTATGAGGAAGTGGTCATCTCCACAGAGCCCGTGAATCTGATGCTTTCATGAATTGTAGAGCCAGCCTCTTCCACGTTCTGGGGATTCAGTCACTTATTCCTCAGCAAGAAGGCGGATTCCAGAGTGCTTCACATCACATAGTACAAACCACATCTGATTATGTGATACATCATGTGTCATGAATGTGACTCCCTGGACTCCATATCGGGTTATATTCATCTTTTTATATGACTCAAGGAAATTTCTCTTCCTTGTAAATTTAAATACAAATCATTTTTTAAAATCTTTAAGTAAGTCCTAGTGGTCCCTAGACATTTTGTATTCCTTGCCCTCTGTCTAGAGAAAGATTGGCAAACCCCTACTCTTTTACCCTTAGGGTGCCCTCCAGATCTTTTTGCTCACTTACCTTCCTATCACTTGTGTGGCTGGTTAGGTTTCTCTATCTAAGACCAAGAGCCTCATTTTTGGAGTGAAGTCATTTTTCCAAATCATTTGGTTTATTTGGAAAAATGATTTCACACCAAAAATTGTGTCTCTGGGTATCTCTGGTGAGCAATAGAATTTCCCCAAATGGGTATTCTATAAATATTTATGATTATTGATAACAAATTTTGAATGTGACAGTATCTCTAGCTTTACCTGGCTTCAGTGAACTTAAAAAAACAAAAACAAACCCAAAAACTATTTAAATATTCTAGCACCCAACATCTGTATTATCTGTATTAAATTGCTTTTGTTAATAGTTTAAGATTCTAACATACTTAGGAGCACTAAAAGCAAAGCCTTTTATAAAGATTTCATAACCATAAATATCGTTGAGCTACCTTTGAAGAAATATTAATAATAGTTTTTGAGAAACTACTTTTCAAAAAACTTGTTATATTAAAAAATAAATAAAAATAAAAATTACTATATTGAATTACTATAAGTAAATAATAATTTTAATAAATTTTTATAAAATTTATAAAAACAGAGTAATTACTATAAATAAATAAAAATAAAAATTACTATATTGAAACTATTCTTCAAAAAACTTATATTAAAAATAAAGATAGAAATAAAACTTACTATATTGAAATAATTTTGAATTTTTTAAAATTTATTTTTATTTTTTATGATTATTTATTTATTTATTTGACAGAGAGAGAAAGAGCAAGCACAAGCAGAGGGAGGGGCAGGAGAGGAAGAAGCAGACTCCCCAATAAGCAGGGAGCCCTACATGGAACTGAATCCTAGGACCCTGAGATCATGACCTGAGCCGAAAGCAGACACTTAATCGACTGAGCCATCCAGACATCCCAATAATTACGAATTTTAAAAAGTATAATGAAATAGTAAAAGGAACACTAACGTTATCTTTTTACCTAGGTTCACCTCTTGTTATTGTCTTATCTCATTTTTACAAGATTAAGTGGACATGTTATTTTTTGCCACTTCTCCTTTTTGTCCTAATTTTCCTTTGGAGAACTCTTATTTTCCAACCATGTAGTTCAGATGGTTGGCTCCTTCCTTGGCTCTATGGAGAGTCCTGTTCTGGGCTTAGCTAATGAGGGCAGAGCATCCTTTTTCCTTCAGCGATTGGTTCAGAGATGGGCATAGGACCCAACTTAGGTAAGTTATAACCAATTGGCATTAGCCTCAGGACATTTTTCTGGAACACATGGGAAAGCAATCCTCACCCTGCCCCCCCACCGCCTTGGAGTTGTTAAGCTAGAGAATACGAATTTGGAGCTGTTAGGAATCCTACCTCGAAGACAGACACTGTGAGTCTGAGAATAAAGCCAACAGAGAGGAAAGGAGGACCGACAGAGAGAGACATAGATTTCTAGAATCAATATTAACAAGATATTCAGCTTTGGAAGCGAACAATTTCCCTTTTTGCTAAAACCGGGTTGACTTGGGATTGTGTCACGTGCCACTCAGACCATTCTGATGGATCAAGAAGCTACGCCCTTCTCCAAGATTATAAGACTATGAAGTGTTAAAGAGCTCGGATTTGAACTGAGTTCTGTCTTCGTTCAGAATCCTACCTCTTCCAAGTGAAGAATATGCCTTTCGACTACTACTGAGAGCTGAGAATGAGGAGGAGAGAATTGCACACGGGCAACTTTTTAAAGAGTATTATTTCAGTAAACCAGTTTGGTTTTCAGAATGACTGGCACACATCTTCTTGCAGAATACCATGCTCTTTTTAAAATTCACTGAAGAAAGAAGTAAAAATCAAAATAGCTTCCTGCATAATAGTTACAAATTAATGGGGGGAGACATGAAAGTCATAAAAAGTGAAACAGGAAGAAAAGACAAATTGAGAAGTTTGAGCATTTTAAAATAATGAAAAATCACTGAAAATATTCTGTTTGAAGTAGAAAGTTAAAAGCCATGTCATAGAGGCACCTGGGTGGCTCAGTTGGTTGAGGATCTGCATTCAGCTTGGGTCGTGATCCCAAGGTCCTGGGATCAATCCTGCACTGGGAGCCTACTTCTTCTCTCTCTGCCTGCCGCTCCCCCTGCTTGTGCTCTCTCTCTCTGTCAAATAAATCAATAAAATCTTGAAAAATAAATAAATAAATAAATAAAGGCCTTACCCTCAAACCATTGCTCATTTCTGGTGTTTCCAGCACTATCTGAAGAGTGACCGGCCTCAGATCCTTTAAGTACATAACACTAGAGTCATCTTAGCTCTCTCTTCCTTGCCTCCATTAAAAGGTCCCTAAATAAGTCCCCATGATTCTGTTTCTAGACACTGTTTTGTCTTTAATATGTCCGTGGGCTTGAGCACTTAAAATCAAGCCAGAACTGCTGCAACAATATATTTGCTATCCTTCTGCTTTCAGGCAGGGGACTTTGTCACCTAAGAATGTACTAAACCAGTGTTTTTTAAGCTATGGGCCTCTATCCACAAGTACATCATAGAATTAATTTAGTTAGACATGACCAGTATTTTGAAATGGAATGGGATAGAACAGAATAAAAGAGAACAGAAAGGAATGTTGCCAGGATAGGTATTGCAGTTGGACAATTTCATATAGACATGGGGATGAAATAGTGATACAGGCATTGAAGTAGAGCCAGGTAACAAATTGAATGTCTATGTGTACATGTGGGTCCTGAGTTGCCATAGAACCTATTTTTTTTTCAGTGGTTTATGAATAGAAATGTTTGAAAGCCAATGAACTGGACAGAGAAGTTATTAATCAAATCAATTAAAGAGAATATATTAACAAATTTTGTAGCTTGTGCAAACACTGCTATAGGAATCATCCTTATCAACTACATCATTTTAAAGTACATCATTATAGGGGCGCCTGAGTGGCTCAGTTGTTAAGCGTCTGCCTTTGGCTCAGGTCCCAGGGTCCCGGGATCCAGCCCTGCATCGGGGTCCCTGCTCTGCTTCCTCTCCCACGCCCCCTGTTGTGTTCCCTCTCTCACTGTGTTTCTCTCTGTCAAACAAATAAACAAAATCTTTAAAACAAAATAAAAATTAAAAAAAATACATTATTATAAAATACAAATTTGCTTTTACACAATTCTCACTAGGAAAGTCATAGGTGATACAAATTTCCATAAGTTCTAGGGACTTTCATATGTTTCAAGGTTGGCCACCAGATGATACTTTCTGTGAAATGATCTTTATCTGTCATTAGTCTCGGAGCATTGCTTCTCTCCTCTTCTCTGCCAAACAACGACACTTCTTCCCTTCAGAATCTTGTTCAAAACATATCATCTCCACAAGACAGTGGGGAGGTTTGTCCTTGGAGAAAGTTAGCTCATACCTCATTTGATCAAAATATTTTTACTTATTATTAAAACAGAACATGCTTATTGTAGAAAATTTAGAAAAAAAAACAGAAAAATGTATAAAGAGAGAAAGGGAAAATCATTCATGTTGATCTAGAAGTATCCATTGTTATCATTTTCAGTAGCAAGAAATCATCTTCAGAGGGTCACAGAAAATTTTTCATTTTAAGGTGTTGAAAGGGAAATCATTATAATCTCTTCAGTTTTTTCCTGTCAAAACTTAAATAAAATATAATGTGTGTGCAAATCTTTGATAATTAAACAATTAATAATTATCACATTTGAGACTTAATTACAAGAAGAATAAGGATTTAACCAAAATTACCTGTGATTACCTGTGATTAAAGGACATTTATAAGAATCAATGTGACTTATAATAATGTTTCATTGATTGTCTGAGTTAATTTCACTTTAATTCTGAAAAGCTGATTTTTAGAGTGTCACATAATGTTTTGGCTCAGAAAAAAACATGATATACACAGTGGTTAAACCTGGTGATGTGTTGAAAATTCATGAAAACAAAACACGTGGGAAAGGCTAGACTAAATCCTTCAGAGAAAAACAGGATTGGATTTATAACTCTAGTTCAGGTTTTCTATAGTCTTCCCCCTCCTCTCCACTACCCATCCTTCCAAATAAATTAATGATAAAGCTAGCAAGAACAAGAGTTTTTTCTTTAAGGTGGATATATTTTCCTTCCCTTATTTAAATATCATGGGAAGGAAATCTGAGGTTATGAATATTAAATTTCATGGTTGGTTTACGGTCTCATCCTTGTGTCTTGTCTCTGCATTTTGGGTCACATTTGAGCTCCCATTCACCTCAAATGGTGCTTTGCCCCCAGGCAGGGAACTGATGGGTTTTAGGAACAGAATGAGGGTTTGCCCCACTGGGAATAAGTAAAGGAAAAGAAAGTTAGCTTTTGTTGAAGAAAGCAAAAAATTTTGTCTAGAAGTTGGAATTAAAAAAAAAAAACTTTTTCAGAAATCTTTGTTATTTGATGTAGAAACCAAGGCAATGTTTGAAGTGAACAGTTTAGCAGCTTTTATTCAATGCCTTCCAGAGATAGTAGTATCTATCTGTTAAGCAGCACTGTCCTGGGGTCTCTGTGGTCTTCTCTGAAAGTCCTTCTTATCACAGGTCATGAAAATTTGTGATGGGAATTTAATAATACACTCAGCGTTTAAGAAATTAAGATTTCATCTTAGGCTTTCCTAGGGGGAAAAAGATTTTTAAAAAATTACTGCATACTTCAGCACATATGACCGTTAGGGAACTGGAAAATCACTAACGAAGTAGAAAGAAAATCATTTTACTATATCCACCCAGGAAAGTTCTGTAAAAGATAGGGCAGAGCCAGGTTTTGATTGGTTTTCTACCCAAACTAACAAAAGCAAGAACTCAGCCACCTTTGATGGGCATGGAGGTTAGTATCCAATGCTTACGGTCCAAGTTTTCCATGGACTTTGCAAGAGATAACACTGCATTTCATCCCAGGCAATTCTTTTATCCCCTAAGCCCCTGCCTGACTAGCCTCTTCCCAAGGAAAGGACAGAAGACAGCATCTGTCAAGCTGCACTGTTTGAAATTGCTTGTAATAGGTAATAGGTATTTTATATATGTTATTGCTTTACTCCCTACAATTCTGCTTTGAGGTCAACACTACTATCCACAGGAAGCTGATGAGAAAGAAGGTCAGAGAGTAACATAATTTGCCTAAATGAGGGTCACTTGGCTTGTGTATTGGAGCTGGGGTTCAAATAAGGTCTGACTCTGACAACAGTGGTCAGTTCATCAAAAAAACCAAAGTTATAAAGACATTCCTGAAATGTTTTTTCAGAGGTTCAAAATTAAAAGCAATTCACGAAGGGTGTTCAGGTGGAAAAGGGATCCCCTCTTTCTGAAAGAAAGGGGGAAGATGGGGAAAGCTCAATGGAGAAGATCAAAATGAATTACTGCAATGAAGACTAGAATCAACTTTGTACAACATACCATCGACCTGGGACAAAATAAAAGCAGTGATTTGCCTCTTAGTGAAGAATGGCAAGATGTAGTGTATAAATGCAATGGTATTTTGGAATAAAAAAGGAAATTTAGAAACTCAAGGGAACATAGACTGTTGATTTTTTGAAAAATCTTGGAACTCTTCATTGTAAGTAGTGTTAGAACACTTTAATAGTATCTAACAAATCAGAACCAAATTATGATTCTGGGACTTTATTTTTGGTTATCTGTAGGAAATGAATGCATGAAATGGGTTTTCTGAGTTCATTTCCTGATGTGCAGAGGAACTCAGATCTTACCTTTTTACCTTGAATGTTTGCTCTGCTCTCTAAAGGACTTAGAGGAATTCATTTGGCCAGTTAATTATCGATAGTTCCTTCTCTCTGAGATTTAGACCAAATACAAGAAAGAAATAATTTTTTCCATCTTTGAGTGAGCTTATTATGTATGTAAATAATCAGCATCTTTTTTTTTTTAAAGCAACATTAACTGAAAGTCAAACCTTCATTAGATCTCTGCATAATTGATCCAGGCCACTTAGTTGAGTAAAATGTGCTCAGTTAGTCACTCTGGAGGCAGTCTCTTTCACTTGGAACAGTCTAGAAGTGAGGTTAACCAGGTTTACCTCGTATTACTCATGGGCTCTGCAGGTACAGTGATAAAAAGTCACAAAAAACTATTACTGTCTTTTTGTTTTTTAAGGATTCAATAATTTTCTTTCAAAAATTTTATTTCCTTTAAATCTATAGTAGGGATCTAAAACACACAGCTGTACTTAAATAATACAATTGTTATAAAAGTATCTCTCAAAATATGAAAGAGTTGTAAAGCACTAAGTAGCCAATTCTTAAATGTTGATCAAAGCATGCTTAAACCATTCTCAATGCCATAAGTGAAAAACTGTTAGGGGAAAAAAGTTAACTCTCAAATAGTAATACATTGCCTTTTTATTGTTTTGTTTTACGTAACTGCTCTTCATTTTTAAAATTCCTTTTCCAGCTATTGTTTCACTTTTTAATCAACTGACTGTTGCCCAAGAAAGGTACCAAAGGTTTGGTTCAGTGAACAGGCTAGATAGGAAAGAAGCTTTGAAACTTTAATCAATCTTAGATTACTTACAATAATGGACAGGACCAGGCTGGGATTAGTGTCACTTGCCTTGGAGCAAAATTTAGGTGGGCATGAAAAAACTCAATAATGAAAATATTATTTTATTTAATTTAAAACTCTATTTATTTATTTGAGAATGAGAGAAAGAGTGCATGAGGTGGGGAGGGTCAGAGGGAGAAGCAGACTCCCTGCTGAGCAGGGAGCCCCATGTGGGGCTCTATCCCAGGACCCTAGGATCATGACCTGAGCGGAAGGCAGACGCTTAATGACTGAGTCACCCAAGCACCCCTGAAGTGAGATTTTGATATTGGTTATACTTACATGCAGACCTCTTATCAGCAGTATGTTATATGGCTTTGAGTTCTGCTCAGTAGAGAAATGTATATATATTTTTCCCAGATCACAATAATTTTTTCCTCTTACTACGTGGTCTTTAATAATCCCACTAAATTTAAAATGTATTCATCAATTCACAATTCACAATATAAATGATGAATCTCTTCCTATTGTTTTCTTAAGAGATCCAAAATTTGAAAGGAAATACTGTCTTTTCTACTTGCAAGAAAAATCCAAGAAAGCAAAAACAAAAACAAAAACAAAAAACAAGCCCAAAACACAAAACAAAACAAAAACCAAACTATAAACCTTATAAAATTGTGTTCGTTAAAGAGGATAAAAATCTGGTCATGTATTATTGATTTTATAGAGGTAATTTTGGAGAGTATAAAGCTGTCTTAGCGTGTCCTAAAACATAAAGTTATTAGAGGAAATATTTTTGGTGTCCTGAGCACAGAACAATTTGACCTGGATCTTGAAAGCCACACAGCCTAGTTTAAAAGTGATAGGTAGGGGCAAAGCTGGTATTATTGCTGCTCCAGAGGGAAAGAGAATTTTAGCAGTGTTTTGCACTTGAAGTCCATTGACTGAAATGGAAGAAGAGTCTGAGAAGGGGACTCTGAAAGCAAAGGCTCAGTCGTACTTTCTTTCAGTCTAGTTGTCTGGCACAATACTAGGTCAAATGCCTGAATGTACAGCATTTGAAACTAGAAACTTCTAGAACTTCCTGACCCTTTCCGGGCATTCACAATAGAGATGTCCATGCTGTGATTCCAGCAGAAGAGAGACAGTCAGCCGACTTAGGTCGGTGTGTCGCTTAATGAGAGGAGAGAAATCTCTGGCTTTCCTGTGTTTTTAAAGAAGTCTCTGAAAATACTGAGCTGGAAGCTGAGAGGTTGTTAACTTCCCAGACCAATCTACGTCATGTTAAAAATACTCAGGTCTGCGTGGTTGGTTAACTGCAGGTGTTTGGCTGTGAGAGTTGAGGAAGCACAAACATGAGCCTGGAACATTGCGGGGACGTGACGGGTCCGCGATGATTTGAATGGAAGCTCAGAGAAAACATCATTCATGACCAATTTATTTCCTTTTCAGAAGTGTCTCTGGGATGCCAAACATCTGGATGAAAAGCAAGAAGGCTCAGACAGTCCCTGGCAAAGATGATTTTCCTCATCCACCCAGTCATTCACTTATTCAACAAGTATTTTTTGGGTATTTATTGTAGACTCTCCAAAGAGCTTTGGCAGGGAGGAAGTTATGCACAGATCCTAATGTTATTATAGACCTTAGAAAGAAACTGGAGAGTGCCACAAGAGACATGCAAATAAAGTATTTCACCTGAGCAAACTACTTATACATAGCTGGGACACTCAGAGCCACTTCTGGGTAAGACAGCGTTGAGCTGAAATTTGAACGGAATGTTTTTATTCTAATTGGAGTTAGGCTATGTAACAGACACTCTTTTGGTGGCGTAGTGTAGACAACACAAGTAAAACCCGATTTAAGACCCTGGGGAGAGCAGAATCCATGAGAGCACGATTGTTCTCATTCAAGCCACACGACTGGAATGCAGTGGGAGCGTTTTCTGTAAGATTGAGAAGGCAAGAGGAGTGGCGTGCTCGCTCCAGAATGTGAGGAGAGATTGGCTTATAAAGCTGGCATTTATTTAAGCAATAGGCTAAGATGTGATACTGTAAAGGCAGGTGCAACATTGTAAATGTCAGAAGAAAGAAGAAGTAGTGAGTAGGAAGCTCCTGCAGGAGGAGAGGCAAGGGAAGATAAAGGGCTTGGATTTTGATCATGACAGTGAAATTAGAAGGGGTGGGTCTATATTCTAGATGTGTATGTGTGTATTTTATTTCTTTGCATTTTCTCATGTCTTCTTTTCTGTGTCTCTGTGAACGCAAATTTTAAGGCAAACCGCTTGTGGACTCCCAAGGAATGAACAAACCCAACACATGAGTACACGCTCTTAGCCTCCTCTGTAAGTAAATCCTGAAGACACACCATAATCACTTTCAGAAAGAACCAACTTTGGTCAGATGTTTTAACTTTTTTCTCCATGCATCTGACCCTTAAAAATCCAGAGAACTAATTAAATGTTTCTCCTATAATTTTAAAAAAAGAAGGAGATAAAAAATATACTTTAAGGACAATTTAATTATTTTTGGATTACCAAAAAACTCCTACACATGGGTTGTTTTGTAAAAACTGGAAAGAAAAAACTCGGGCCTTTTGTCCTAAGAATAGGAAGTTTTATTTGCCAAGCATAAGGGAGTGTAGATGCCAAAAGTTTCAAGTTTCACTTAAAATTAAGTTACAACTCATATTTGAAGAAATTTGTCAAAAAACTGGCAAAATGTCATCATTGGGGAGAAAAAAATCAGCTTCTAACTGATGGAATTCTGGTACCTAACAAAATAACCAAAAGGACAATAACCAAAAGGAAAATACTTAACAAAATAACCAAAAGGATGGAGACCTGGTCCTTCAAGACTGGCAGCTAAGCCATCATGAATTTCTGGAAAAAACAAAAAACAAAACAGAACAAAAAACAACTTGCAAATGGAGGGAAATAATTTTTTAAATATGACCTTTCCTCACAACTATATAATCATAACCACATAGCTTAAATTTCTTAACTGTCAGATGCTTTGGTAAGGGCTTTGTAAATGTAAATCAATGTAATCCTTTCAACAGCAGTAGAAGGTAGGTGTATTGTTACTTACAATTATTTCACTGATGAGCTCTGAGCAAGAGAGACGTTAAGTAACTTCTCCCGGTTTATATAGCCAGCAAGAAGTGGGTCTGGGATTTGAACCTTGGGATCTGATGACAAGAGCCAGGCTTTCATCTGGTTATTATGACGTGAACCACTAGAATATAAATGTATGTTTCCTGGAAAGAGCATGAGTAGTAATGATCAGTTAACCTCTCTCTGGTGAAAAGGATTTTTGGGGGACGCCTGGGTGGCTCAGTGGGTTGGGCCGCTGCCTTCGGCTCGGGTCGTGGTCTCGGGGTCCTGGGATTGAGCCCCGTGTAGGGCTCTCTGCTCAGCGAGGAGCCTGCTTCCTCCCCTCTATCTGCCTGCCTCTCTGCCTGCTTGTAATCTCTGTCTGTCACATGGATAAATAAAGTCGTTAAAAATAAATAAATAAATAAATAAAAATAAAAATAAAAAAAGAAAAGGATTTTTGGTATTCCTTTGGTTCAATGCGGAAAGTTCAGTAGATTAAATTATGGGAAAGTTTCTTAATTCTGATTTATTGCCTTTATACCTGTACTACTTAATCTTTTCTACGTCTCTGACTGCTTCAATTAAACAAAAGCTAAGGATATTCTTTCCACTAAAGAAAACCATATGCACAGAGACTGCTGCTTAGAGCTTCTGAAGATTTATGGGTCCCAATTAACTTAGAAGGTTAAAGCCTCATCTTTCCCTATAACATCACCTTCTTCGAAAATTAAATTTTGGTTAATTACCAGGCTGAAAGAGTCCCCTGACCCTGCCAACAAACTTCACTTATTTACTAGATGTGTTACTTATTAGATCAGTAAAACTGTAATGCTTAATTACTCTCACTCTTTTCTAGATACAAAAAGAATTCATTGACTTGAGCAGGTCTTCATGTAGCGAGTTGATGTTTGAATCAAACTGGGTAATTTCATATGCCACTTGAAAAGTTGACCTGAATTTCAGTGATGCATTTGAAATTTGACTGTGTAAATGTCTGAGTCCGAGTAGCCAGGAGCTCTCAAACTCCAAAAGGTATAAACGCACGACTTGAAAAAGGTCTACCTTGTGCCACTAAGCCCTTGCTTAGTCTAGTTCTGTCCCTGTGAGTTGGCAATGCGATCCAGCACTCCCTTGACTGTGATGCCAAATCCCAGAATTGAAGAGCTATCAGCTTGACAAGATACTGTTAATTTCCCTTCCTCCATCAAGTGGGGGTAGTTAAGCCTGACTTCTGTATATAGAATTGTGACCTTCCTAAATTGATACTGTCTTTCTGACATCAAGTCTTTCTGACACCAGAAAAACCCAGCGTTGTTTTTGATTTTTCTCACTACATTCCAGGAGGATTACCAGCTCCTGCATCTGGCACACTCTTTTGTTCCTCACCCTCCATTCTTGGTCACCCCTCACAGACGGGTGACCTCTAACTAATCATGAATCCATTCTCTCCATGACATGGTAATTAACAGCCAGGTCTTCCTCAGTGAGAGTCTGGGGGAGGAGCCACCATTAGCTTTGTCTTCACATATCCCTCACTCCTATTGCTCTATGTCTCAGTTTCATCTTCTACAAAATGAGGACAATAACCATAGTGACCCATAGGACTAGTAGTGAGGACCAAACAAGTTAATGCATATGAAAAATGTAGAACTGGGCCTTGCCTCTATCAGAATGTGGGCAGTGGTTGTCGCTAACAGTACTGGTAGTGTTTTTATTGCCCTGGCTTGAGCTCAGTCAAGAATGATGTGTGGCCAGTTTCCAGCTACAGTTAATGGAAGACTATGGTTAATAATAGCCAGTTTGAGAGGAAAGACTCAAACATATTTATTCAATAATTTTTGTGATATCCATGATATGCCGGGCACTCTGTTGGATGATGACAACTCCCGTGACTAATAAAGTCAGAGGAGCTGTGTTTAAAAAAAAAAAAATAAATAACTGAGAGTGTCACAAAAACATATCCAGAATATAATGTAACGCTTGCCTAGAAACTTGTCAGTGGAGTGAATAGTATTTTCTTGTCTACCATGTCTGAAGCATCCCCTCCCCAGCAGAGCTCCTGCCCTTGTAACTGACAACACTTCCTCTGCGTTCTCTCCTCTGCTCTTTCTTGTCTGGGTTTCCCATGGATGACCGCAGTGCCCCCCTTGTCCAGAGCCATTTAATCATTCCTCAGACACAGTGAACAGCGACGCTTTGCTCCTCGGACCTTATTCATCACAGTTCTTGACTCTCCTATTGCTTCTATAAGTTGACTCAGTCTAATGGATTGGTTTGGTGTCTGAGTTGTGTTGGGTATTGAGGTAAAAAAGTGAATATTAAGCTGTTTTTGTCCTTTGAGGAACTTTATTATTCCATGTGGAGGAGACAGACCCCAAAGCAAGACATCACATTCTGTTACAGGGAGTCTGTGTCCACAGGGTACCGAGCCACCCAGCGACAATACAGCTTTTCCTCCACCCCCCCGTTTCTCATTACAGCATGTACCACCCATTATGTGAAAACATGGTGTTCCTGACTCACAGTTTGTAGGAGTTGTACTCTGCGTTTTACATTCTGTTTTTTTCCAGTACTGGTAATGGGATTGTACTGAATCATTTATTTACACTTTCTTGGCCAGTTTATTTTGACATATGACATGTATTTACTGATGGAGGAAACACATGTAGTTTGTGAGTGTGGTGCAATGTTTTTCCTTTGGAAATAGAAACGAGAGACATCATGTAAGTTTTACCAGCCGAATAGTTACCTTGATGTCTTTCAGTGGGTCCCAAGTAGTTCTGCGTTATCCCTTCTGGGTGTGTACATGTGCACACATACATGTCGGGAAAGATGGGAAGAATGTGATAATCTACACAATGTACCTATTTGAATAGTATTGGGGGCAAAGGAAAACAAATTGCACATCACTAATTTGGATCCTTTTCAATGTTTATTGCCACATTTATTTCTCTGGACTAAGCATCTATATTTTCATCAATCCTTAGTGTTTACTATAAGATAATTTCTTGTTTCAGGCAGTTTTAAATCAATCTGGATCTAGGTTCAGTGACTATTTCATATAGTGCAGGAATTGCTTTCACTTTATTGATTTTTCTCTGCTCACCTAGTTCTGGAAAACCTTTTTTTTCTGTATCCGTACTGTGCCTACAATTCTGGCTGAGCAAGCAGCCCCACCGCGAGGCGGGGGTTTCCTCACGGTGCTCCTGATGGGTCCTTCACCCTCCCCTGAACCGTCTCTGCCCTTTTATTCTTTTTTTTTTTTTTTTTTTTTAGATTATTTATTTATTTATTTGTCAGAGATAGAGGGAGAGAGAGCAAGTGAGCACAGGCAGACAGAGAGGCAGGCAGAGGCAGAGGGAGAAGCAGGCTCCCTGCTGAGCAAGGAGCCCGATATGGGACTCGAACCCAGGACGGTGGGATCATGACCTGAGCTGAAGGCAGCTGCTTAACCAACTGAGCCACCCAGGCATCCCCTCTGCCCTTTTATTCTTGTCCATTTTGTTCACACTGTTTCTTCTGTCTGGAATATCCTCTCTCTTCCCTTTTCTATGCCTAGAAAACTTCTCATCTTTCAAGGCCCATCTCAGATTTGGCCCACTTGAGAGGTCTTCTCCACCCTTCCCACACAGTGTGGGGGTTCCTGCCTGGGTTTCCGCTGCACTCTATACCAACCTTGGATGTGTGTAACCCCCATATCTCAGTACTTTAATGACTCATTTCTGTTTGATTTCTTTTTTAAGTCAAAAAATTTGAACTCCATTTGGGTAGGAAACTTCAAGTCATTGACATTTTCCTTATACCCAATACAGTGCCTGACATATACAAGACTCTCAGCTATGAACCAAATGAATGAACTTCATAGTAATTTTTAAAGAACTCTCAAGAAGAGTATTATGTGGCTCTTTCCTCAAAACTACACTCAACTGTGTCAAACATTGATGAGTCCTTCTTTGGGCTCCCACATTCTTCTGTAATATTGATCTCCATCTTTCTTTCATGTATTTGCTTTTAGTACTGCAAAGCATTAGCACTTGATGTGTTTTTAGTTGCCTGGAAGTTTGGTGTATTAATATTTTAAGTACTTTTGTGTTTAATAGCCTCTCTTTCTCTAAACTAGACGCATCAGGGAGATAATGCTGAATGCTTTCTCAGAGCTCCTGTCTCTGAAAGCCTCTAGCTATTCAGTCCTTCTTGGAACTCTTTTAAAAGCAGAAGTGGCTTTTTTAATTCTATCTATTAATTTAAGGGATGATTTTGAATTATGTTTTCCTGCCCTAGTGTTTCCACATCTTGATTTTTTTGTCACCCAAATTCATGAATAAAGATCAGGACACTTGATTTTTCTCAATCATCCTAACTTGTCATGATCTTCTTTTTCCAGTCAGAGCAAGATTTGTCTTCCAAGTTGTGATTCTCACTCTACAAACTCCTCCCTCATGATGGAAGAAACTTCTATACATTGAAGGGGCTTTATGAATTCTGTTATTATTTTTAAAGCTAGATCTTGTCAGATGCCTGCATTTTGTTCACAAAGAAGCCCTGCCATTTTCTTCTGACTATAATGGGGGTGCAAAATGATCCTCCAACCAAAAACATTAAAAAAAGCTTTTTTTTAACATACGCTGATAGAGAATGTAGTCTCAAAAAAGATTTCCTTTTGTGATAGATCAAACTCTAATTCATGAATTTCTAAAATTATTCCTTCATGGGGCGCCTGGGTGGCTCAGTGGGTTAAGCCGCTGCCTTCGGCTCAGGTCATGATCTCAGGGTCCTGGGATCGAGGCCCACATCGGGCTCTCTGCTCAGCAGGGAGCCTGCTTCCTCCTCTCTCTCTGCCTGCCTCTCTGCCTGCTTGTGATCTCTCTCTGTCAAATAAATAAATAAAATCTTTAAAAAATAAATAAATAAAATAAAATAAAATTATTCCTTCTTGCTGTAGACATGAATTTCTAAAGGGAATGTGTGTGTGTGTGTGTGTGTGTGTGTGGACATTAATTATTGACAGAGTGGGGAGTAGAACAAATCATGGAAAAATTCCTTTTAAGAATAATTTATAGGGGCGCCTGGGTGGCTCAGTGGGTTAAAGCCTCTGCCTTTGGCTCAGGTCATGATCCCAGGGTCCTGGGATCAAGCCCCGCATCAGGCTCTCTGCTTGGCAGGGAGCCTGCTTCCTCCTCTCTCTGCCTGTCTCTCTGCCTATTTGTGATCTCTGTCTGTCAAATAAATAAATAAAATCTTTAAAAAAAAAAGAATAATTTATAAACTAGAATTTAAATATTTGGAAGAAAATTTAAAAAAAATTATATAACCATGTCTTCTTTCTTTTCCTAATCTTGTTTCATTATTATTTTAATGGTTTCTGCTTTTACTACTAATGCATGAATGTGCCTTTACTAAATTATCTTTTCACTTGAAAAATAAAAGCTGCGAAATACAAACACACTTTCAAGTAATAATAATAAGCTAATATTTATTGAACACTTATGTAACAGGCACTCTAAGTAGGGATTTTCTCATTTTGGTCATGAATTATAATCAAAATGGAAACACTAGATGCAAACACTTAAAAGCAAAGTAGAAGCAATACATTTAAAGACATAGACATACTCTGAAAATGTCTTTTGTCTTTATATAAGCAAAGCTCTTAGTCTGTATTTGATCTTCAGTCACCACAGACAAATTAATCTCCCTCTCTTTTCTTGTCTTCATTTTAGACACAGAACATTAAAAAAATATTTAGAATTTCTGGGATACCATGTCAATCAGGCTTTCTTGGTACCCCATAGACACTTAGGGAGGTTGTGAATAGTCAAAAGAAATCAGACCTAGAGAAACAAGGACTCATTTACTCACCCTATTTGTTAACTATTTTAACCCTGAAAATAGTATTTTTTTAATTTTGAGTTTCCTAATTTCTAGTATAGCTAACATACAGTTGTATACTAGTTTTAGGTATAAATACAGTGATTCAATAATTATATTTATTTTTCAGTGCTCATAATGGTAAGTATACAATTAATCCCATTCAACTATTTCACCTATTTTCCCACCCATCTGCCTTCTGGTAACCACCAGTTTGTCCACTATAGTTAAGAGTCTGGTTTTTTTATTTGTCTCTTTTCCTCTTGCTCATGTGTTTTACTTCTTAAATTCCACACATAAATGAAACCATATGGTATTTGTCTTTCTGACTGATTTCACTTAGCATTATACCTTCTATATCCAACCATGTTGCTGCAAATGGCAAGATTTTGATATTTTTATGGCTGAGTAATATTCCATTGTGTGTAAATACCACTTCTTTATCCATTCATCTATCAATAGGACACTGGGATTGCTTCCATGCTTTGGCTATTGTGAATAATGCTGCAAACATAGGGGTACTTATATCTTTTTGAATTAGTATTTTTGTATCCTTTGGGTAAATACCAGTAGTGAAATTACTGGATCATACGGTAATTCTTTTTTAATTTTTGAGGGAACACCATGCTGTTTTCTATAGTAGATGCACCAGTTTGCATTCCCACAACAGTTCATGAGGATTCCTTTTTCTCCACATCCTCATCAACACTAACTGTTTCTTGTAATTTTGATTTTAGCCATTCTGACAGTTGTGAGGTGATGCCTCATTTTAGTTTTGATTTGCATATCCCTGATGATGAGTGATGTTGAACATCTTTTCATATCAAAATAGGCAGTATTAAGTTAGTACTTTGTTATTTTAGACTGGATACTGAAGTGATCTTATACTTCTGAGGCAAAGTGACTTTACAGAGTTGGAAGTGAAACCCAGGAAGAGGCAATATCCTGCGAAAAGTTACAGAACCAGTTAGCAGTGGGTGAGGCTGAAACCCATGTCTTCTGTCTCCTGTGCAACTGTCTGGACACATACAATATCTTTTTTTCGAGAATTTCTCTTTTTCCTTTTGACTTATGACAATTATTTTATTTTATTTTTGCAACAACATGATACATTTTATTATTTTTTCTTCCACTTCAAGTTTGTATTATTGGTTTCCCCATGCCTTCCTGCCTTTTGCCTTCTCTTGGTTTATAAAAATTCTCATTTTCCCTTAAGAATTTTTTGGTTTTTACTATGTTACTGACTTTGATTTACCTCTTACTTTTTCTATTTTCAATCAGAGACTCTGAGAAGGGGTTAGAAATTTTGAGATGTTGAACGTCAGTTGTCCAAATCAAATTCAGCCAAAATAACAACAGCCAAAAGCCAATAATGAAGAAAAATGCTCTTCAGCCAAGTATGTTCATCTTAGGTTTGTATTTACTATTTTTTTTTAGTGGTACAGCTGTTGCAGCTGAATCCTGTATGTTGAAATTTGGATGGTTTTCATTCTGGAAGACAGTGATAAATCTGAGAGTAGAATAGTTATTCCAATAAAAATGTTTTTTAAAAAGTATTATTTACATAGGAGAGAAAATAAATATAATATTATGGGTTATTTATTGCTTTTAATTCACAATTTAGCAGTTAATTCCCACACAGTCTTGTATTTATTCTCTGGCTGTTTTATGTTGGTTCTGTGTTTTGCAAGTAGAGTGCCATAAGACACTACTTTGCCCAGTTTATATGCTAATTTTAAGGTTTAAATGTACTGGTATTGTGTGTGGGCATGTAAAAAAAGACATACATCTGTTCAAATAAACTCCATTTTCTGTCTTGTCTAAATCACTTGTCAGGATCAAGTTCAAATAAGAGGGCAGAGACTGATCCATATGCCCCCTTGACTGAAGAAGTAGAAAGTGTTTCTATACACAAGAACTGAGAAATGGTAAGATTCCCTTTATCTTTCTCTGATTTCCCCATGGCGATCTCTTCTGACCTTCACCAGTGACCTGCACACGTGAGGCCCACGATGTAACACAGAGAGTTAGAGCTAGGAGAAGGATAAAGGGAGGTTTGGGGGGGACCCGTTATGAGCACTGGCACTTGGTGTTTTAGTACCTATCCCCATCACCATTAAAATGCAACGGTTTGTTCAAGCTGCCTTGGGAAAATTTCAAAAACACAAAAGCATGTAAAAGGCATTTAAATCCCTTCAGCTGGGTATGCATGTGTATTTAGTTATTTTGTTAGGTCCAAAGAGGATTAAAGAAACCCAGGGAATGTTCACTCATCCTATCCAACTTTGCCATTTTGCAGCAAAGTGTCATTTCTGATCACTGGTTTAGTTAAACATGTGCACAGAACACACAGTTGTTGTCCAGGTTGATCTGAACAACATTTCCCCAAATTTCTGGCAGGAGTTACGACCAGAGAACAACATCCATGAGAAATTATACTTGGCCCACAACATGCTCAGTGCACAAAGGAATCCAGGCAGTGGGTTTAGCAAAAATGAGGGAGTGGCTGTGAAAGAAAGGTCACATAATCACCTCTCCTTTGTATTCCTTTCAATGACGATTTTAACAGGAATTTTTGTTTCCTAACCACCTGCCCTTAATAATGTCTTCTCCCCTCTTAATTGTTCATTCAAACCTATATTACAGCTGAGTTAAAGAATGAATACTGAAGCATCTGTAACACCTTGCTGGGAAAATGGATTTTAAATGGTGAAGTAAATAAAGAACAGTACATTGCCTATTACTCCAGTCCACATTAGTTTCTCCCTTCCGTTTCCTCTGTAATATTTTAATCTGTCCCACTATATCAGTCCTGATTGTTTGCTCTATTGTATTTATGCCAGTTCAAAAGAGAGAAGAGTATATAATCAAATAGGGTAGTGTTCATGGTTATGCTTTGTAAACTACCGAGTACTGTGTTGTGTATTTCAACTTATTTCATCTGTTACTTCCAGTTCTCAATTTATGTCATAATTACTTTGAAATTCCTTCTTATCTAGCACCATGCTAGACAAAAGGAGGGTCTATATTATTGACTCACTTAATAATAATTAATTATAATTTTTGAAAATGATTCTCAACCATTGAAGAGCATACTGACCCAAGGCCAATATTGCTCAAAGATGACTCCATTCAGCCAGATACTGCTTCTGAGACAAACATTCAATTTGAAAGGTAATTCTTCTATTCCTCAATACATGTTTCTTTTCCCCTTTGAATAAATCAGTTAGATTTTTTCATTTGAAAATGATGATTATTTCTACATCGGTACATAAGTACCAGAGGTACCAAAAGGCTTTAATAAAAAGAAAGCAATTAAAAAATTGACTCTAATGATTAAAAATGATCCCTGAACAGTGATCTCCTTGAAGACAGAGACTCTTGGATATTAGTTTTGAATGTTTTTAACACATAGCAAATGATGTTATAGAGGCTTAATTAAGGTATGTGGAATAAATGAATAGAGGTCTGATAGTAGGGGAGTACTTCTGTGACCAGGAGACCTTGGCTGTAACTATTGCTACTGGAGGAGAATTAATAGCATGAAAGCTATCTCAGCATCAAATGAAAAATAGTATGAAAATGCCTTTTAATTTAGGACTCAGATGCCTGGACTAATCACTGAGCATAAATTTGCCTATAATAAAAGGACAGTTCCTATGAAAATGATTTGTTAACATTCATTGCATGATGGAGGTTTTATCGCACAATACCTAGGTGTGCTCTGATAACGATATCCAGTTGGAATTGCTACCTTATCTATATGTAATCTTAATAATGGAAATGTGTCTAAATTAATTGGGGAAGATAAAGCACACACAGAGTAGAGAATGAAGAAACATCAGAGATGGCAGGAAAAATCTGTAACCCGAGATAAAGGATTTCTTGATAGTAAACCCAATAAAAAAACACTTAAAAGGAAACACTATTGTGCCACACTCCATCAGTTCTCTTTCTGTCCCTCTACTAAATCCAGCTCCTCTTCCTCCTCTGTAACTGTCTCCCGAGGTTTCTACTCCTCCTTCGATGTGCTCTATTTATCCCATTTCTTACTGAAGCCGCCATGGGAGTTTGAGTCCAAGGGTGTTTGCAGCTCTATACAGGAAATTTCTGTTTTAACATCCTATTTTCACTTCAAATTTAAGAACAGAATATCTGAACGAACTCACTTTTTTTACTTTTTATTTTTTAAAATTATTTTTATTAACATAGGATGTATTATTAGCCCCAGGGGTACAGGTCTGTGAATTGCCAGGTTTACACACTTCACAGCACTCACCATAGCACATACCCTTCCCAATGTCCATAACCCCACCCCATCCCTATCCCCACTTCCCCCAGCAACCCTCAGTTTGTTTTGTGAGATTAAGAGTCTCTTATGGTTTGTCTCCCTCCCAATCCCATCTTGTTTCACTTTTTCCTTCCCTAACCCCCAACCCCCCCTCACGCCTTGCCTCTCAAATTCCTCATATCAGAGAGATCATATGATAATTGTCTTTCTCTGATTGACTTCTTACGCATAGCATAATACCCTCTAGTTCCATCCACATGGTTGCAAATGGCAAGATTCTTTTGATGGCTGCATACTATTTCATATGAACCCACTCACTTTAAAATAACTTTTTTACCTAACTTCCTTATTTTCTTCTTCATTTAGTTACCTATTAGGGGAACTTGATCTTGTTCTTCTTTTATTTGCTATAGTCAAATTCTCTCTGAAACATACATTTTTTTCAAATATGTATGGGAAATTTGTAGGCAAGGGGCATATTTATGAGAGTTCTCCTCCCTCAAAGCAGTAAAGCTAACCAAAAGAACTTAAAAGCAACAAAAATGATCTATATTGACCTTTATAAAGGTCTTAACCTCATACTACAACCCTGACAATTATTATCAAGACACAAGTTCAATCTAATGTATAGTTTCACAACACAGTGCAGCAAGTGCCATTTCTGCAAGTGTTGCAGAAGTTAAGGTGTTACAGCAATAAGCAAACAAATATGAAAGTACCCAATAATATCCACCAGCTAGAGAGACATGGGCTATACACACGAACAAGCCGTGGAAAAGAACAGAATTAGTTTGTCTTGAGCCAATTCTTCAACTGTACCTCAGCCAGAATTGAAGAAAAAGCTCCAAGCTAAGCGGCTTCTTACTTGGGTGGACTAAGATTTAGAAGCAGGTCTGTTGCAAAACAAACTTCAGACAACAAATGACCAAATACTCAAGGACCTAAGATCAGAAGCATGGAGTGTCAGTTTGGTTGACTTTTCATCCAGGGGTGAACACACGGAAGCAGGAGAACAAACATTTCCCAGAAACACTGTAAGTGCTGTTATGGTACCAGTTGGGCCCTCAACCAGGCTTATTGGATATGAGCCTGAGTTCCAACGATTTGGAGAGAAACAGCAGGAGAAATCTCTTCTGACTAAGTCCCTAACTCCCTTTGGTCCTCAGGAAGATGAATGAGCACATGCCAATAACACTCAGACCTCCATGTTGTCCGTGAAGAGGAAGGTCTGAAGGGAATCAAGGAGATGTCTCCCACGGTGTTTTAGGGAAAAGAGCAGAATGTGTAGCTCTGGCCAGTCAAAGGTAAGGAAGTTGTATGAAAGAATGCATTACGGGGCCCCTGGGTGGCTCAGTGGGTTAAGCCTCTGCCTTTGGCTCAGGTCATGATCTTAGGGTCCCCGGATCGAGCCCCACATTGGGCACTCTGCTCAGCGGGGAGCCTGCATCTCCCTCTCACTCTGCCTACTTCTGATTTCTCTCTGTCAAATAAATAGAAAAAAAGAAAAAGAAAAGAAAGCATCACGTTGGTTTGCTCATTATTCTTGGTCAATACCTCTAGCAGTATCTGTTGTAGAAGGAGCTCAATAAGGATTTGAGAAAAATTACTATTGCAGAAGGTAGGAGTCTGGCCGTGGAAGTCAGAGATGGCTAGGAAGCTGAGATTGAGAATTTTTTAGCTTTGCGTCTCTGGACAAGTTATGTCAAGTCTTGTATCCTTATAGATAAAATTCAATCAAGAGTAATACCTATCTCACTGTGGGGAATATATTTAAGGTGTTCAGCACGTGACTCTGCTGCATATTCTTCCTTTGGTCCCCCAGTGGGGATCTCTAATAACACAATTTTTTCCTCTTACCTGTTCAGGCCTATGGTGTGGTAAGATTTGCCCAGTGTTGTTGGTCTCTGTAAGGTCTACTTACATGAAAATTTCTTCAGTCTTCTGAATTGAGTTTAGTATCCTGATAGTATTTTGAGTGATACAGAGCCTAGAAAAGAACAATAATGAGAAGAGAAAGGATGAACTTCTGGGGGTGGTGCTGGAAGGCATAGACTTGACAATGGTCATGGCACTGGTAAGCAGAGTAGTGTAGCTGTATGAATCGTGGTGCCTCGTCCTGTTACTGCTGAGAGCAGAGAGACTGAAAGTATGACAGAAAATCTGTTACAGAAAAAAAAAGTGCCTATATCAATATAGTATTCCGTAAGATGAGAGACGTTTTTAGACAATAACAGTTCTGTATTACCAAGAAAATTAAAGGGGATCCTGGGTGGCTCAGTCAGTTAAGCATCTGACTCTTGATTTCAGCTCCGGTGTTGATCTCAGGGTCATGGGATCGAGCCCCACACACCCGGTGTGGAGCCTGCTGAGGATTCCCTCTCCTTCTTCCTTGGCCCCTCCCCTACCTCTTTAAAAAAAAGAAGGAAAATGTGAAATTTTTTGATACAAACTATAAAAAATGTTGATATAAAATGACTAATTGATATATTAACTAAAAGTAACAGTACTAAGAATGCAGAAAATCATTGTCACAAAATATGTGAATAAATTTTGAACCAGAACACATATTAGCAATCTAAAAAATAGAATCAGTAATAAACCTGAGAACTTAATTTTATTTTTTTAATTTTTTAAAAAATATTTTATTTATTTACTTGACAGAGACAGAGAGATCACAAGTAGTCAGAGAGGCAGGCAGAGAGAGAGGAGGAAGCAGGCTCCCCACTGAGCAGAGAGCCCGATGTGGGGCTCGATCCCAGGACCCTGGGATCATGTCCTGAGCCAAAGGCACAGGCTTTAACCCACTGAGCCACCCAGGCACCCCTGAGAACTTAATTTTTAAAATTTCCAAGGAAAAACTTTTTTCATGAGAATTAGGAAATAGATACTGAATTGGAGTGCCTGGATTGTTCAGTCAGTTAAGTGTCTGACTATTGATACCTGCTTGGGTCATGATTTCAGGGTCGTGAGATCAAGACCCATGTCAGGATCCCTGCTCAGTGGGGAGTCTGCTTCTTTCCCTCTCCCTGCATCCCTCCCCCTGCTCACTCTGTCTCTCTAAAATAAATAAATCAATCTTAAAAAAAAAAATTAAAAAGATACTAGAGTCCAATATATGGGTAGGTGATTTTCTGAAAAACAGAACAAAATATTTAAAGAAATATTAAAATTAAAATATTTTAATGAAAGGGCATGAACCTATAACTCAGAAAGTCTCATTGCCCATGAAAGAGAGAGAGAGAGAAAGAGACAGAGACAGAGACAAAAATGGAGTTAGAAAAAGAGGGAGGGGTTATCCTGGTGAATTATTGATCTTCATTACTTAAAAAGACTATTTATTATGCAGGTAAACAAATAATCAGACTTCTCACAAACAATTTTAAATAAAAGAAAGCAACAGAATAGTGTTATTAACAAGTATTGAATATAAAATCGCGAACCAAGAATTAAATATTTAACCAAGTTTCTCATGTGTCAAAGCTTAGGAAAATAGGCTCAAATAATAATTCAAAAAGTCAACATGTTTCTGGTCTAAAAAAAAATTTGTTTGGACCACACACACACACATGTTTTAAAATAAGGAATTCACAAATGGACAAGCTAAGGAACTAAACTAATGACTACTGGTAAGTGCAAGGTAATAAACTTGCTTTAATTTCTTTATCTTTCATGGTAGAAACCAATAAATGTATCATTACTCTCAAGTTTATAAGTGGAGAGATGTAGTTAAATTTGTAAAGGCAACCGCTAGTGGAAAATGTTGGAGTCTGTCAACTTGCAGATGACTAGAGTAATGTGTGTGGATTTGGGATAGGGGTTGATGATGTCAATGACACAGTCACAGGGGTACAGGAAAACAAAACACAGATTATATAACAAACTATAGAAAACAAAAGAAACAAAAATAAGATGGAGCTTGGAAAAACAAATATGACTGTTTAGTAATAATTACAAATAGAATAGTCTTTTAAGAGATAATGATTCTTATTCAAAGAAGTAAAAGTGATGTGCAATCCACAGAGAAGGTACTGAAAAAATAGGTTGTTTCAGAAAGTTTGAAAACAAAAAAATCATCCAAAGAATATTAAACAAGAAACTAGTAGGAAGAAAGTTAAATTCAACAACTTGTTTATGATGTACATTGACCTAGTTTTCTTCATGTTTCTCCTTCCTGGGGTCCACTGAGCTTCTTGAATCTTGGGTTTGTGCTTTTCATTGAATTTGACCATTATTTCATCAAATATTTTATTCTGTTCCCCCATTTTCTTGAGGACTAAAAATATGCATGTGTTAGGCTGTGTAATACAGTTCACTGGAGCTCTAACTTTTGTTGTCTTTTTTCTCTCCATTTCGTTTTGGTAGTTTCTATCACCTTGACTGCAAGTTCTCCTATCTTTCTTCTGTAGCATCTAATCTAGAATTACAGTGTCATTTTTCATTTCTAGAATTTTGATTTACATATTTTTACATCCTTCATTCCTCTCATGTTTCCTCTACTTTCTTGAACACACAGAAATTTTAAAAACAAATGTTTTAATGCTCTTATTTAATTTTATTATCCATCTCATTTTGGGGTCTGTTCTAGTGACTTTCCCCCTCATAATTACAGAGCTTATTTTCTTTCTTACCTCTTTGCATGCATGTTAAATTTTGACTGGATACTGGATATTGCTTCCTTTCTGTCTCTTGTGCTGAATCTCTCTTTTTTGGGGTGGGGACTTTTTTCTGGGGCTCAGTAAATTACTCGGAAACCATGGATACTTTCATATCTTGCTTTTTAAGGTTTTCCAGAGCATGTCCTGGACAGCCTCTAGTCTAGGACTTACTTGGCCCCACCACTGAGGCAAAGATTTCATGAGGACTGACAAATGCTGTGTGTATTAGGAGCCTTTCTGCTTGGCTGGTGGGAGCACAAACTATATTTGGTCCTGTTTGAGCTCTGGAGATTGTTCTGCTCATTCCTTTCCTGTGGATCTTTCCGAAGTCTTGGGCTGTTTTCTTATACCCAGGTGCATATCAACACTGAGCCAAAAAGTTGAGGGGACCCTTCAGCAAATTCCCAGACTCTTTCTGTGCATCTTTCTCCATCCTGACTGTCTGCCATGAAAATTCTCTTCATCCTGGCTTTTATAAACTGCAAACTCTGTTTCTTCATCTCTGCAAGACTGCTGGGCTCTGGCTTTGTCTTCTTTCTGGTACTGTCTAGAAACTTGCTATAAGCTGGAGCACTCATAGGTCTAAACTCACTTGTTTTCCATCTCTTACAAATCACTATGCTGGGTTGTTTGTTCAGTGTCTGAAAAATATTGCTTCACATATTTTTTATGGCTTTCTATTTGAACAGTGTGAGAGATCGGTCCTCGTTCTTGTTATTTCATTAGGTACAGAAGATGTCCTCATGCTAAATTCAGACAAACTTGAATCCAAGACAAAAGGCATTAAAATGAACAGAGTTATTTTTATTATCAGTATAATCTTATGAAAATATATTTGTCTTATGCTTTTTGCACAGAATTAGTTCTTTCAGGGTTCCTGGATGGCTCAGCTGGTTAAGCTTCTGCCTTTGGCTCAGGTCATGATCCCAGGGTCCAGGGATTGAGCCACACGTGGGGCTATCTGTTTCTCCCTCTTCCTCTACCATTTTTTGTCTCTCTCTCTTTCCCATTTTTTCCTCTCTCTCTCTCAACTAAATAAATAAAATCTTTTTTTAAAAAAGGAATTAATTCTTTCATCTATTCCACAAATGTTGACTATCTACCACGTGCCAATACTTTTCTGTTACTGGGCAATTAAAAAGAGAGTCAAAAAGCTGCTCTCAAAAAGTTTCTAATGGAATGCAGAAAGATATTAATAAATAAACACCCCCCAATAAAATGATCAACATTGAGTGTTGCAGAGAGAGGTAAAACGGGGTAATAAAATAATAAGCATCCATCAGATCAGAGATTTCTGAGACATTGCTAATTTCAGCTAAGATCTGAGTAACAAGAAGAAAACTGCCATGCACAAAAGAGGACAAGGAACATTCTGGAAAGTGGAATAGTTAATACACACACTCTAATATGTGAGTGAATTTGTCTTGTCTGAGGACAAGACGGAAGGCCATTGTGGATAGAAGGTGCTGGGATAGGTCAGGTCAAATATATATTCTTTGTGAGCAGAATCAAAAATGTGGATTTACTCTAAGTGAAGTTTGGATGGAAAACTGTTAGGAGGTTTTAAGCAGAGGAGCAGGAAGTTCATTCGGACTTTCATGTTAGATCTAATAATGGACTCAGAAGATTACTTGAGGGCTGATTTCAGTAATCCATGCAAGAGATAACTGTCTAGGACTAAAATAGTGTTAGCAAAGACAGAGGGAAGTGGTTGATTTGAAATTTGTATGGAGGTAGCCTTAGTAAGATTTACAATTGAACTAGATGAGGAAACTCTTTTAATCTTTGGTTTGAGTAACTGGGTAAAGAGGAGAATGGAAGAAAATCTAATTGGGGGGTATAAAATAAAAAATAAGAACATAAAAAATAATGAGAAAGAGAGATACACACCAAAAGAATTTTAAAACACTTCAATTTTTCACTATCAAGAAAGAAAAAGTAAACATATAAAAAAACAGGTTCTGAGTAATATAAATATGTATTTAACTTTATACCATTTCAAAAGAGAATACATCTTCTTTTCAAAGGCTTGTGAGACACATACATAAATTATACATTAGTCAGACAAGGAAATGTTAATAAATTCTAACATATAGCTTCAGTAGAGACCAATTTTATTGTAGCACAATAAAATTAAAAATAAACTAGGAGATTAAAATGAGCACTCTAACACTTGGAAATTTAGAAAGTATTTTCTAAATAATTCTTGAGTCAAAAAAGAGTACAAAACCACAATGTAAAAAGAAAAACCTTGTTGAAAATCTATGTAATACATATAAAGAATCCAAAGATGTGCTTGGGAAAACCCTTAATCTTGAACTTTTTCATTATTAAAAAAGAAAAAAACAAATAAATTAGTACTCAACCCCCAAAATAGAAAACGGTCAACAAAATAGACGCAAGAAAAACACTATACAGAAGTAACCATACCAAAAAGGAGGACTAAAAATGAATAAAATGATAAATCCAAGAGTAGTTTATTAGAAATGCTAAAATATGTAAATTATGACCTAAGATAAAAATAAGAAAAAGTCATACTATATTAGAAAAGATATTAACAAATGAAAATATACCCTATACCCAACATTATAATAAGTTAGAAACGTTGCTCTAAACATAAATTCCTAGGAAAATATAAGATATGAGACTTGAGTCAAGAAACAAAAGGAAAGGAGGAAGTTATAGAACAACTTTCCTAGCCACAGATAGCTTCTAGGTGATATAAACTGTTCCAGAGCATAAGGAAAGAAAACAATCTCCAGAATGTTTTATATGCATTCAACAAAACTCAAAAACAGTGTTTTTCAGGGCACCAGGTGGCTCAGCAGGTTAAGTAAGCCTCTGCCTTTGGCTCGGGTCATGATCTCAAGGTCCTGGGATCAAGCCCCACATCAGGCTATCTGCTCAGCGAGGAGCCTGCTTCCCTCCCCCTCTCTGCCTGCAGCTCTGCCTACTTGTGATCTCTCTCTCTCTGTCAAATAAATAAATAAAATATTTTTTAATAAAGTCAGTATTTTTTGATGAGAACAAAAAAGAATAAGATTTCAGTCCAGCACCACTTATAAATACTCAAGTAAGTATCCTAAATAAAATGTTAGCAATTACAATCCAGGAAAACATGGAAAGTCTCATAAATTTTTGATCATAAATATTCCTTCCAAGAATGCTAGGTGATTTATGCTAGACAATCTATTGCTATAAATGACCATGATTATAATGAGCATGGAGGGGAGGATATTATTGTCCCCAGTAAGATTTCCCCAATAAGTATTTGTAAAAATCACTATTTATTACTGATTTTTTTTTAAAAAAGGATTATATGGGTCATACCTCAACAACATATTCATGGTATATATATTTTATACATGAAACTATAAGTTATGAAATAAACCCATCTGTATGAGAATTCAGTGTGATAAATAAGACACCTGAAATCATGCTGGGGGGGAGGATTAATTATGCAAAAAAGATGATGAAATGAAAACTGAGGAGCCAGTTAGAATAATAAAACATCCCCAACAAATTCTAAGTTGATCCAATGTTTGTAGAAAATTAAATCCTAAAATTATTAGATAATGGATAAGTCAAAAATTATATATATATTGTTGAGGAAGTTCCTTCCAAGCTTCCAAGAATATTGCATGCACTTGCACATGAGGGAGAGAGTGAGGGAGACAAAGACAGAGACAGAGAGACAGAGACAGAAAAAAAGAAAAGAAGAAAAATATAAAAGCAAGGATGGATAGATCTTGACAGAATAAGAATAGAGACCTGCAGAAATAAATGGGTTTGAAAGTAACCTCAGGAGCCAGGAAAAATATTTGTAACATATATAATAAGTGAAGAGTTAATTTCTCTAATTTTAATGAATAGATTAACAACAAATTTAAGAATATACACACCATGATTGGAAAAAGGGAAAGAAAAGGTACTGAAAGGCATTCAAAAAGGAAAAGTGTAAATGCCAATGAATATTTGAAAGGATATTCCACCTTATGAGTAATCAAAGAAATGAAACTAGCAATGAGTATTTGAAGAGTGAAACACATAACAAATCTCAGAATTTTGGAAACCTGGTGACATTCTTAGTTGAAATACACATTTGAGCAAATTTTGTAACAGCGTTTAAATATTTATCAACTGTAAAACCCATCCTTTTTAGCCTGGCGATCCAACCACTATTCATAAAACCAAGAAAGTAATCCTATAGGTACGTCAACACTCATATAAGGAGGGTGTGTGGTTTTATTTGGTGTGCTCTGTCAGTTTTGACATCAGTGTCCTAGTATCTTTGACCAAAGAATTCCAATTTCCTTCCTTCTTTGTGTTCAGAAACATTTCAGTAAAAAAAGTAGAAACAACTGAAATGTTTTATCAAGAAAAGCCAATGAAATAGGTACAGGACTATAAATGGAATGGGTGAAGTCAGTGAAGGGAATAAAGAGTACACTTGTGGGGGCGCCTGGGTGGCTTGGTAGGTTAAGCCTCTGCCTTTGGCTCAGGTCATGATCTTAGGGTCCTGGGATAGAGTTCCACATCTGGCTCTCTGCTCGGCAGGGAGCCTGCTTCCTCCTCTCTCTCTCTCTGCCTGCCTCTCTGCCTACTTGTGATCTCTCTCTGTCAAATAAATAAATAAAATCTTTAAAAAAAAAAAGAGTACACTTGTGATGAGCACTGAATAATGCACAGAATTGTTGAATTATCATATTGTACACTTGAAACTAATATACCTCTGTTAATTATACTTCAATTAAAAAAGAGAGAAGATTATTACTTCATTAAGATCAAGGATGGAAAACTTCACTGATATTGTTAAATTTTTAAAAGCAGGTTAGAAGAACAGTATGTACAGTGCATTCACACAAACTGCAAGTTATATCCATGAAGAGGAAAATGTCAGGAAATAGGTTCATCTAATAATTTGTGGGCTTTTTTGTCCTGAACTGTGGAATTTGGAGTGATTTTCATTTCTTCTTTGAATTATTTGATTTATTTTTTTTTACAAATACTATGCATTACGTTTATAATTACTAATGTGAAATATTTAAATTTAGGGGAAAAGAGGTATGTCTATATAACTTAATTTTAATGTGGAACAGAAAGAAAGTAATTATGGAAAAGGCCTTCATATTGAGAAAATAGCATGTCACCAAAGTCCACAATTGTTTCAGAATGGAGAGAAGCTAGATTGCAGTGTATCTTTTAAGACTGTATTTATTTACTTGAGAGAGAGAGAGAGAGAGAGAGCATGAGCAGGGAGGGGGCAGAGGGAGAGGGAGAGGCAGAATGAGACTTCCCACTGAGCAAGGACTCAGGATATAGGACTTGATCCCAGGACCCTGAAATCATGACTTGCGCGGAAGGCAGACATTTAACCAACTGAGTCACCCAGGTGCCCTGCTAGACCGTAGGATTTTTTTTTTTTTTTAGGATTTTATTTATTTATTAGAGAGAGAGAGAGAGAGAGAGAGAGCGCGCGCGCACAAGCACAGGAAGACAGAGCGGCAGTCAGAGGCAGAGGGAGAAGCCGGCTCCCTGCCAAGCAAGAAGCCCGATGTGGGACTCTATCCCAGGACACTGGGATCATGACCTGAGCCGAAGGCAGCTGCTTAACCCACTGAGCCACTCAGGCATCCCTAGACTGTAGGATTTTAAGAAAAGAATAAGAGGAGGTAGAAGAGATAAATTTGGAACTTAGATTATTTTTGCTTTATCCTTATTCCATTACCTCTTTTGTATTGCTCCAGTTTTCTCATCTCTTCTCTGCATTTTCTGCATTTCAATATGAATCTCCTCTCCTCCTTTACCTTAGAAATGGCCTCTTGGGGTATGTATGATACCTAGCTCCCTATTTCCTTGCTCACATTGCACTAAGTGCTCTGTGCCGCTCCTTCGTAAAGGAAGTGTAAGTACGGGAAATGTTGATGTAGGTTAACAATGCACAAACTGGGGCATCTGTATGGCTCAGACACTTAAGCACCTGACTCTTGATTTCAGCTCAGGTCATGATCTCGGGGTTGCGAGATCAGGCCACAGGTCCAGGTCTGCGTTGGGTGTAGAGCCTACTTAAGATTCTCTCTCTGCCTCTCTAAACACAACGACAAAAAATAATGCCCAAACAGGGTCTTGGATAGAAATACTATGCATTGGAGCACGAAATATACTGATTTAAATACTACTTTGTTGTTTTATTTTTTAATTTTTTAATAGATCCCTACCTTTCTAACACTTTATGTTATCTTTATTTGTTTCTGTCCAGCTCCCGGACTGCTTGCTCTTTTTTCTTTATCCTGCGGACTTTCATCCAGCTCCTACTGAACCCAGCCCTTCTCATTCTTTCTTTCCATCACGGCTTCCTTCTTTTTTGTACCTATGTGACATAATAAAACTGGAGGCCTAGAGTTGTTCTTCTGAGTGTAAACTGTACTAGGTAAAATATGGTAATTAATTTTTATTTATAGTATACAACGCACATCAAAAAAGAACAACAAAAGGTAAACTAAAGAAACAAGAGCACACAGCATCAATACGACTTCATAAACAAATAGCATGCACTGGAAATTGAACCAAGTAATGAATGAGTTGTTCTTACACTTTCGTCTTTCTTTAACAATGCTGATATAAGAATTACCATTTTGTGGGGAAGGGAGGCTGGCTCTATTCTTTGGTAGTAGTATAGTTAACCTTTTAACACTGGGGTGGGGATTAGGAGGGTTGACCTTCCCCTCCTCCTGCACAGTCAAAAATCCCTGGGTAACTTTTGAGTCTTCCAAAACTTAACTACTAAGAGTTATTGTTGACTGGAAGCCTTACTTATGACATAAACGGTTCATTAACACATATTTTGTATGTTACATGTATTTTACACTGTAGCCCTTCAATAACCTAAGTTAGAGAAAAGAAAATGTTATTAAGAAAATCAAAAGAGAGGGCACCTGGGTGACTCAGTCATTAAGCATCTGCTTTTGGCTCAGGTCAGGATCTCAGGGTCCTGGGATTGAACCCCACACTGGTCTCCCTGCTCAGTGGGGAGTCTGCTTCTCCCTTTCCCTTTGTCCAACCACCTGTGCTCTTTCTCTATTGCTCTGCTCTCTCTCTCTCTGAAATAAATAAATAAATAAATAAATTTTGAAAAAAGAAAGAAAGAAAATCATAAGGGAGAAAATAGATTTCCGTAACTGTGCAGTACTTAATCAAAAACAAAACAAAACAAAACAAAAAAAACCAAAAAACTGTGTGTGAGTGGCCCTAAGCAGTGCAAACCTGTGATGTTTAGGGGTCAGCTATTATTAGTTCTTATTTATAGTAAATCTTAACATTGTCTCTTCCCACCCTTCTTTCCTCCAAGTCCTGCTGATTCTCTCCCTCCAAGTTATGCTTTGAATCAGTTCACTTCATTCCCTCTCAATGTGTCTAGAGCAGAAGCCTCCCAATGGCCCTCCCCATCTTTAAACTGGATTCCCTTCAAAAGATATTCTACTTGACTTATTTCACTCAGCATAATCTCTTCCAGTCCCGTCCATGTTGCTACAAAAGTTGGGTATTCATCCTTTCTGAAATAAGTCAAGCAGAGAGAGTCAATTATCATATGGTTTCACTTATTTGTGGAGCATAACAAATAGCATGGAGGACAAGGGGCGTTAGAGAGGAGTAGGGAATTTGGGTAAATTGGAAGGGGAGGTGAACCATGAGAGACTATGGACTCTGAAAAACAGTCTGAGGGGTTTGAAGTGGCGGGGGGGGGGTGGGAGGTTGGGGTACCAGGTGGTGGGTATTATAGAGGGCATGGCTAGCATGGAGCACTGGGTGTGGTGAAAAAAATAATGAATAATGTTTTTCTGAAAATAAATAAATTGGAAAAAAAAAGATATTCTATACACAGTGGCCAGTTATTTTTAACAATATCTATATAATCGTAGTAATCCTCACCTTAAAACCCTTAAATGACTTGAATGTTACTGAGAAAAAAATTAAAGTTGTTAAATTTAAAATTTAAATTGTTAACACCACCCACATGTCGCACAAGGTCCTGCATGACCTGGCCTGGGCCGGCTTCCCTGGCTTCCTCTCAACACTGTGTGAGTTACTCATCAACCTCTAGGCCCACGGGCCTTCTTTGAAGATCTAGATGTGCCAGCTACTTCCTACCCAGGGTCCACAGGTCAGCTGTGATTCTCTCTCTGTGATTCTTGTCTTCCCACTCTTCACCTGGCCAACACTTTTCCCTGAAGTCTTTGCTTCCTTGAGAAGGCCTTCCTTTACACCTGTTGCAGATATGGTGGTTCTCTCGTTCATGACTGCCCCCCACCCTCCACCCCACCCTCCTTGGGTGTAGCATCCTGACTGCATTACTCATTTGCTTTGCTGTTTGAAATCTGACTGTGATTTATGTTTCCCAAACAGAAGTGCTCATGGAAGGCTTGAATTCAAAACTGAGTTGACTGGAGAGAAAAGCAGGGTTTGAGGTTTCCATTTCTCTGGAGCAGCTCAAGGGATGTGGTTCTGGAGTCAGCAGCAAGAAGAGCAGCTCTCGGATTCTGGCAGAAATAGTAGCTCCTCTCTGGTCCCCCATCTGTGGTGTGGCCTTGGGAACGATTCTTGGCCTCTCATTCTGGGGTCTGAACCATTCATTCTGAAAGCTATCTAATACTGTGCGACAAGTACCTTTGTGTTTAAGCTGCCTAATACAGGTTTTGCTATCGATGGCTGAACCTTGACTGAAGCATGGTCCTTCCTCAGTCTAAATAAGACCTCTCTTGTATCCTTTTATTATATTTGACACTTCTTTCAGAGTACTTGCCTAAGTTGAAATTACATATTTGCTCATGTGTTGGTCTGTCTGAAGTTGTTAGCTTCATGAGAATACAGTAGGCACTTAACACAAAATTCTTGGAGAAATTAATAAAGCAAAAACGTATTAAGATTCTTCTTTGCTTACTGCTTGATTATCTGCTTTCCTTAGATTCTAGAACTCTAGATATGTTGGTTTGGATGTAACTACTATTGGCGATTGTCCTTATTGTTCCTTTTGCATCCATCTAAAGTAATCTTATATTATTTTACCTTGGCAATAAACACTCCACCAGCAGTTACTTCTTGAATCTAATCTCATTACAATGACTAGGGTTAAACTAAATTTCCCTAACATCCCCTCTTGGGTATAAAAGAATGTATTTTGCAGAGAAAGTGGGTAAATAGTTGAGCACAAGAAATCTGATACAAAATTTGGACAATTAGATGAATGTGTTCCTGCTATACAAAGTCTTCTTTGGGTTGTTGATAGCCAACTAGAAGAAGAAGAAAAGTTTAGAGACAGGCAGAATTATTATTGAAATGTATTTTCCTCAGTTGTATCATATGTCTTTCCTATTAGACAACTTTGTACAGATGTTTTATGTTAAAGGATGAAACATATTTAAATTTAAAAAATCATCCTTTATGCTATATATCATATGAAGGAGATCAGTGGGTAGATATCACAAGATGAAACAAAAGGAAATAAGGCAGCTAAATCATGCGAAGAATGAGCTAGCTGACTCAGAAGGCTCACCTTTCATGACTGGCCTTTATAAGTGTTCTCACATGCAGATCTAAGTCATCTTTTGGTGACTTTTGAAGATAGCAAGGCTGCTCCTCTTCATGGACTCATATGAGCGAATGAAATTATCCACCTGGAAACCAAGATGTTAACTTTGATTGTTCCTCTTTCTTGTGAATTCATCTGCTGCACCCAATTTGATCAATAACCAAAATCAAATTAAAATTTAATTTAAAAAATTAAAAATTAAAATTTCCCTTTTATTAATCTTTTTCTTGTTCTACTTTTATCAGTATTATTAAAACAGCCTCCTAATTGGCTTTTCATCACTAAAATCCAAATATTATCCCATTACTCCCTGCTTGAAATCCTTTAGTGGCCTCCCTTTTCAGTCAGGCAAGATACTTTATGACCCCTGCTCATGACTTACCACTCCCCCACCCAAGCCTGCTTCCTACTATCTTCACTGAAATATTTTAATTTCCCAGAATGCACTGGATCCTCTCTCTCCTCCCCATCCCCCAGGTTTTTGCACACACTGCTCTGCATCTCTGATACTTGCTTTTCATACTCTTTGCTTGGCTGACTCCAACTCATTTTATAGGATTCAGTATACATATTTATTTTTTAAAATATCTATTGATATATTTGAGAAAGAGAGAGAGTGTGGAGGGGGTGGTCGAGGGATGGGGAGCAGAGAGAGAGAGAGGGAGATGATGTCAAGCTGACTACCACTGAGTGCAGAGCCCCATGCAAGGCTCCATCTCATGACCCTGAGATCATGACCTGAGCCAAAATCAAGAGTCAGATGCCGAATGAGCTACCCAGGCACCCCCAGGATTCAGTTTAGACATTACTTCTCTAAGAAACCCTTACCAAACCCTAGTGCCTGGGGGTATATTTGAACCTCATAGTTCTCTAAAAATTCTATCCCCCATATAATTTATTATCCTCCTGAATTTGCCTCTTTACTTGTCTACTTGTCAATTAGGATTAGGTTTGGTCTAATATTAAAAAATAATAACTGTGACTTATGTTTACTGGAGGCTTATTTTTATTTGTGTAAAGGAAATCCATAAATGGGCAGTCCTGGCTGGTGTGGCAACTTCAAGGCCATCATGTCTCTAGGACCCTTGTATCTTTCTGAACTGACACAGCACATGGTTTCTATCCCTTAGTTGCCACATGTCCAGGAGAACTCCTGCAATTATTACATCTGCCTATCAGGCAGCAGGAAGGAAGAGAAAGTAATGGGTAAAAGATGGACTTAGGCTGATTAGTTTCCTTCCACAGAATTTTTCCGGAATTCTCACAATAGCTTAACTTACTTTTTATTGGCTATCCCTAGTTGCAGGTGGTAACTGGGAAATGTTACATTTTAAGTGGGCACGTTGATGTTTGCCTTTACATTGTAAGGAAGAAAGAAAGGAGGGATATTGAGTAGACAGCCAGCAATCACTGCTACCATGGGTTATCTCCCCTTCACGGACAGGGACTGTCCATTTGTATCATTTTCAAGCCTGAGTACCACACCATACACTGAGTAGATTGGTTCAGTAAGTATTCGCTGAGCCAAATACTTAAGTAGTTTAAAAATAGAAAGTATAATATTGGGCATACTAGCAGACTAGATTGTGAAATAGAGAATCTCTAAAGTTTGTTTATATGAAACTTTATATATATATATATATATATATATATATATATATGTATGTATATAAAACAGAGAATCTCCAAAGTTTGTTTTTCAAGCTGTGTAATTACTTTTTATTTTCTAAATAAATCTTATCTAGAATCCAATATGAAGCAATAAAAGTGGAATGCGTGGGCTGGAATCAAGCAGCTGCATCCTGACTTGCCCTCTCCTCTCCTTCTAGGTTCCCCAGAAAGGGCCCTGCACTGTCTTTTTGGTACTTCAGGGCTCCACCAATCACAGTTTGAAAGCAACTCGACCCAGGATCACACTAGCACAGGAGTCTCTGAATCATCAGGAAATGATCAACCCAGATCATTATCAGTAACAATTAAGGCAACTCTTTTGTCCCTGACCATGATGTCACCCATTCTTGGAACACTGAAGTGCTGTATCAAAATGCTGATGTAAGGGAATATGGAATTATAACAGCAAATGCAAAACAGAACTTGGTGGTCTATGTAGAATACTAGAAAGTAAACATACAGACCTTTTCAATTTCAATTTAGCCTGTCCTCAAGATGTAGCTCATAACCTAGTCCACCCATAAAGTTTTCTCAGATATTCCCTGACTACCCACTTCTAAACTAGATGTAAGGGTTGTGTGGAACTTGCTTATTAGATGCGGATCATGGAGCCAAGCAGAGATACAGAAAACCGAGGAGTAAAGCTGGGGTGAAAAAATCAAGCAGACGAGGGAGCCCAGTTGTTCTTCAGATGGTCAGAGAGGTACAAATAAGTATAAGGTTAAAAGTTAAATACTAGTACAGAGCCAATGGATTTGAAAGGTAAGACAGGGAACACAAAGCAGCTGGAATATAGGGACTTTTTAGTCCTATATTCATACTTTGATATGAATTTTATATAAGCTACTCTCAGTATCCCTACCAACCTTGAAAGAATGCTGTTATTATTCCCATTTTTATCAACAAAGAAACTGTGTGTTAATAAAGATAAATAAATTCTTCATATCTTTGTTGGGAAACAAAGAGCTACGAAACTGTTGTTCAGTATGACTTATTCCAGTGCTATTCTGTGTTCTTTCGCACACCAAGATGCTGCTCGATTGCTGAATTACAGTGCTCTCAGATAGGATCCTCCTCTCGTCACTGTGGCTAATGGCTCTTCAGAGAAGTGCTTAAGACTGCTTCTGTAAATACAGCCTTTAGGGTGAGGACTGCAAAGCTCGGTGTTTAATGGTAATTATTTCTATTTACTCTCACCTTATGAACTCAGAAGTCTGAACAAACAATTGACTCATAAATTGTGGAGTAATGGGTGCTAAGCAATACTAGCACTTACTATTTTCATAGTACAGTCTATCTCCTTCCTTGATCATCTCCAAAATATGCCATCACATTCCTATTGGAAGAATTGCCTTTCATTGTTCAGAAAGGGCCTTATCTCAGGGGGCCTAAGGACTTTTTACTGGGACCCCTTATTGGGGATTAAATTATGAATTTAAATAGTAGTTAATCTAGGAAACAAGATGCTAAAAGTAGTCCTTTTCTCCCCAACCCATATAATTACTTCTTTCTCATCTTACCTTTTCCTGTTTTCTGACTGACTGGATCTCCACCCCCATCCATCAGTGGAAACCAGGTTGAACTCAGCAGTGACTAAATGTCTGAACCATCTCATTGCAACTAATTCAGTGGTTGCTGATTGACTGAAAGGCCAATTCTCCGTTTTAGACTATTTCTGTAAAGTTCACCAGTGAGTAATGAGTCGTCAAAAGTCCATTGGGCAAGGGGCATTAGAGAGGAGAAGGGAATTTGGGTAAATTGGAAGGGAAGGTGAACCATGAGAGACTATGGACTCTGAAAAACAATCTGAGGGGTTTGAAGTGGCGGGGGGGTGGGAGGTTGGGGTACCAGGTGGTGGGTATTATAGAGGGCACGGCTTGCATGGGGCACTGGGTGTGGTGAAAAAATAATGAATACTGTTTTTCTGAAAATAAATAAATTGGAAAAAAAAACAAAAAACAAAAAAAAATTGTGGGAGGAAAAAAAAACGTATGCTTGTAAGATAAATCAAAACAAACTTGTAATATCTTTTTCATATGTATAATATAAACATGCTGGAGTAATACAAAAAAAAAAAAAGTCCATTGGGTCTCCTTAAAAGAGAGATAAATGTTACCAACATAGACACAGTTGCGCTGCATTTTCCTGGAAAAGTTAGATAGTTGTACATAGCTTTCCACAGCTGTACAGGACTGCTACTGGAGTGGTTCAAGGTTCTATTAGTTTATGAATTTTCTGAAACAATCTTCTGGTTTGACCTTCCCAGGGAGGGAATGCCTGAGATCCTCCCCTCCCCCCCATCTCTTTCCTTCCTCCCAGCCTTCTGGGATCTGAGACCTTCAAAAGGGAGATGGCATGGGAACTAAGAAATAACTATCTCAAGATTTTTAAATTAAATAATTTGATCAATTAATCATGTAACTTAAAGGAAATAATTTACCTTAATCTGAATTATTCAAATATTTTAAACTTGATAGCTTGGGGTTTTTTTGTTTTGTTTTTTTGTTTGTTTGTTTGTTTGTAACTTCGATTATATGAATCATTGGTTCAAGTTATTCTGGGTGAGTAGAAATTGCCTGCATTTTTAAATCTAATAGATCCAACATGTAAGAATTTGATTTTAAAATCCTATACTAAATGAATTTCAAGCTCCTTTCAGGCAAAATGGAACAAGGAGAAAAAAGGACTCATTGTGATTTTGAATTGTTCAGCCAAGCCCCCACTGGATTGTTAGCTTTTTTTTTTTTGGATATGATTAGCTAGTATTTTTCCATGTCTGTAATGATCTATGTTTTTAGATGCAATCATTTCTTTGGTTATCCTTAACTTTCAGCATAGTGTTGGGCACATCCATGGGACTCAGTAAAAATGCACTTTGAAATTGGTTTTTGAAACTAAAATATTCTAGTGGGTGGATTAAATAAATAACATCTTTTACTGACTACTAGTAATAATAGTATGATATATCCTCTTGAAACACTTAGAGTGGGTTTTGTTTCACTATGGACATTCTTAAGTGTAAGCAAATAATAGGCTATTTCCCATTAAGCTTCTACCTATGTTAAATACATCTTCAACCTTATGTTAACTACATCTGTTTCTTAAGTGCCCTGAAAATCCCTCTCAGTTCGGGTGTTGTAAGTGGAGCTTCCCTAAAAATAAGCAAGAGTTCAAAATTGGCCACAAATAAGTGCAAACAATAAATTTAAAATGTGGCTCACTGCCACCTTGGAATGTTCTTATAGTAATGGGAAGTGCTCTGTTCCCTCCCTTAATGCTTCTTTGATGGATGGCTTTTCTTGGAATATATTTTCCTAGAGAAATCTTTAGAATGGTTGTTTCCTTGAAAGGATGTGTGCTTTTGCTGGTAAATATTGATACAGGAAGAAGATGAAAGAAAGGTGAAGGACAAGAATGGCCCTGCAGTTAGTGTAGGGAAAGGCAGCAGGCAGAGATTCCTGTTTGCTGAGTCCCTATTTTGGCAAACTGCTAACATTGAACATAATTTTTACTCTGTTAGATGATATTATTGCCCATTTTGTTGATGAGGGAACCACTGAAAATTAATTAAATTGCTTCATTTCACCTTTCTTTTAGAGAAAAAGAAAGAGCTTGAAGTTAATAGATTGAAACAGAACAGTAAGTCTGTTGAGAAGGACCTCTGTGGCTTCTCTTCATCAGCCTCTGAGCCCATCTACTCAGAGCTGGATCTCACTGTGGCATGCATGGGCCCTACACTCCAGCTTCATCTCCTTAACTGATGTCTAATTAACAGAGAATTATGTCTTTAGTACCATAATCAGAGAGGAAAGTTTATCCCTAAGAAAGGCAGCACATAGTCTCCGAGTAACACTCAAATGTTAATAACAATTATACTACTATATTTATCAAGCACATGTCAAACACTTTACATATAATTTCTTAAAAGTTATTATTTCCATTTTATATATGAGGCAATTATAACTTAGAGTAAAAATTATCACGTGGAATGAAAGCGTCAGTATTTGATTTCAAGTCTGTATTCTTAAACGTAGTAGCAGTCATGTTTTGGTGTCACATGTGAAATTAAAAATAATTATTATTTGGACATTTATTGTTTGTTTTTTGTCTTTGTTTTTGCCTCATGAACCCAAAGGGGTATTGTGTTTTGGTAATCTTACCCTCATTTCCCTACTCTCAGCCCAAGTGCCTTCCAGTGGCGGAATGCTTTTTCAGAAATAAAAGTTGGCCCAGATTAGTCTACCACTGGTCAGCATGCCCCGCATCTTCTTGGCCATGGTTATGGATTCAAGATAGGTGTGTATGAAAATGAGAACCAATGAAACACAGAGCTAACATTCATTCTGGGAAAGAGAAACTTTGATAGTAGGAGTGTGAGGTCTGTAGCCACAGTTATTTTGTGATGATCAACTGAGTCCAAAGCTGCCATGCCCATCACCTGCAGTATGAGAATGAAGAATGATGGCCCCTCTTCTAAGGCAAAATAGAGAGATGAATCTTGATGGTCACTTGTCCCTGAATCAAGCTGTATCAGAAGATATCGTTACTGAAAGACCTTGCAATTATGAGACAATACTTTCCTTTTTGTGTTTATGGCAATTTAAGTTGAGTTACCTATTGTTTGGAAGTGGACAAATCCTAGTATTTTAATTTTACTCAAGAGCACTCACCAAAAAAGCAGTAAGTAAACTAGTTAACTAGGCTACACTAAAATTAAACACTTTTGTTTGTGAAAAGTCATCATAATTCGGAAAATAAAGTCTCACACAGTAAGAAATATATATAACACATAAAATTGAAGCATTAGTATCCAGATGTAAAGAATCTTGCAAATCTGGTGAGTTCTGTGAAGTGTGTAAATGTGGAGATTCACAGACCTGTACTCCTGGGGCTAATAATACATTATATGTTTATTAAAAATTTTTTAAAAAATAAAAAAAATTTATTTTACTGTTTTTCTGAAAATAAATAAATAAATAAATAAATAAAGAAATAAACTCATGACTTTAAAATAAGTAAATAAATAAATAAATAAATAATAAATTAAAAAAATTTAAAAATTAAAAAAATCTTGCAAATCAAAATATGACTGAAAAAACACATTTTCATAATAAAATTGGCATACATACACAAAAAAATTTTAAAGGATTTAAATGAAAAGTGATTTCCTATCAACACTCCAACTCCATTCTCATTACCCAAAGATATACATTTTTAATCTTTTTCTCTTTGTATTATTCTGTATTATTATTATTATATATACCAAAAATATATACTAACATGTACAGTTTATATTAAAACTGTGTCATGGTATGGGTATGCAAATGAGGCAGGACCCTTCAGCCTGGCTGTTCCATACACAGTACATACCCCTTAGCCCATCTCCTTCTAAACATCTTGACTTAGAGATTATGGGCTTTCCCTCAGCTGCAGGACTCCTGAGTGCTCTGAGAATAGTCTTCGTGTTCTCGATTCAGTCTCTAGCCTTTCAGTGTGATCTCCAGAATCTTGACAAAATGATTAGTGCACTAATTTCATCCCTTCTAGTTTTCAGTGTTGCTATGGATTTAATATCAATGGTACACATTTATTTTTATTAATGGGATCTAGGGTAGTGAGGTAAACATATTTCCTTAGTCTTCAATTTGGAAGCTGTGGTGAGCAGAATTCTCAGATGGCCCCCAAATTCCCATCCCTTGGTGTACACGTTCCTCCTCGTTATCGGTCAACATGAATCTAGGTGGTGCTGGAAGTGATTTTGCAGATGTAAAGTCCCAAATCAGCTCACTTAGGATTGTCTGGATGGGCCTCATCTAATCACACCAGCTCTTAAAACTTGAGCCTAGAGTTCAGAGATGGAGGAGGCCAGAGATTTGAAGCACACGAAGGAGTCTATACCATCGCTGGCTTGAAAATGAAGGGGACCATGTGACCAGGAGTACAGGCGATCTCCAGGAGCTGAGAGTGGTCCCCAGCTGACAGTCAACAGGGATACAGGATCTCCAGTCCTACAATTACAAGGAATAGAATTCTGCAAACCAACCAAATGAACTAGGAAAGAGATTCTTCCTCAGGGCTTCCAGAGGGCAAGTCAGCCCAGCTAATCTTGATTTTGGTTTTTAAACCATCAGCATAAAACCTAGCTACATCATGCCTAGGCTTCAGAACTGTGACGCTAATACATGGGCGTTGTTTTAAGTCACTGAGTTTGTGGCAATTTTTACACAGCATAGAAAATGAATAAAAATGTCAACTTCAAATACTGATCTCAAAACTTCTGTACTTTTAAAAAGTTCCACTGGTGTTTCTGACACCTTACCTCTGAGCCTTAAATGTGGGAATTGTACTCTACTATCTTTTGTGTATGCTTATTTCTTGAAAACAAGTCTTCTGTGGTAGATTGGTTCATGAGGAAGCACCATGGGGACTGGATCAGGGTCATGATCTTTTCTCACAAATGGAAATTTCTCAGTAATCTTAGAAGCCTTGAAGGTTGAGAAAAGCTGAGTCCCACCAGGATGGTGAACTTCACGTCAGGTTAAATTTTAGACATTCATTCATTCAATAAGCATTTGTGAGCATCGACAACATGCCAGGCACAATTGTCTATTGGATAAAACTTGTGCAAACAAATATCACAGCACCATGCAGTAAATGCTGTCACACCTTGCTCTTTGAAGTGTAACATACTTGAGAGTATCTTAGGAGTATTGAATCTTAGATCTCACACCAGACCTACTGAATCAGAATCTGCATTTTAACAAGACACCCAGAAGGTGTGGAAGCACATTTAAGTTTGAGGAGTATGTCCATAATACTCTAATGCTGAAATTAAAAGAGCTCAAGTGGACAGTGAGGATAAATAACTCCACCTGGTAAGGGCTCGTCTCATCCCCCACAGAGGCACAGGGACAGAATTTGCTTTGTCCTAATGCCTTCCAGAAATTCACAGTGAATGGGAATCTGGGGCAACAGTATTTCAAGCCTAGATTGCTCTGAGAAATAGCGGAATTCAAATTTAGACAAAATAAGATAAATATCCCAAGCAGTTGCTGTAATAAACCAAAAATGTATTTAAGAGATTAAAATCAGATTCAGTCTTATTAAGCATAGTCCAAGGAAGAGATATTCTCTGTCTCTTAGAAATCAAAGTGATGTTATTGATGTTATTGATTACTAATACATAATAACCATTACCTTTGGCCAGTGGGTTAACTCTGAAATTTATCCACAATTAAAAAAAAAATGTTTCTCTTGACATCTCTGTTGTCCTATCCAGCTTGCAGCACACTGCATCTATTACATTCTTCATAGTGTTCAACTTACCTTGATTTATCCTTAAAAAAAGAGTAGAGAGGAATATTGTGAAGTGAAGAGATGGAAGGGGAAGATAGAGAGGATGTGGTGATAATAATGGGATGGATCTTCAGAGAGTAAATCAAGTACGACTAAGGGCATTATTACAATATGATAGATGGACTGGTGTGAGTGATTTATGCATCACTTCTATAGCAAACTTACTTGGAAGTTACTGAGATCAAAGCGTGGTGGGATAAACACTTGTGGAACTTGAACTATCAAATTAAGTGAGCTCTCATTAATTGCTTCTACCAAACGTACCTAACTCAGTCTTTCCAGACGCACTTCTCAGATCAAACATAATTATAGATAGATGAAAACACAATTAACTTAGAATACTGCTAACCTGAAAGATTACTGTTCCACATCGGGGATGATCACAAATTTGGGGGGGGGTAGATGTTGATATTTCTTTTGTATGCCAAATAACTGTGTACCCTACGAAAAGCATGTTTCCAATAAATGCTTATGAGCAAATGCTAATGAGCATAACAAAATAATATGGAAAAGTACAAGATAATATGAAAAAGATATAAAGATGACGATTTTAGGTGCTTTTGGCCCTATGTCTTTACAGTCTGGCTTGTCCTTGATTCATATGTGCCAACCTGTGAAATTAAGCCTTGGTTTTCCAACGGCTTATGGTAATTATTTGAAACTCATCTTCCCCCCCCCCCCAATTATTCCCACATTGAGGAAGCTCATTCTCAGAAGTTTCAGAATTGTGCTCCTGTATTTTTTGATAGTTTTGATCAGAACATCCTCCTTCAGGTGGTCCCCAGAAACTGAAACTCTTGCCTTGGCTTGCAGTTAACACCTAATTCAACCTGCTAGTTTCATATGTAGGAGGAGGATTGTTTGACTTTGGCAAACTCTTTTCAAGTGTTTTACCTTTAATGTGCTTATCAATGTTGCTTTTATTTTATTTTAAAAATTTATTTATTTACTTATTTTGAAAGGTTTTATTTATTTATTTCACAGAGAGAGAGAGAGCATAAGCACAGAGAGCTATACGCAGAGGGAGAGGAAGAAGCAGCGTCCCCACCGAACAGGGAGCCAGAGGCTCTATCCCACGACTCTGGAACCATTACCTGAGCCAAGAGCAGACACTTAACTGACTAAGCCACCTAGGCCTCTCAATGTTGATTTTTAAAAAAACATTATTATTAAAAATCAATAGCTTTGGAGGGAAAGGTCATGGGTAAATATTTCCCCTTCTACATTTATCCAGATACATGGATATTGTTAGAAGCTAATAAAAAAAAAACTGCCTTTGCTAGTTTTGTAATATCTTGATTTCATTGCCTACGGAATTTAAAATGGATAGCCTAAGCATACCCTTCCATTTTTTCTTCAGTAGGTGACATAGCAAACTCCACAGCTTCTTTTATTTTGATTTGTGGAAAGCTAATGCAGTAGATACATGACAACAGAAGTCTTCTTTTGAATAGATGGGAATGATTTCTACCAAGCATACAGACATTTTTATCTACTGTGGTGGTTTCCTGCCATTTGTAACTCCAAAGCCTCTGTACTTCACTAAATTTGGTTTGAGTCAACGATTGGATTAAGAGTGTAGTAACTTTGCATTAAACTACCTCTAAGGAAGAATATTGTTTCATGATGTTCTTTGCACATGGGAATAAACTGTTGCTCAGATCGGTAAAGCAGATAATCATATAACAACTTCTTTAGAGTATAATATTGATCTCTTCTATCTCTGCCACCAAGTTTTAATATGAGACACATTTAACTTTGAATTTCATATTAATGAGTCATAAAAGTTACCAACAAAAGTACCTAGCAGAATTAAAAAGTCATTTTGTATTTTACTGCAATATAAGCAAAAGACTCTAACATATCATAAATTCAAGTTGAATCTTTTACTAATATTAGCTGAGTTTTGTGCCTTCTGCTTTACATATTGGCTCCCCTCAGTCTGAAAGAAATGGTTTTATTGTGGGATAATAATGAAGGCAATGACATAATGACTTCATGACTTCCTAGCAAAGACCTTAGTATAGGAGCTTGCTGTAATGAAAATCGGATTTCTATGCAACTTAATTAACTGTTATCTCCCCTTCACTCCACGTAGTAAAATTAAATGAAGTTTCTTCCTTAAATGTTGGAAATATAGTCTCTGTAAAGGAAAGGTTTGGGACACCTCCTTAATAAAAGTAAAACTGCATACTAATTTCTTACATTTTGTCAGCATTTAAAAAGTGTTTATTAGGACCATTTTATAGAGTTATCTGGAATGATGCATTCTATTTAGAGAGAAAAAAAGTCTGCCTTTGGATAAATAATTTACTAGTTGATAAAAAATATGGACTATGTGTTTTTCTCTCTAAAAACTAATTTCTCAAACTATATTATCCTCACCTCAGAGTCCAATTGTTTTGTATATTGAATGAATTTATGAAAGAGATGCAAATTTTCATTAAAAGAATCTTTGACCTACCTTAACTCAAGAATAAAACAACTTATTAGTTATAGGTATTTTTTTAGGTAATTGTAATAATTAATAATTGTTCAGGTAAAGGATTCATTTCTCAAATCCTACTACTTCTGCTGGTTTAATAAAACATAAAGAAATTCAGAAGACATCATAGATTTTTTTAATTTTAATATAATTAATTTAATTTTATTTTAGAAATACCAAAAGAGTTAAATTACATTATCTTTCAGGAAGCCTTTACTTTGACGAAATTTTTTTTTAATTTTTAATTTTTTTAATAAACATATAATGTATTATTAGCCCCAGGGGTACAGGTCTGTGAATCGCCAGGTTTACACACTTCACAGCACTCACCATAGCACATACCCTCCCCAATGTCCATAACCCCACCCCCCTCTCCTGACTCCCTTCCCCCTAGCAACCCTCAGTTTGTTTTGTGAGATTAAGAGTCACTTATGGTTTGTCTCTCTCCCAATCCCATCTTGTTTCATTTATTCTTTTCCTACCCGCCAAACCCCCCATGTTGCATCTCCATTTCCTCATATCAGGGAGATCATATGATAGTTGTATTTCTCTGATTGACTTATTTCGCTAAGCATAATACCCTCTAGTTCCATCCACGTCATCGCAAATGGCAAGATTTCATTTCTTTTGATGGCTGTATAGTATTCCATTGTGTATATATACCACATCTTCTTGATCCATTCATCTGTTGATGGACATCTAGGTTCTTTCCATAGTTTGGCTATTGTGGACATTGCTGCTAGAAATATTTGGGTGCACGTGCCCCTTTGGATCACTATGTTTGTATCTTTAGGGTAAATACCCAGTAGTGCAATTGCTGGGTCATAAGTTAGATCTATTTTTAACTTTTTGAGGAACCTCCATGCTGTTTTCCAGAGTGGTTGCACCAGCTTGCTTTCCCACCAACAGTGTAGGAGGGTTCCCCTTTCTCCACATTCTCACCAGCATCTGTCATTTCCTGACTTTTAATTTTAGCCATTCTGACTGGTGTGAGGTGATATCTCATTGTGGTTTTGATTTATATTTCCCTGATGCTGAGTGATGTGGAGCATTTTTTCATGTGTCTGTTGGCCATCTGGGACATTATAGGTTTTAAACAGTATGTTTGAATATCACATATTTTAGGGGTATACTGATAAGCATGATAAGGGACGGAATTAAATAACTAGTGTAAATATTTGAAAAGAAGAAAGGGAATTTTCTCATTTTGCAAATTATATCATATTATAATTATAAATCTGAGGGAATGAGGGAATCTAGTAAAGCTAACTTACAGAATAGTAAAACTAGATATATTTCTGTATACCAGTTGACTGTATACAATGATTGAGTTTTTCTGTATACTAGTAATAAATACATAGAAATCAAAATATAAAGGGGGGTAGGGAAAAATAAAAAAAACCCTTTTGTGTTTAGTTTCTTGGACTTCCATAATATTTCCTAAGCTCATCCATTGCTGTAGCATGTATCAAGTCCATTCTTTTTGAGTAAAATTCCATGGTATGACTAGCCCTATAGATACCTTGTTCATCTATTATATTTTGATGGACACTTAGGTTGTTTCTAGAATTCATTCCTTTTTATGGCTTACTATTTCATTGTATGGCTATACCACATTTTGCTTATCTATTTTCAGTTGGTGGACCTTTGGGTTGTTTTTACTTTTTGGATATAATGAGTAATGCTGCTATGTACATCTGTAAACTTTTTATGAATATGGTTTCAGCTCTCTTGGGTATATTCTTAGGAGTGGAATTTCTGGCCCATATGGTAAACTGTTTAACTTTTTGAAGAACTGTGAAACTTTTCTATAGGCCACACCATTTTATATCTCCAGCAGCAATATATGACAATTCTAGTTCCTCTATCCCTCACCAATACTAGTTTTCTTTCTTTCTTTCTTTCTTTTTCTTTTAACTACAGCCAACCTAATGGGTACCAAGTGGTATCTCATTGTGGTTTTGATTTGCATTTTCCTGATGATTAGTGTTATTGAACATTTTTTCCATGTGCTTATAGACCATTTGCATATATTCTTTGGAAAAATGTCTATTCAAATTCTTTGTTTTTCTTCAAATTGGGTTCTCTGTCTTTTTATTTTTGAACTCTAAGTGTTCTTAATATATCTAGATACCAGACCCTTATCAGATACATTATTTACAAATATTTTCTTCCACTGTAGAGGTTGTCCTTTTATGTTCTTGACAGTATCTTTTAATGCATACATATTTTTAATTTTGATGATGTTTAATGAACCATTTTTTAAAGAAATAAGATAATGAGGAAAAAACATTTTATATTTATCCACATATTAAACATTTTAGTTCTCTTTCATTTCTATGAGTAGAATTCAGTTTCTGTCTGTTAACATTTTCCTCCAGCTCTAAAATCTTCCTAATATTTTTTATTTTATAGTTCTGCTAGTGACAAGGTCCTTCAGGTTGTATTTATCTGATATTGTAATGTAGGGAGGTGAGATAATTAGTCTTGCTATTTAAAATCTCTGTATGGTAATGTTTTATTTTTTATTGTTTAAAGATTTTATTTATTTATTTATTTTGACAGAGAGAAACAGCCAGAAAAGGAACACAAGCAGGGGGAGTGGGAAAGGGAGAAGCAGGCTTCCCACCAAGCAGTGAGTCTGATGCTGGGCTCTATCCCAAGACCCTGGGATCATGACCTGAGCTGAAGGCAGACACTTAATGTCTGAGCGTTAATGTTTTATTTTTTATAACAAGTCTGTTATAGTAGTATCAAACAAAAAGAGTTTAAAAAGAGGAAACCATTTTCAATTTCAGCAAGGGTTGAATATTTTCTTTAAGGTGATTTTGCTCTTAAATTAGGATGTTACTTATTACAAAGAAAAGAGATAACAAAATGTTATGATCTTTTAACAAGATTTTATATAACAAAATTTTGTAATAACAAAATTAATTTTGTAATAACAAAATTTTAAGATCAAAATTTTTTGATCTTTTAATTTTTTCCAGATGAGAGTTTTTGTCCTTCTATGCATTAAATGTTAGCTATTCCTCAGGAACCCACTTACTGAGTATATTCTAAATAAGAATCCACTGAGGCATTTCTGAGAGGGGCAGATAAAGTCAAAACAGAGGAAAAAATATTTTAAGAAAATTAGGTCAACCAGTTCTATTATTATGACTTCATGGATAGAAAGGTTTCAGAACAGAACCTATTTTCTAACTTAACTGTTCTTTATTGTCAAATTTTCTTACATATATTCAATGACAATTATAAAAATATGGAATAATGTTGATAATATAAAGTTACTTTTCATTTTCATTTTCACAATGTGTAACTTTAAAGAGTAAGAGAAATTCTACAGAGAAAAATGTTGAAAGCAATATAAAAATAATACAGGCTCCTCAGATACTTGAGAATTATTCATAATGCTATTTTCATGATGCTAATTACTCAGGATGCTATCATAGACATTCTCTGTATCCAGTCTGGAACAAGAAATAGAAAATTTATTCAGTATTTATTATTTGAGCTATTTATGGTTTTAGGTGACCAACTGGTATTTCACAAAGTGAGCTGTGTTTTGACAACTTGAGGCTCTTTATATAGGTGATGAAAAGATAATTAATTTTTAAAAGTGAATTCAGTCCATACAGGCAACTCATTTACATGAATTGTAATTTAGAAGAGGAATAGTAATGTGCGGTGAAAGATTTGTTATTTCTATCCTCTGTAACAACTGGATGGTTTATTTTGTGTGTGTGTTTTACCTACAGCATAGCAGCACCAAACATGAAATTAGAATACCTAATTTAGAGTCTAGATTTGTCATTAACAGGTAGGATAATGGTAAGTCATTTAAACGTTTCTAAGCCTGAAGTTACTCACACCTAAAAAGAGAACACAGTTATGCTCTACTGATCACATAAGATTGAGAGATCAAAATAAGATAATGTTCATATTAGCAGTTTATAAATTGTCAGTTCTATACAAATATATCCTTAATCTCCTCAGTCATTATTGTACCATTCTCTACTTGTGAGCTTATTTTTTAATGACTATAATCCTTGTGATTTTTTCTGAATATGAAAGTCATATTCTCTGTTAGCAAACATACAAATAATTAAATCCCTCCACAAAATAATAAATGTTTGGCTATGTTTCTAATTATTACTGGTAATTATAGTTTTAAAAAATTGCTTATTAAATATATGTTCTTCATAGAATTTTTATGTTTTATTTGGCATTATACTGTGAATATTTTCCCATGTCATTAACTATACTTTAAGCACTTTAATGTCTAGTATGTCATCATACAGTATACAATTTATTTAATTGGTTCTCTTTGGTCAAACATTCATATGTTAAGATTTTTGTGACATATTGCCAAATTATTCTTATTTATTATTTCACAATCTACATTTCACAAAAATAAAAGAGATTTGTTTCCTAATGGAGGCCCCACCCAAACTGTGTATTATTTAATTTTTTTTACTACATTGTTATCTTAATTGTTTTTAATAATTTATGTGAACTATTTCAATAGCTACATGAATTATCTTTCTATACTTACTATCAATAAATTCTCATAAGAGTAACTTCTAAATTTTAAACTATGAAAATAGTCTAACAGATTTTAATTTAGATAGAACTTTCATTTAAAAGTTGCTATTTAAAGAATATAATTCAATGGTTTTAGCATATTCACAAGACTGTGTGACCATTATCACTATCGACTTCAAGAAAATTTTCATCGAAAGGGCTTCATACCTATTAGCAGTCACTCCCCATCCTTTTTCTTCCATTCTCTTGTCAATGACTAATCTAATTTTCATCTCTATGGCTTTGCCTGTTCTGAACATTTCATATAAATGGAATCATAGAGAATGTGACTCTGCAGGAAAAAGCACATCAGGCTTAAGTTACTCAAACTGAGCACATGACCAGAAAATTCTCTTTTTAGAAGTGGCTTTTAGCCAGCTCCTGGGTCCTGAGTTCTGAGCCCTTGAAATGTTCAACCTGACAACCATTTTTGTACACCATGGTCCATTTTTGGACTGTGCTGTATCAACTTGCCCATATACTTTATGTTAACAATGTGGTTAATGTGAACACCTATTTTTTACTCTGCAGGTTTGGAGTCCGAGTAGCTGAATGTGAGTAGATGAGCAGTTGAATCTGGGTAGTCTGTGTGACTGATTCCCAGTAAAAATCCTGGAAACCAAGGCTCACGTCAGCTTTCCTGACTAATAACACTTAGCATCTGTGGGTACCTATTGTTGCTGTGAGAATTAAGTACACTCCATGTGACTTCATCAGGAGAGTACATCTGGAAACTTTCCACTAGTTTCTTCCAGACTACCTCACATGCACTTTTCCCTTCTGCTTTCAGTCAGCATCCTTTTGCTGTGGCAAATCATAACCATAAATATCACAGCATCTGGTTCCTATGAGTTTTTCTATGAACCATCAAGTCTTAGGGTAGTCTTGGAAATCAACAAAACAGGGACTTGAGTGTTTGACTTCTTTAATTAGCATAATGTTTTCAAGGTTTATCCATATCATAGCATGTATCAGTACCTCATTTCTTTCTCATTACTGAATAATATGCCATTGTATGGATATACCACATTTTGCTCATGAATTTATCTGTTAATGGACATTTGGGTTATTTCTACTCTAGCGATATTATGAACAATACTGCTATGAAAATACATGCACAATATTTTCAGTTTTCTTTTGTATATAACTAGGAGTGGAATTGCCGGGTTGTCTGGTAACTCTATATTTAACTTTTTGAGGTTGTCTGGTAACTCTATATTTAAACAAAAAATTGTTTTTCAGAGCAATGCATCATTTTACACCCCTACCAGTAAGAGAGTTCCAATTTTCTACATCCTCACCAACACCCATTTTCCATTTTTTATTATAGTCATCTTAGTGGGTATGAAAAAGTATCTTGTGGTTTTGACTTGCATTTCTCTAAAACACACTGAGCAATTTTTCATGTGTGACTATATATCACATGTGACTGAGCAATTTTTCATGTGTGACTATATATCACATGTGACTGAGCAATTTTTCATGACTATATATCTTCTTTGGAGAAATATCTACTCAAACCCATTGTCCATCTTTTAGTTGGGTTATTTGTCTTTTTATTGTTGAGTTGTAAGAGTTATTTGTATATTCTGTATTCTAGACCCTTATTTTATATATATATATATGTATATATACATATATATAATTTACAAATATTATCTTTTTGCAGAAAACAATTTTTTTAAAAGATTTAATTTATTTATTTGACAGACAGAAATCACAAGTAGGCAGAGAGGCAGGCAAGCAGAGAGAGAGGAGGAAGTAGGCTCCCTGCTGAACCAAGAGCCCAATGCGGGGCTCGATCGCAGAACCCTAGGATCATGGTGTGAGCTGAAGGCAAGGGCTTTAACCCACTGAGCCACCCAGCCTCCCCTCTTTTTGCAGAAAATTGTGCATGGCTTGTCTTTTCAATTACTTGAAAGTGTCCTTAGAATCACAAATATTTTTAATCTTGATAAAGTTTAAAATATTAATTTTTTCTTTTGTTTCTTGTGCTTTTGATGTCATAAGCAAACTATATTAAACATTCAGAAAATCCCCCAAAATAATTTGGCATACAACTCTGTACAAACAACAGAGATTAAACATATTTACCTATTCTGCAATATTTGTGTATTTTTTAGAAAGTAATATGTGACTTAACATCTGTCTTTTCCTGCTTTTCTTTTCAGTCAGAGTAAACACAGATCTTGAGTCTGGTATGTACCATTTCCACATAAATTATTTTAAGTACTTTTAGGCTATAGGTAAAAATCTTCAGTTAACTATAGCATTATTTTATTATTTAAACACTTACATAAATGGTGTCATGTACCTAGTTTTTTTTTTTTTAAAGAATTTATTTATCTATTTGACAGAGAGAGATCACAAGTAGGCAGAGAGGCAGGCAGAGAGAGAGAGGAGGAAGCAGGCTCCCTGCTGAGCAGAGAGCCCGATGCGGGACTCGATCCCAGGACCCTGGGATCATGACCTGAGCCGAAGGCAGTGGCTTAACCCACTGAGCCACCCAGGCGCCCCGTGTACCTAGTTTTTTATAATGTTTTTCTCTATGGTAATGTTTTAAAAATTTATTCATTCTCAATGTCATTCGTATTCTCATGTAGATCTAATTATTCTCACCTCTGTATCATGTTCAATTATGTAAATAAGTTCATTTATTTTTTCATTTTCTACAAATGTAAGATTAGGTCACGTAACTTTTTTTTTGCTTTTATAAATAATATTTTGATGTGGATCTTTGTACATGTTTCTTAGCACACAAGGGGCAATTTATTAACATCATCTACCTAGAAGTAAAATTATTAGATTAAGAAATATACTTATAATAATTTTACTAGGTTAATAGTTATTTACTTTTATTAATTAATTTAATCTAATTAATTATTATTAATATAATATATATAAATAATTAATTTAATTATTAAGTTAATAATTATTTTGTTGTAATAATTAATATTCAACCAGCAAAGTATGAGGCAAGATATTTCTACTTGTTCATCAACATTTTGTTAGACTTGTAAATGTTTGTCAATGAGATAGGTATAATTTGGTATCTCATCAAATCATAACTGGGATTAATCTGTTTATTAGAAATATTGGTCTTCACATGCACTGGTTATCAGATTTCCTCTCTTGTAAAATATCTGTTCATATTATTTGACCATTCTACTATTGTTTTTTCTCCTGACAGTTTTTTATAGATTTGTTACAGTTTTTAATATATTCTGGATATTAAGGCATTACCAGTTGCATGTATTGTTCATAACTGCATTTTTATTTTTATGCCATCCTTTACAAAGAGAAGTTTTAAACTTTATTAGTCTTTTTCTTTATGCTTTGTTTTCTGTTTCATATTTTGAAACTCTTCCCTACCCCACTTTCATGAAAATATTATCTTTGATTTCTCTGAAACTTTGAAAGATTTCATTTTATCTTGGGTTATTAATCCATCTTGATTTGAATTTACATACAGTATGCATCAGGAAATTAATTTTATTTTTTCATAGAGATAATCAAGTATTCCACCACTGTTAATAAAGTAGTTTATCAATATCCATCTCTGCTGATATTTATTTCTTTTATATAAGAAATTCTTGCATATAAATTATGTTTCTCCATTAAATTCTTGAATAACTTGCACTAAGTCTATCTTTGCATTATCTATTTTATTGCCCTTGTGAATGGCATCTTATTTCTATTTTATTTTTAATGGGCTTTGCTATTTATAATTTTGTGCTTAATTTGCATTTAAAAAGCTATTAACAATTTCTTCTTGGAGTATATCCCTTCATAATACTGGCAGTGAGAGTGTAGGAGTGGCAAATACTCTTAATCTTTGACTGAAAATGCCAAATTTCATCCTTATCCTTGAAATTTATTTTATCTGTGTATAGAAATCTCGGTTGATAGATTTTTACCTTAAGCACTGTCAGAATATCGTTGTATAATCTTTTGGGCTTTGGTGGGCCTATTGAGAGGCTGTTGCCAATCAACTTTTTTTTCTTTGTTGGTTATGTGACTTTTCTTTTTGGTAGTATTTATGTTTTTCTATTTACCCTTTATATTCTTGATATATGTATTTTTACTAAAATATGGTCAAAGTGAAACTTCCTTTAAATTACTATACCTAGGACTTTTTGGCTCCTTTAATTTTAAGATTCATATCTTTTATTGATTGTGGAAATTCTCTGCCATTATTTTGAAAATTATGATGTTCACCCATTCTGTCATTTTCTCCTCCTGAAATTTTTATTTTAGTATGTCAGGTCTTTTCATCCTTTCTTCAATGTTTCTTAATCATTCTTACATATTTCTCATCTCATCAACTTCCTATATAGCATTTATACTTAATTTTCTCAGATATTTCTTCTAATGAATTATTTCTTCAGCTATGTCTAATCTTCTTTTAAACCAATCCACTGGGAGTGCTAGGTTTTTCTATTTCTGCAACTACTTTTTGGATTTCTGGAAGTACTCTTTATATTTTCTCAAAATCTGTTGACTGTTTTAAAAATGTACACTATTTATTTATACCATTTATTTATTATTTGTGATTTGTATAACTTTATTTATCTTCAGTTATTTTAAACATTCTTCCTTTTGAGGGTCTCAGAGTATTGTTTTATGTTCTCAAGTTCAAGAGATGCTAACCCTTTTTTTGTTGTTTCTGCTGACTCTTGCTCATGGGGAATTTTTCTCATTTTTTATTGCATGCTCATCTCAGTAGAGACAGTTTTTCCTTTAGCAAACCCACAACGTTTGAACTGTAAATTTCCCTCCAGAGAATATTTTGCATTTACTTTACTGGGAAATAAACTAAGAAGTTTATATATTGATTTCTTGGCTTGAGGACTCCTCAGCATTCAGCTGATATAAATTTTAACTCCACACCCACTAATGTTTCAGTGATTTTTACTTTCTATTCCACCTAGAACCTTGTAGCTTCCATGTTTCAGCAGTTGGAGATTTTAAAAATTACCCTTTTGCTGAAAAGTCTTTAGAAAGAAATCTTAACATTACCACTTCACCACTTAGGAACCCAATGCCATATCTCTTATTCCTACTGGACACTGAAACTCCAGGCCCTGACAATAGGTCTTACGTCCATGTTCAAGTTTCTCCTAAGTCTACTCTGGTGACAACTCCTGAGCCTCTATTACTGATTTTCAGTTCACTTGACTTCTATCACTTGAGAATATTTCTTTCTTTCCTTTGGACTGTTCCATTTATTTCAAATTTTGATTTTAGTTCAGTATTTCTATGTGTTAACAGAGAGTTGAGTATTAAGTCAGTGTTAATGCATTTAGTTCTAAAGAGAACAGTACTTGAAGCAAAGCACATGTAATTTCTCTATTTATAAAACTATTAACTACTTTGTTGTGGGATACTATGGTCAATGTGTTTAAGTGATACAGGGACTATTTAAGACAAAGAGAACTCTGTACATTAATATCCATTTATTTAACTAAGTTAGGTATGCTTCCCCAACTCAGTTTTATAACTTTGCACTTGATTTGCTAGGCTGAGAATTCTGTGAAATTCTCTTAACAATATTACTATACCTGTGTTTTTACAATATTACTATATCTGTGTTTATTTCTCCTTGTATTTTCAAGTTTTGTTTTATACTTTATTAATATATTTTATTGAATGTTTTCTTAGTAAAAAGTTACCCCATATGTGCCATTTATGTTTAAAACCTTAAATTCAAATTTGACTCATTCTAATACTCTGAGTCCTTCTTTTTGTGTGTTGCATTTGTTTGGTAGATATTTAAATACCTTTAAAGATCCCAAGTCAAAACTAAGTGTGTCTCTTATACACATAATATGGTTCCATCTGTTTTTCAGACTCTAAATGATATGAACATACATTATTTGTGTTTGTTATCATTATGGCAGATATTTCAGTCTTTTGTCACCTTATTTTATGTTAACAGGTTGAATTCCAAAATTTTTTATTATTTATATTAATTTCTTCATTCTGATAATTTGTAAGAAATATGTACTGTATTTTATATATTTCAATAATATGTATACCCATATTTCTGAATTTATAAATTAAAAAAAATCCAAACAATATATAATGCCTCCCTGCACGTCTCTGTAGAGGTTATATTTTAACAACTCTTTATATATCCATGACTGCTTTTCTAGTCAGATACAAATCTTTTTGAGTTAATGTTGGTAATTTATATTTTCTGCAGTTAAATAATTTCTTAAAATTTCCTTCTGCATTTTATGTATTTGTACAGTTTTTTTCCCTTGATTAGTCTTGCATGGGGGTCTATTATACTGTCTTTACTATTGTTTTACCATAAAAATCTGATTCCTAGATTTATTATTAAAGTCTATGGGTTTTCCTTTAAAAATGTATTATAGTATTTATTATTCTTTTTATTTATAGTACTACAGTATTTCCCCCTCTTGTTTTCCTTACATTTGTATGTTTGTTTTTTCTAACTTCTTCATTTCTATGCCTATTTAATTAAAGGCTATAAATGCACTTCAGAAAAGCTTTGCACTCAATCTCCTGACTTCTGATACATATTGATCTTACTGTAGGCACTGATATTTACAGTTTAAAATTTCCTCTTTGGCCAAAGAGTTATCAAAAATAGTATCTTTACCTTTCATTTAATTTGCTTATTAAAAAGATGTTCTTGTTAATTACTAGTTTATTGTGTATGGTTAGAATGTATAATCTGCTCACAATTTCTGTTTTGTGGAATATATAAAAGTTTGTCAACATTTTAAGATTACCTGAAAATATTGCCTATTCTGTCAGAGTCTTTTTTCTTTCTAACAATTTATATTAACCAAGATTGTGTAAATGTTTTAAAAAATCAATAATGGGGGGCGCCTGGGTGGCTCAGTGGGTTAAGCCACTGCCTTCGGCTTAGGTCATGATCTCAGGGTCCTGGGATCGAGTCCCGCATCGGGCTCTCTGCTCAGCAGGGAGCCTGCTTCCCTCTCTCTCTCTCTCTCTGCCTGCCTCTCCATCTACTTGTGATTTCTCTCTGTCAAATAAATAAATAAAATCTTTTAAAAAAAATCAATAATGGTAGTGACTTCACTGAAATAATATAGTTTATTTCTTGTTCCTGCAAAAGTCTTGTATGGCTCTGATTGGTCTAGTAATATGCTCTAATGATTCAGGTAACCAAGTTCCTTTCATCTCCTTAGGGCACTACTACTCAAAGGGTAGCAATCTATAAATTATTATCTGTTAGCAACAAAATAAGGAGCTTGTAGCAGAATATAAATGAACTGCATTACTTACCACAGTGTTTAATTCAGTTGACATAGCGCTCATAGCCGGACTTTCTCAATGAAGGAAGCAGTGCCCGCTTTAAGGCCTTAGAGTGCTCTATTGTGTTTTCTGTATCTTATTGGTAGACCAGGAATAGGGACTGCACAAAGAATTGTTAGGAGACTGCTTTTAGTAGTAGCCATGCCTAGAAATGACATTTATCTTTCTGTCCACATTTCACTAACTCATATGACCTCATGCAACTGCAAGAGAAGCTGGAAAAATATGGGTAAGCTGAATGCCCAAGGGGAGAAAAAAAGGATTTTGTTAACATAGTTGTGTCTGCCACTTTTTCTGTACTTTCCCTATGGTCATCATAGGAACATCTGTAACACTGTTTCTTCTCAAGCCATTATTAGCACACTACATATATATGCATTTCTTCATTCTCAAGACATAAGGAGGACTTTCAATTAATACTTATTTTAAGACACAATATTGGGCTTTGTTCTTCTGTTTTCTTCATCTGACCTTGTTTTCTCAGTTTATGCGTACTTTTAAAAAGACATCATTAGGTTGTTTCTCTGCCAACAGTAAATAACAGGACTAGCTGTGTCCACCGTGCCTTGAAGACTTTTTCCAGTTCTGATCACATGTCACACTGTTGCCCTTGGTACATTTTAGAAACGGACATGAATCATATGCTTGACCAGTTTTATTTTCTAAAGTCTTCAACTTGTCAGAGGCTTCTGAGTGACACAAATAAAAATATAAAATTCTATGGGGCGCCTGGGTGGCTCAGTGGGGTAAAGCCTCTGCTTCGGCTCAGGTCATGATCCCGGGGTCCTGGGATCGAGCCCCACATCCGGCTCTCTGCTCAGCAGGGAGCCTGCTTCTCTCCCTCTCTCTCTCTCTGCCTCTCTGCTTACTTGTGATCTCTGTCTGTCAAATAAATTAAAAAAAAAATTTTAAATTCTAATCGCACTCTGATTTGTATCGTTAGTCCCACTTTACATAAATTTGTGTAGTTTCCTCTATATATTTAGAGTTTTGGGGTTACAAAAGGTTTCTTGATCTTTTCTTACAGAGCTGATAATTCTCTGGAATAGAAAATTTCTTTCACTCATTAAAACATATGGTTTATTTTTTCCCCTTTTAATGGCCCAACATAAACATTCCATAGCAACTTCAAGAATACATTTTCAAACTCCTGACTCTTAAAGAGCCACCCCAAGAATCTCAAAGCAAAGAAAAAAAAAAATTCTATAGAATCCCTATGATAACTCAGCTTAAAGCCAGAAATACAAACATAAAAACTTGTGGGCCATAAAGATCTGAGGAAGCACATTTAATACAATCAGGCTTGCAGGAGTGAATACTTTATCTCTCAGTTCATCTCAAGCAATTGTATGCTTACTTTATGCTTGGCAGCCTATTCTGAAAAATAATTGCAAGAATTTGTCTAACTTGCTCTGCTGTAATGTAGTGTGTTTTAAACTGGCTTGCTTTGTTTGAGCAGCTTTATCAATAAAGCAAACTTTTTATCTGTGGCAGAAGGTACCCAGACTTAGCTCCAAAAAAGATGCAGGAAAGCTCATACACCTACTTATTTGGGAAAAACATAAACAAGATAAAGTAGTTACTCTGTGGTATCTGAAAGGTTGATACCTGTGTGCTGTATATTGCACATTTTTGAAGGTGTGGATCATTTTTTATTTGCTTTCTGTAAAACTTGACTAGGATATCTATATTTGAGTGCCAATCACTGGTTTTTTGCTGTCATTACTATTAATCTTAACATCACAAATGATGTTCTTAAGTGTCACATTAGACCTATCTAATAATATGTGGGTTTTTTAAGTACTTGGAACTATTCATAGTTATTACAAGAACTCAGTTTTCACTGGACTGTCACTGTGTCTCTCTTATATGATCAATGAGTGTTTTACTACCTTGTATTTATTTTTTTGCCCATATCACTTTTTAGATGTAGCTGTGAGAGATTATTCAATGTCATGGAAGTTCAGTTCATTTTCTTCATCAAGAACTGTCCAATTTTTTAGTCCTCTTCTTTAACAATCAACACCTTCTTTTCTACAAATACCAGTCCTTTGGTAGCCATGACTTTTCAGGCTCACCTCAGAAACTGGATTGGAAAGCAATTCCCTATAGTTGGTCAAATTTCTGGATCACCAAGGGATGAACAGAACTTCGTCTTGAACTCCTCCAGTTTACACTATGATGACAACACATAGGTATCCGTCACATTTAATCTCAGAAATGTTTTCATCTTTTTGTTTACATTTGGTATTGTACATGAGCAGATGTTTTAATTTTTATGATTTTCTCTTTAGATTTTCATAAATCTAAGTTTGAAAAGAGTTGAGAAAAATCTTCAAGACAATTTTGATACTGAAAAACAATGGAACGTTATAGTATTTTGTCATTGTCATTCCTAGTTTGTTTCATTTATTCTATAGCAAGACCTAGTTAGATTTTACTTTAAGATAGCTTATTTTTTCTATTTATAGCATCCTATAGCAACTAGCATAGCATTTATTATGTAGTAGATATAAAATTAAATATGTTTCTAAACTCATTTGTGAGGGAAGGATAGTCTTATTTTAGGCAGTAATCAGTAAGTTCTGATGCTTTCATTCAGAACTGACAACAGGATTTCCTTACTGCATAAGGAAAGCTCAAGAATGCTGGCAGATAGCCTCAAGGGCTTAGGGGTGTGTGTGTGTGTGTGTGTGCGCGCGATTGCATGTGGTGGGGGAGGGGGGGCCTGTACATCTCAGTGACCTCAGGGTATAATAAAAACAATGTTGAGTCAGCAGGACTGGGTGGCTCAACATTGTTTTTATGCTATGATTTTATGTTTTATAGCATTGTTTCAATGCTAGGATTCTGTCTCAATCCCTTGAGCTTGGTGTTCAACTATGACCTGGGGAGGCAGGACTAGATTGTCATGGAGAGCACTTTCTATCTCTACAATCATTCAGTTTATGATAGGCTCCTGAAATGTGTCATTTCTGAAGCTCGATACTTCTCAGTCCAATTCTAAATTATGACAAATGCTCTAAATTAAAATATTTAATTAACAGCTCATAGGGTGATTCATGTATTCATTATTAATATCTGATCTACCCGTAATCACTGAGTATCCCTGTTGAAGACAGTCAGCCTTTCGAAACTGCCTCACTCAAGAAGGTTGATGATATTTCCCTTCCCTGTATAGGCAGTTGACATCTTTGGGTACTTTTGATTTTCTATTCTGACTTTACTGCATCCTAATGTGTCTGTGATAGTGATGAACAATCTGGAATTCTACCTCCTTAAAGAGCTACACTGCATATTACATGCATTTTTTCCTGAGACTTGAAGCTTGTTCTTTTATTAAGGCTAATCTTTGGGGTATAAATATGTACATACCTACATGCTTCCTATCTGCCTCTGTAATTTCCATTCCTCCTTTATCTCATTGCTGGCCTCATTCTGATCCATTTCCTGCCTTTCAGAAACTTAAAGTCATGCAGCCATATGCTAGGTGCCTCTCCTACTCTTAAAACAGAAGTTTGGGGGCACCTGGGTTGCTCAGTCAGTTAAGCCTCTGTCTTTGGCTCACGTCATGATCCTGGCATCCTGGGATCCAACCCCATATAAGGCTCCCTGTTCAGAAGAGTGCCTGCTTCTCTCTCTCCTTCTGCAGCTCCTCCTGCTTGTACTCTTTCTGTCAAATAAATAAATAAAATCTTTAAAAAAAAAACCTAACTTTGGAATATTTTCCAGTTATACCAAAAAAGGTGACTAATTCATTTCACTGAAAGTTTTTATTTCCTTTTCTTTCTTCCTCTCTTACCCTAGAGACATCTCTACCCTCTGACTTTTTCTTCATCCCAACCACCTGAGAGACATATCCTTCAACCTCCCCTCTCCCTCCACTGCCCATAAACTTTTAGGTACCAATGTGCCAAAGAACTCTCATATGTTAACTGACAACTGTGTTTAATTCATAGTGACTGCACCAGTCAGAATGGCTAAAATTAACAAGTTGGGAAATGGCAGGTGTTGGTGAGGATGCAGACAAAGGGGAACCCTCCTACACTTGGTTGGAATGCAAGTTGGTGCAACCACTCTGGAAAAGAATAAGGAGATTCCTGAAAAAGTTGAAAATAGAGCTACCCTATGACCCAGCAATCACAGTATTGGGTATTTACCCTAAAGATACAAATGTAGTGATCTGAAGGGGCATGTGCACCCCAATGTTTATAGCAGCAATGTCCACAATAGCCAAACAATGGAAAGAACCTAGATGTCCATCAGCAGATGAATGGATAAAGAAGATATATCTATCTATCTATCTATCTATAGATAGATAGATATTCCATTGTGTATGTGTATTCCATTGTGTATATATGTGTATGTGTGTGTGTATATATATACACAATGGAATACCATGCAGCCATCAAAAGAAATGAAATCTTGCCATTTGCAACGATGTGGATGGAGCTAGAGGGTATATGCTGAGCAAAATAAGTCAATCAGAGAAAGGCAATTATCATATGATCTCACTGATATGAGGAATTTGAGAAACAAGACAGAGGATCATAGGGGAAGAGAGGGGAAAATGAAATAAGACGAAACCAGGGAGGGAGACAAACCAAAAGTGTGGGAGGCCGCAACAAGGCTTGAGACGAGGACCAAACCAGGCCCTGACTTGTGCCTCCTTTAAAGTCCGAATAACCTAACAAAAGGTTTAGGACGGGAAGAGTCGAGTAGCGCTGAGAAAGGGTCTGTGCTGTGTGTTGTGCACTCGCCTACGTGACTTCCCACACGCTTGCTAAACAAATGAGAACAATTCGGTTGGGGTCATAAGTTCGTGGCTGGTCCTTGCTGCCCCAGTACTGCTCATAAATTACTTTCAGGTTTGCTGTATCAATACAGAACAATTGTATTGGCATCAGCCGTTTAGCGACAAGAGGTCTGCTTATAGTTAAATGTGAAACTTAGTATGGGAACTCGTGGTTGTTTAACTAGACACAGGTGTATTGCTTCTATTATCACTATATATATGGCCTTAATGCTTTGAATAAACTTAGCACTGTTGGACATCCTCCTCAGTGCTCTTCCTGCCCCCATCTCTTTGTCTCTTAAATTCTTTTCTTCATCCTCTTACCCTCACGTTCCTGGTCGATTTGTCTTGCCGGCCGTGACATAAAAGAGACTATTAATCTCAGGAAGCAAACTGAGGGCTATTGGAGTGGAGGTGGAAGGGAGGGTTGGGGTGGCTGGGTGATGGGCATTGGGGATTATAAGCGCTATGGTGAGTGCTGTGAATTGTGTAAGACTATTGATTCACAGACCTGTACCCCCAAAACAAATAATACATAATATGTTAATTTTAAAAAATAAAGAAAAGTAAAGACATAGAAAAAAATAATTCATAGTGAGAAACCTTCTGGGTGGCTCAGTTGGTTGAGCAGCTGCCTTCGGCTCGGGTTGTGATCCCGGCGTCCTGGGATCGAGTCCCGCATCGGGCTCCTTTCTCGGTGGGGAGCCTGCTTCTCCCTCTGTCTCTGCCTGCCACTCTGTCTGCCTGTGCTCGCTCTCGCTCCCTCTCTCTTTCTGACAAATAAATAAAATCTTTAAAAAAAAAAAAAAAAAAGAAGTGTATGGCAAAGATGAGAGGCTGCATTCAGGCTCCTGAGAAAGGCTTCTAAGGTCGATAGTTGTTTGCTGTAGGCATGGCATGGCTAAATGATGAGAAAGAGGTGTGCATTCAGAGTCTTCTTGTTCTCCTTGAGGACCACTCACTATGGACTGTCCAGTCTGAGTGCCTTAGAAAGAATGAAGTGTTATGTGATATAATATAATATTTTCATTATCGTTTTACCTCTTTTGTAATAGGTAAGGTCTATTTCTTGGTGAACTGAAAGATTTTAGTGATGGTATTTCGTGGTATAGACACTGTACCTTTTACCTTGCTTTCAATTATGCAAACAACATAACCAGTAACCTTAATAGAATCTGTCCACTTGTCAGGGGGATGTGTCTGACTAATGAATAAGAGTCAATTACTCTGAAGATATTTCCTCATATTGAGATACTATGAATCTAGAACAAATTTGGAGATTTGGAGGAGCTATTTGTAAATATTTTCAGCTTTGTGGGCCACTTAAGAAATCCCGGTTGCATATTATTCTTTTTTTTTTAAAGTGTCCTTTAGAAATGGAAAAGGTAGGGGCACCTGGGTGGCTCAGTGGGTTAAAGCCTCTGCCTTCAGCTCAGGTCATGATTCCAGGGTCCTGGGATCGAGCCCCACATTGGGCTCTCTGCTCAGCAGGGAGCCTGCTTCCTCCTCTCTCTCTGCCTGCCTCTCTGCCTGCTTGTGATCTCTCTCTCTCTCTTGAATAAATAAAATCTTTTAAAAAAATGCAAAACGTATTAGCACATGGTCCTTACAAAGTTTTCCAATTTCTGCTTTACATTGCAAACATCAGAGAAACTGCCACACACAGATCTTTATGAGCTCGCTCCTTTAGATAAAAATAGTCTCACTAAAATGGACTAAACTTAAATATTACAATTACAAAATTAAAATATAATCCCAAGACAATGTGATGGAAAACACAGTTATCTTATGGTTAATAAAGCTTTGGTTCTTGTCCTCATTGTAAGTGAGATACGAAAAACATATGAAAGTGAAAAGTAAAAAAAAAAGTCATTTAAAAATATTCTTATCTGGACCAGTTCCAGAAGACTGGGGGTTTTAAATCACAGTGGGAAAATGACTATCTTCAATCTAACCCAATTTACTCTTCATTTGAAACTCGTTGTTGTATTCATACTAAACCATCTTACTGTATACATCCATTTGCAACAGAAAGAAATTTATTAAAAACTCCACTCTGAGCACAAGAAAACACCTAGCATATATCAAATCAAGATTCAAAATGCTGATGGTCAGTGGTAGGAATCAGATACTATAAAGAACTATTCCTTTTATAGATATCTGGGAGAGTCTTTTCATCTAGGGAAGAGAAAACAATAGATGCTTTCAGAAACACTATGATTAGTTGGTAGAGCCCAGGTATTCATTAGATATGACCTAAACAGATAGAAATAAGTTGAGGGGCGCTTGGGTGGCTCAGTGGGTTAAAGCCTTTGCCTTTGGCTCAGGTCATGATCTCAGGGTCCTGGGATCGAACCCTGCATCAGACTCTCTGCTCTGCAGGGAGTCTGCTTCCTCCTTTCTCTCTCTGCCTGCCTCTTTATTTAGACACTGTAGATGGACAAGCTTGATTGTTTGAACCAAAATGGGAACATTAAACAAACATCACAGCCCTCACTAATAACATTGTGACTTTGCTGTCAAGTGTAGAATCCTTCCTTCAAGAAAAAGGATTGTGATCTCTCTCTGTCAAATAAATAAATAAAATCTTTTAAAAAAATAAATAAGCAGATAGAAATAGGTTGATTTGTAGCCAATTCTTTTTAATTTTATTTTATTATATAGTGTTCCAAAATTCTTTGTTTATGCACCACACCCAGTTGTAACTGATTTTTTCATGATGTTCAATCATTCATAATTATGACTGAAAAGGATGCACTACTTGTAAATTGAAGTTTTACATTAACTGAATGCAGATGACCAATTGGAGAATAATCCACTCCTTGCCTTTTCTGAAACTCTTTTTCCTCCTATGTGGTGCTGATATACTGGTAAATAATTTAGTGATTCTTTTTTTTTTTTTATTAAAAGATTTTATTTATTTATTTGACAGAGAGAGATGACAAGCAGGCAGAGAGGCAGGCACAGAGAGAGGAGGAAGCAGGCTGCCTGCTGAGCAGAGAGCCCGATGCGGGGCTCGATCCCAGGACCCTGAGATCATGACCTGAGCCGAAGGCAGAGGCTTAACCCACTGAGCCACCCAGGTGCCCCTAATTTAGTGATTCTGAAACCAAAAAGAATTATTGGTTTAAGTCTTCTCAATTCTAAGAAGGAAGGTCTTTTTTACATTAACAGAATGTTCATAGTAGGAGAGAAATATAATTTTGTTGTGTAGTGTAAGTAAGGCTAAGAAACATTTATCACTGAATTTCTCAAACCATTTGGTGTTGGAAAGCCTCATGAATCATTTGTATATGTGGTTTATTATTTTTGTTTTACTTCTTTTTCCCATGTACAAAAAATAAACAACTTATAAGTAACCTGAGTGAAGATTCAACATCAATCACAAATACACATTCCAGAACAGGAACTGTTCACTTAAAAAAACTTCTGGACAGAAAGTTTCTATTACCTTTTTGTGCTCCCAAGGAAACCTGTTGTACTCATTATCTCAAAAGTCTTTTGGTGCAAACTTGTGTTTTAAGCAAGTGGAGCAAAATTGATTGCATATTCTTTTTTCTAAGAGAGCTTTGTTTACTTAGTGTTTTCAATATTATTTACTTCTTCTCAATTATGAACTGCTCTGTTTGTGAGAAATTACTCTGGGTCAAATACTAACACAAGTGTTTAATATGGACAGGCAAATAAATGGGTTTCAGTCTCATTAATTTTGTTTTCTTTTACTTGGCAAGATGTATTTCCATGAATTTTAATTACTCACCAATTGTATGTGAAGTCCTACGTTACAATAGTTGTAGTATGGGATACCAAGATGGATCAAGGGTGGTCCTTGTTCTGAAAGTCCTTAGCTCTAGTGAGTATGACAATCAAGATATCCACAACAGTATTAAATTAGGCAGACCTATCATTTGAAATATCACAGACAAAATTTTTTCTATCCTTATTGTTCAGGATATCTTGGTCTTGCTGTACAATGATTGAGCAGCTGTTGTCTAAATGTATCCTTCATAGCTTTCTTTTACATATGTGATAAGAAAGTGTACTGTTAAAATTAATTGCTGATACAAAGAGGCAGTCACACAGATATATACAAAATAAGAAAGTTGAAAATTATAAATAGATTGTCAAGGAACTCTGAAGCCAATTATGAAAATGGAAACTTCATAGAAATGCTTTGCAAATACACTTAACTTCTAAGGTAAATCATTCAATCTCTTTAAAGATTTGCTAATGCACTAGTGCTTTTATACAAGTTATTTACATAAAGAAATCTATAATTCTCTTTTATTTAGAAGTGATTTTCTGTTCTGTAGAATGTGTAAAGTATGATTATACATTTTGGGAGCAATTAAAGCTCTACCTCTTCATTACAGTGAATCCTTCCAGACAGAACCACAAACAAACAGCCTAGTCCTCTGTGGGAGACAAGGATGTACACGTTTGATTAATGGTTGGCACTGATGACACCTGGAATCCAAACAGTTGGAGTCATACCTCAGGAAATGCTTCAAGGACATGAGGAAGCACCATCTGAAGCAACACAGATGCTGATAACAGAGAAATAGTTATATCCAGGATGAAAACTGTGAATAAAGGAAGCAACTGAATTTAAATAGAAACAAGAGGGCAGAATGCAGAGCAGGAAGGGGGACAGGAAAGAACAAAAGCAGTGGGCGTGGCAAGCGGCACCTGCTCTCATGAATCCTGTGCCTCTTTCCTCTCCTTCAGAGTCTCTCCTGAGCTGTCTCCCCTCCTCCAAATGGGGTCTCCCAGTGATTCTCTCCTTTGGCCTCTGCTCTTCCCTTATTTTTAAAATTGAAATTCAGTTAGCCAAGATATAATACATCATTAGTTTCAGCTGTCGCTCTTCCCTTAACTCCAAGTCCTGCTCATTTAAACTTTGGTTTTTCCTGCTTGCTTTTTTTTTCCCCCATTTTTTTCCCCCCTGAAGGCTAGGACCCATATTTCTATGAATAAAAAATTAGGGGTTCGTTTTAAAAACTGGATATCTATCTCTGGATAGTGGTATTTATCCTGATAATATTTTAGTGAGTCAAGACTCATTTATAAAGAGGATCTGTAACTGCAAGTCCCACATGGCCACTGTGGTCACGGTAGGATCTCCAAGGATACAGAGGTCACGGTGGCTCATCAAGCCTTATGTTCAGGCATCTTTTCTGAGGCTCAGTTTATTTGTATCTAAAGTCAGGCTGATACTGCATTTTTTTAAAAATATTTTATTTATTTATTTGACAGAGAGAGATCACAGGTAAGCAGAGAGGCTGGCAGAGAGAGAGAGAGAGAGAGAGAGAGAGGGAAGCAGGCTCCCTCCTGAGCAGAGAGCCCGATGTGGGACTCGATCCCAGGACCCTGAGATCATGACCTGAGCCGAAGGCAGCGGCTTAACCCACTGAGCCACCCAGGCGCCCCTGATACTGCATTTTTGAGGGTGAAAATTTATTTCACTGAGAGCTGAGATTCTGAAATGACGATTTATGAAGAAATTGCTTTATATTTATATTTCTTTAAAAAGTTTTTGTTCTTTTGGTATGTTTTCAAAATTATGCTCTGATGTAGCTTGGACATATATTTCCTAGTCCACAAGAAAGACCTGTATTAAAAGAAAGAAAACCACATGACCCTACTAATGATGGCTACTGAAAAAACAGACAATATGCTTATTTTATATGACTCTCAGCTGAGCTAGTGATTTGACGGTAGGAGAAAAAGCTTGAAGCAATTCCCTTCAGAATTTAAAGACAGAGAAAAGCCCAGATGGGTATAAACTATACTCTTAGTGAAAGATACACAACTACAAATATTCATATTGCCAGTGACTGGATACACAATATAGGTGTGCTCTCTTGTCAATCTCATGAGTAAAAAATGCAGCTGCTCTTTACAAGAAAGTTAGTGAGAGACCAAGTGTTAGTAAAGTGAAAAAGCCCTTGCCAATCAGAGGCTTTTTGGTAAGAGAGTAAAAGCTCACAATCAGGGCGCCTGGGTGGCTCAGTGGGTTAAGCCGCTGCCTTCGGCTCAGGTCATGATCTCAGGGTACTGGGATCGAGTCCCGCATCGGGCTCTCTGCTCTGCAGGGAGCCTGCTTCCTCCTCTCTCTCTTTCTGCCTGCCTCTCTGCCTACTTGTAATCTCTCTCTGTCAAATAAATAAATAAAATCTTTAAAAAAAAAAAAAAAAGCTCACAATCAATGGAGAATTCTGGAACCAACGAGGTAACAAGCTTCACGAAGATCCTAATTATTTAGTTCACTCAAGATTAGAGTCACTCTGTTATTGTACTAATAATAGCAGAATATTTATGATTTTTACAACTCCTATTTAGAAAGTTATGTTACGTGTATTTTAATACATAAATCATGAAATTTAAGTCATGGTTCATTTTCTTAGTTCACAAATCGGAGGTCACGTTCACTTAGTGAATTATTACCCCTGTGACAACATACTTTAACTATAGTTACTGTACCAAGGGGAAAAAAGATTCACCTTCCAACTTCTAAGCATTGGCTGTGCAAAACACAATTTATTTGTTCAGCCTGTTATTAACAAAAATTTGAGTTGAGGCCCTAGGCTCTGGGGATGCAATAATAAACAAAATGGCAAGTTTCTTCCCTTACAGAAAGGGAAAGAGAAAATTAAATTACAACTGATCCTAAGAAGGGTAATACATAAAGAATACATAATTCTGCTTAGAGTGGCCAGAGAAGGGGTTGATGTTTTGGCAAAGGGTTATAATAAGATGCAATTAAAACCTTTTAAACAAGGGGGAAGAGTGGTCAGATATGCAGTTTAGAGAGACTAATATAATAGAGGACGACAAGAGTGAAAGCAACACTATCTTCTGTAGCTTTGTACGTCTTTGGTGGCAATAACCTGGCCTAGGCGGTGATAGTAGGTGAGGAGAGAAAAGGAGGGATTCAAGAACATTTGGGAATAAAACAAGAAACTTTGGTAATTTATTAGATGTGAGCGGTGAGGGAAAGGAGAGGACTTCAGAATGACATTCAGATCTTGAGCCCCTGAGTAGATGATCAATCAAGGATATTCAATAAATAGTTGGATCTATAAACTGAAAGCACAAATACAGACAATGGGGTCATCAGCTTAGAAATGGTGCTATGTAGTTCTGTCTGTGGTGGGGATTAATAGCCGAGAAAGAAGCACTTGTGCTTTTGGGAAGAACATGGTAAATCAATAATTTCTCAGGCTTTAAATCTAGCTTTTCAGTTTTGCAGGTTTTCAAGAAAATCCTTAATAAAAGAATTAATTTTATGAACTTACAAAGTGATTATTTAAAAATAATTATGAAATTACACAAACTATTAACTTGATTGTATGTATTCCCTAAATGGGAATATCAGTCATATTTAAAATGTTAATTTTTCTTAAAATTTTTCCACTTTTAAGTTATTTAAACACAACATTTTAAAACAATGCATTTTATCAGCCTTAGATAATTTGTCTATAACAGGAATTCTAAATAGGAAATCACCAAGTATTCATACAAAAAACACGTGTAGCCTTTACTAAATTAGGTTCAAGGGGTGGGGAGGGAGGGGGAGTTCCATAATACCCAACTAAGTAGTTCACTTGATTCACTGAAGACATTCGTGACATAGTTATTTTAACTTGCTTGATTGAAAAGTTTCCTGGGCTATTGATTAGCAAACTATAGTCAATGAACTTTCAGATAAGATGACTTAATTAATTTTAGTTTCTGTTATTTATAATAATCCTTTTCCTAACATTTTACTCTAATTCATCATCAGTTCGCTCATGATTCCCCAATGTTTATCTTTGACCCATATGTATCTTTGGAACTCTAGACAAATTGGGTAAAATAATATTTTGAGATGTGATTTAAGCTTTTCTCCTCAACATTTTCTTATAATTTTTGCTCTGCCACCAATTCAGTCATAGTAATTCATTACCTCAGGGGAAGGATAATGCAACAGAAAGCAAAAGTAAATTTGGGGGCTTTTCGATTTCAACAGCCTACCTCTCAAGAGAATGTAAAGAAGAAGTCAGAACATAAAAAATGGATTTGGAAGGATATATGATTACTCAAAGGGCACAGATTTTCCTTTCTGGAGACTAGATTAAGTGTCTTTTGGCTGGGAAAGAAAATGAATCAGAGGAGAAGAAAAGAAAGCTGAGATACTGTTGGATCCCTGAGAAAAGTCTTTGTGCAAACCTCTCTCTCATTCACCACACTGCACCCAACCCAGGACCAGGTCCCAGGGCAATGCCCAGAATCCTAGCATAAACAGAACTTGTTTCGCAGACTCTCTGCAGACTTTCACTACTGTACATCAAGACTTACTAAAAGACAACATTAATTAAAACAACAAAATGCTGACTAGTATACAACAATGATATAGACGGGGAGACAAAAGCACCAATGCAAACACACTTGATAAATGACAACATTGGCACTGTAAACCAACAGAGAAAAGAGAGTCTCTGCAATAAAACTGCTGGGTCAATGAAAATATCAAGATTGCGAGAATTGGGACCTTACACCTACCTCAAACTAAAATATCAAGTCCAGGTGGAGTATTTATCAAGATGTTAAAGTTAAAACAATAAAGTTTTTAGAAGACAATATAGCAGAATATATACACAAACTTGAACTTAGAACAAGGGAAGATTTCTTAAACAACATATAAAGAGCGTGAAACAAAGTAAAACGATACAGTTCCAGTCTGAAAACAGTCTTGGCACACTCGGTGAAGATCCATTGGCTTCTTCACAGGCTTTTTCAATGCACTGGGCACACCAGTGGCAGTCACTGTTGGTAAAAAAACATCTTCCAGAAACAACGAAGCAGCAATTATTGATAGAGATTCTTTGAGAATCTCCTTATCTCATCGTTCTCTGTAGTGAAGGCTGACTTTGCAGGCTGAGGGACAAAGGTAACCATTTCAAATCTTTAAGGGGAAAATCTTAAAGCCGCATCAAAGTTGAGTTTGGAAAGGAAAGGCTAATTTTCTGAGATCCAGGAATCTTGTGTTCTATGCTGCCTCTGCTGCTAGCTAGGAAAATGTCAGGTTTTCTGGGCTTTATCTTATATTCATTCCCAAGTGGAGGATAATAATGTCAACTTATGCTTGACGATTCAAGGGTGTGATAAAGATAAATGCAGTATTAAAGCTCTGTGAATTCTTCATAGAAAATAAATGCAGTGTAAATCCAGCGGTGCCACGATTAAAACATGCTTTATCCTCTCTATATTTCTAGACAAAAAGGCTACTTAAATACTCCTTTCACTACCTAGAAAGGTTTATGCCCCCATCTTCTCATTTAAATTGATTGCTATACAGAACCACCAGATACCTGTATTAGGTTTTCTTGAGTAACAGAATCATTGTAGCTCAATTATAATTTTTTGAGAAGGAAAGTTTAAAAACAGCGGCTTTCTTAAGTGGGCAAAATTTAAATTTCAGTGAATGGAAATTTTTTTTTTCAGTGAATGAAATTTGACAAAAATCCATTAGGTCAGGATTATTCAATGTTGTACTGGAAGACCTCATCGATATAAGAAAGTAAGAAAAAGAAGTAAAAATGTTCAGAATTTCAGATGGTCGGATATTATCTATGAAAATCCAAACAAATCTATAACTAAATTATTAAAAATGGTAGGTGAGCTTTACAAGGTTGGTAGATACAAAGTCGATATTGGCAAAAATTAATTGTATTTTTAATACTAGCAGCAAACAGTTAAATTTGAAAAACAAAGCTTTCATAAGAACATAAAAACATGAATATTTAGGAATAAATCTCACAAAAGATGTCCAAGACCTCTATGCAGAAAACTATAATCATTACTGAAGTCCATTAACAAAGGTCAAAGCAAATAAAGTAATATGGAAATTAAATCACTGTCTCAAAAAAAAAGAATCTGCATCTCCATGTTCATTGCAGTATTATTTACAATAACCAAGACATGGATACAACCTGAGTCTAAGGAGAGATAAGTGGGTAAAGAAGTTGTGTTACACACACACACACACACACACACACTGGAATATTGTTCATCCATAAAAAAGAAGGAAATCCTTCCATTTGTAGCAACACAGATAAAACTTGAGGGTATTAGGGCAAATGAGATAAACGAAACAGAGAAAGACAAACAACGTATGATCCCACTTACATGCGGAATCTAAAGAAATCAAACACATAGAAATGAAGAGTACATTATTAGTTGTCAGGGCTGGAATGGGGGAACAGAGCTGCAGGTGGACAAAGAGTTCAAATTTCCATTTATAAGATGAATCAGTTCTGGGAATATATGATGAATAGTTGACAATACTGTATTGCATATTTGAAAATTGCTGAGAGTAGATAAAAGTTCTCACAAGACACATACACACACACACGTAACTATGAGGTGATGGATGTGTTAACTAACCTTATTTTGGTAATGATTTTGCAATGTATATGTGTATAAAAATGTCACCTTGTACACTTTAAACTTAAACGATGCTGTATGTTAAATCATATGTCCATAAACTTAGGGAAAGAAAAAATCTGTCCCTTAAGTCTTTGAGATAGTTACTTCTGTCCCTGAAACTTCAAAGTCAAACTGATCCAGAGTGTTCCAAGAGTCTGTGTCATAGCAGCTATGGTGTTGCTTACCACAAGATGCCCTTCCCCACAGATTGCTTCATGTGGGCACAGAGGAATGGAAAAGCCTGAGAAGCAACTAAAGGCCCTTTGTAGAGGGTGCCAAGGCCATTTGAGGATTTGTGGCTGTATCATCAGTTCCTAGACATGTTTGAATCTATCGCACTCACATTTCTGTATTTCCTCCAGAATGTTCTCCACTGCTGACTGATTTCGAGCACATTTGGCTGTCTGTGTAATATTATTGTTTCTTCATTTTTTTTCTGCTCATTTTGTGAAGCTGCTTCAAGATTGCTCTACAATGTTTACTGACACTCCATCCCTGCTCTGGTACTTGATACTTGGTACTTGGTACTTGATTAAGTACTGCTCTGTACTTGATACTCAGAGTCTATTGTGAAATTTAAAAATATTTGGTATCTGTAAGTTCTGGAGGAAGCTTTATGGCAGGGTTAAACTGACAGTTCCAAATGTGAATTTTGAGCCTAATTTGAATAATAAATTTGACATTTTGCTGTTTTTTCCGAACTTCCTTTCTTTGGGTTTTATTTTTTCAGATTACCTTTTTTTTTTTTTCAAATCAAAGCAAACTAGTGCTGTGGTGATGTCTTTCCAGGAAAGAGACAGCCCACAGAATGCATACTACAACAACATCAAGCATGGCATGTGAAACCACGGAAGCTAGGGATACTGTTAACAGTCTGGGTGGGAGGTCTGGCTCTTAGAAGCAACAAAGTCTTCTACTCTCACTTACGGTTTTATGTATCAGCATAACGGTTTTATATATCAGCATAAGCCAAGAGCCACAATGATTTGGGTTTCTATTTTCAGTGTATAATTTAGTTCCTTGAGATGATATTGAGCTATCTATATAACAAACATACAGACATTGAATCAATACAACTTACCTGAAGCTGTTGTTGCTGTGTTGGAAAAAAAAATGTACACTGGAATTTTCAAAATTGTAGTTCTATGTCAAACCAACTAGTGACATCGAACAATATTTCTCCCCCTCATATTTTTTATCATTTTGTTATATCAGAATATAGCATGATGTAAACACAAAAGGCTTTCCCTCTGTGGTTTATACCAGACAGTGATTTCCAGGGAAGCCAGCAGGATGTTCTACTGGCCAACTTGCAGGAGAGACCAGAAGACATCTGAGGGAAAGAAGTTTGGAGTACACAAGCTAATTCTTAGATGAGAGATACAGGGAGTATGGCAATTTTCAATATAGTGGAGAATCTGTCTTGGGTAGGAATGCGAGAGAGGTGGTAAAAGGGCTGTCAGTGAAAAGGACAGCCAACCATAGAAGAGAAAAATTCCTTTTAAGAGATTTATCTCCTTGGGGGACCTGGGTGGCTCAGTCTGTTAAGCATTGAATTCTTGGTTTTGGCTCAGGTCATGATCTCAAGGATGTAGGATCAAGCCCCACACTGGGCTCTGTGTTCAGCATGGAGACTGTTTCAGATCCTCCTTCCCTCTCCCCTTTGTTCACTCTCTCTCTCTCAAATAAATAAATAAAATATTTAAAAAACAAGAAAAAAAAAAGACATTTACCTCTTTTCCCCACTAGAATCAATCACCTGGAAGGGTGGTCCCTGAGAAGAGCTGACAGGACAGCGCAAAGCAGAACATGGACAAACCTTGTGGGTGGGAGCAGGATCCAAGACCAACAGAGTCTTGGGCGGAGCACTCTCAGGTGTTACCTCAGCAGTTAAAGTAGAAAAAGGAAGAGATTTCCTCCTGTACACACATGAAGTGTCTGGTGTATGGTCAAGAAAGTTGACCCAGAAAATCAGTTTGTTTCTCCTCTCCATTCCTATTTTTACTGCCAGGCCAATATGATCAGGGAAATGCAAATTACATAAAAACTGAAATATTCTCTTGAGAAAAAGCAAGCACACTTTTCAACTTTCCCTTGGCCCATATCCTTTCATAATTCTCCATCTTCTCAGATAACGGAAACACTTCTCTGCTTCTCAGCTGCTCTCAGCCCACTTACTCGTGTCAGTCAAGGTGTAGTAGCTAGGTAAAACCGAATTCTAAGTCATATCCGTTACCACAGTATGCATGGTTTGAAGGGATTCTTTCATCTGCTTTCTTACTTGTATTCCTTTTCCTGGTTAATTTCACCCCTCTGTCAAGTCACCTCATGTAAGGTCTTTCTGCTTCACTCTCATCTTGCCCTCTGCACATTTTCTCTGCCCTCCTCCTCTTCAGCCCTCACAGCCAGCCCCATGCAGTTCTGCCCTCAACTGCTGACTCAGCTTCCTGCCTGCAACCGCTATGGCATCTTCTGTCCTCTGGAAGTTACCAGAATTCTGTCTGCAGAATGCAAATCAGATTATGTCTTTCTGTAACTTAAAATTGCCTGTGGTTCTACAAAGAACATGCTAGGTTTTTTAAATGGGGAGTGGGTGGAATAAAGAGATGCACGATGGCTTCACAGAGGTCTATGAACCCTCTGATACTGGACTCAAACACTTGTTTTGTGAGCATGGAGTCTGTCTTTCATAAGAAGAGTGTCATGGATCTCAATAGACTCTCAAAAGAGTCTGTGCTGTGACGGCCTGGGCTCCCCACCTAGTCACTAAGAGAGTAGAGCAAGGGATGCTGGGGTTATCATCCAAGTTTAGAGTCAGGCAGTCCTAGGTTTCAATTCTAGTTTGGTCTTGCTGGCTGATCCGGCAAATGGGATAATATCCCTCTTCTCATAGGACTATTTTAGATATTAAATTTAATAACTGCATAAGGCACTGGGAAGTAACAGACACTTGGCATATTGTAGCATCTTCATTGTAAGTCTTTGGACATCCAGTATAAAAATACTACTCTCAACTTCCCTGGTAATAAATAAATAAATAAATAAATAAACAAATAAAATAAAGTCCTCCTTTATCAGTTGGATATTTTTGTTTAAAGTTATAGAAAGTCCATATCAAATGGCTACATCATGTAAGGGAATATATTAGCTCATGCAGCTCAAAATTTCAGAGATAGAATATGCTTCAGGTGCAATTTGCACAGGACTCCACCTCCAGTTTTCTTTTATATTCAGCGTTCTTCACCATGCATCAGCTTCTTCCTCAGGCTGGTTTTCCTCATGGTGATAAGGTGACTATAGCAACTCCAGCCCTCACAGCTGCACTTCACCCCATCTAACAAGTAAGAGTTTTTGTGTCCTGGAATGCCCAGCCAATGTCTGAGATTCCTTCTGCTTGGACTGAGACCCCCTCTCTGGCTCACCCCTGAGCCTACCTCTACTGCTAAGGTCACATCTTTAGTCCTAAGTATCTCTTGAGCCAGATGAATCCACAAAGGGAATTCAGGCACATTGTGAGGAACAATAACTACAATATTTAATAACTAATATGGGACAGACCACTAATCTGAACATAGACCAGCCCACTCAGAATAGACAGCAGCTGGAACCAACCAGTTTCTGGGCTGATGCTGGGAGCTGAGTCTCAGCCCTGCCTGAGGGAAGGAAGAAGAGGAGCCGGCACTTCCCAGGGATTCACTGTGCATACCTACTCAAGAATGAGCTAATCTTCATCATTCTTCAGGTCATTCTTTGTAGCTAGAAAATCAGGAGTCAGCCTGTGCTACGGCTAACAGGCTTCACTTAGAAAACAGATACATATACAAAGAGAGAAGAAAAGGCAGCTAATACATCTCCTATTCCTTATAAAGAAAGAAATCCTTTGGGCAGAAGAAATATTTGTTGTGATTCTAAAAAAAAATGTTCCTAAAAAAATCCACTTTAAAATTTTGGGTTCGTAATTTATACAACTCTCACACACAGAAACACTTAGAAATGTATTACTTGATCTTAATTATTTTAAGCTGTTTTCAAAAGTTTAGCAATCCTGAATCCCGAATCAGTTTTTAGTCTATAGTAGGAAGACCATTTAACACTGTTTGCTATTGTTTAGTTTCATTTCATATGCAATGACTCACAAAACTGTTCTCAAATCCAACCCAGGAATCCAAACTGTTATCACAAAGCAAAGCCTCACATTATGGAGAAATATAACTGGGCAGCTTTGCTTCTCCTTTGCCTCCAAGTTCTGCTTTTCTCAGCTATGGGTCTGGAAGTTTTCCAGATGCCGGGGGGTGGGGGGGTGGGGTGGTTCATAACACAGCCTTGACATGTGCACCTCACCACGGATTCTTTAACAAAATGTCAAAGCAATAATGTGAGTGCACTGGAATGCAGAGTGAGGGGGGAGTGGCAGCTGTTCTTTAATCTTAGGTAGCATTTTCTTTTTGAAAAATCAAATTAAAAAGAGAATGTGTATCCAGAGTAGCTGGCTTGCAAACCCTTGGTTCATTTGAAAATCAGAAGAAGCCTTAATTAACTTCTCTCAGAGGCAACTCTGTTGCTGTTATGCTTGTTTTGTAGTCAAGGGATGTAGTTACCTTGACGGAGTTCTGCAAGAATAACTTATTTTAGAACTTCATATTAAATATATCAGGGACGCATGTCACTGTCTTGTTTCACTCACTCATTTATTCACCATTCATTCCACTCAAGTCATGTCTGCTGAGTACCCCTGGGTGTCAGGCAGTGTTCTAACTCCTGATACAGGATACAACCAAATAGACTAAGTCCTTGCTCCCTTAGAGCCTGTATCCCAAAGAAAGGTGGACAAAAAAACCAAGTTTGAAAATATCAAAAAAATAAACACAAAATATATATCAAATAGTGAAAAGTGATAAGAAAAAAGGTCAGTAGAGTTAATGAATACCAGGAGGCATTTGGGAGGCTCTCTACCACAAGAAGGAAAACATAAAAGTAGAACCTGCATAAATTTGTGTACTTACTGATATGGCTAATCTATGCAATATACTTTTAGTCTTTTTAGTACATTCTTTTTCCATGTTTTCCAACAATCTAAAATATGATGTCGATCTTTCTTTCATCAGTAGCTTTTAACATGGTGTCCCTATTCTGTATCCCACCTATTTTTATTTTATGTTAAGAAAGAAAATTTCTTGGATGCCTGGGTGGCTTAGTGGGTTAACCCTCTACCTTTGGCTTGGGGTCTTGGGATTGAGCCCCGCATTGGGCTCTCTGCTCAGCTGGGAGCCTGCTTCTCCCTCTCTCTGCTTGCCTCTCTGCCTACTTGTGATCTCTCTCTGTCAAATAAATAAATAAAATCTTAAAAAATATATTATCAAAATAAAAAGAAATAAAATTTCTTGAAGATGGTGGAGTAGCAGACTGAAATGACATCAGATCCTAGGAGTTCAGCTAAATAGGTATCAAACTATTCTGAACACCTACAAACTCAATAGGAGATAGAAGAGAAGATGAGCATCAGTTCTAGGAACAGAAAATTGACCACTTTCTGAAAGGTAGGATGTGTGGAGAAGTGAATCTGAAGAGACGGGAAGATAGTCTGTGGGGGGAGGGGCCAGCTCCCAGCAAGCCACGGAGCAGTGGGGCACAAAATCAGAACTTTGAGAAGTCTGCTCCACTGAGGGACATGGCTCCAGAGGCTAAGCAGGGGTGGAGCCCTACTGGGGACAGTGTGGTCCCAGGTCTCATGGGATCACAGATAGTGGGGGTGTCTGAGTGTGGCAGAGCTGCCAGGTATCAGAGTGGGGAAGGTGACTACAGAGACAGAGCCAAAAAGTGAGCATTCAGATCGGAGTTACCTTAAACCATGATCCAAAGCATAGTTGGACCACTGCTCTTTGAGCGGGTACCCCACAAGTGGCAGATCCAGGGAGACTCACCTTCCTTCTCCAGGAGAAGCAGCGCAGCAGGAATTTTCTGGGTTTGGAGACTCAGGTGGGGCCATGTGCCAGAGATAGAAATGCTTGGTCACAGGCTGGGTGAGCTCGGAGTGCAGCCAGAGACCAGGGAGACAGGAGTGATTGACTGCTTTTCTCTGGGGGCGTGCTAAGGAGTGGGGCCCAAGCTCTTGGCTCCTCTGGGCGGGAGACTGGGAGGCTGCCATTTTCATTACCATCCTCCAAAGCTCTACAGAAAGTGTTCAGGGAACAAAAGCTCTGAGAGTGAACCTGAGCAGATTACTTAGCCTGTCTCCTGGCAAGGGCAGAGCAATTCCACCTAGGACAAAGACATTTGAGAATCACAGCAATTGTCCCCTCCCCCAGAAGATCAGCAAGAACATCCAGCCAAGACCAAGCTCACAGATCAAGGAGAACAGCGCAACTTCAGAGGTAGGGGAAAGCAACGCAGAGAATTCATGGCTTCCCCCCCATGATCCTTTAGTTTTGCAAAGTTAATTTAATTTAATTTAATTTTTTTCTTATTCTATTTCTTTAACTTTTTCTCTTTTCTCTTTTAATGTTTTATAACTAGTTTATTTTAGAAATACCTTTCAGAAAAAAATCTTTTTAAACCTTTATTGTTATAGTCATATTTTATCCCTTCATTGTATTTAGCCTTATTTTTGGTATACATATAGGGGTTTTTTTCGAAAAAATTTTGGGATACAATTTCTTCTAATAGATCAAAATATACACTAATCTAGCACATGGACTTGTTCTAGTCTCCAGCCTGAGAACATTCCCTCCTCTTTTTTTTTTCTTTTTCCAACCAACTTATCTAATCAATTCCTTTATAGAATTTTTTAAAAAATTTTCATCTTTACACTCATATTCCATCCTTTCATCGTGTTTACCCTTATTTTTGTACATATATAAGTTTTTCTTTCTTTAAAATTTTGGGAGATAGTCTCTCCTAAGAGACCAAAATACACCCAAAATCAAGTGGGTGGCTCTGTTCTATTCACTAGTCATTCATATATATATATGAATGACTATATATATATATATATATATATATATATATATAATTTCTTTTTCCCTCTTTCTTCTCTCCCCAATTTTGGATCTCTTCTGATTTGGTTAGCATACATTTTTCTGGGGTCTTTGCCACCCTTTTAGTATTTTATTCTCTCGTTCACATATTCTTATCTGGATAAAATTACAGGATGGAAAAACTCACAACAAAAAAAAAAGACCAAGAGGCAGTACCAAAGGCTAGGGACCTAAAAAATATGGATATTGGTAATATGTCAGAATTAGAGTTGAGAATGACAATTCTCAAGGTACTAGATTGGCTTGAAAAAGGCATAGAAGATATTAGAGAAACCTTTCTGGAGAAATAAAATCCCTATCTGGGGAAATAAAAGAACTAAAATCTAACCAAGTTGAAATCAAAAAAGCTGTTAATGAGGTGCCATCAAAAATGGAGGCTCTTACTGCTAGGATAAATGAGGCAGAAGAGAGAATTAGTGCTAAAGAAGACAAAATGATGGAGAATAAAGAAGCTGAGCAAAAGAGAGACAAATAACTACTAGACCATGGAGGGAGAATTTGAGAGATAAGTGAAACCATAAGATGAAACAATATTAGAGTAATTGGAATTCCAGAAGGAGAAGAAAGAGAGAGAGGGGCAGAGGGTATATTGGAGCAAATTATAATAGAGAATTTCCCTAATATGGTAAAAGGAACAAGCATCAAAATTTGGGAGGCACAGAGAATCCCCCTCAAAATCAATAAAAATAGGTCCACACCCCATCATCTAATAGTAAAACTTTACAAATCTTAGTGACAAAGAGAAAATCCTCAAAGCAGCTCAGGACAAGAAGATTGTAACATACAATAGTAGAAATATTAGATGGTAGCAGACTTATCCACAGAGACCTGGCAGGCCAGAAAGAACTGCCATGATATATTCAGAGCACTAAATGAGAAAAATATGCAGCCAAAAATACTATATCCAGCTAGGTTATCATTGAAAATAGAAGAAGAAATTAAAAAAAGAGAAAGATAAAAAGCTACCAGGACAAACAAAAATTAAAGGAATTTGCAAACACCAAACCAGTCTTACAGGAAATATTGAAAGGGGTCCTCTAAGCAAAGAGAGAGCCTAAAAGTAGTAGACCAGAAAGGAACAGAGACAATATACAGTAACAGTCACCTTACAGACACTAAATTCATACCTTTTGATTGTTACCCTGAATGTACATGTGCTAAATGCCCCAATCAAAAGTCACAAGGTATCAGAATGGGTAAAAAAACAAAACCCATCAACATGCTGTCTACAAAATCTCATTTTAGACCCCCAAACACCTTCAGATTTAAAGTGAGGGGGTGGAAAACAATTTACCATGCCAATGGGCATCAAAAGAAAGCTAGGGTAACAATCTCATATCAGATAAATTAGATTTTAAGCCAAAGACTATAATAAGAGATGAGAAAGGACACTATATCAGACTCAAAGGGTCTGTCCAACAAAAAGATCTAACAATTTTAAATATCGATGCCCCTAACATGGGAGCAACCAACTATATAAACCAATTAATAACAAAATCAAAGGAACACATTGACAATAATACAATAATAGTAGAGGAATTTAACACTCCACTCACTGAAACGACAGAACATTTTGAACAGGACAGATCATCCAAGCAAAAGATCAACAAGGAAATAAGGGTCTTAAAAGACACACTGGACTAGATGGATATCACAGATATATTTGCCATCCCAAAGCAACAGAATACACATTCTTCTCTAGTGCACATGAAACATTCTCCAGAATAGATCACATCCTGGGTTACAAATCAGGTCTCATTCGGTACAAAAAGATAGGGATCACTCCCTGCATATTTTCAGACCACAATGCTCTAAAGCGAGAACTCAATCACAAGAGGAAATTTGGGAAGAACCCAAATACATGGAGACTAAACAGCATCCTTCTAAAGAATGAATAGGTCAACCAGAATATTAAAGAATAATTGAAAAAAATCATGGAAACAAATGATAATGAAAACACAACGGTTCAAAATCTGTGGGACACAACAAAGGCAGTCCTGAGAGGAAAATATATAGTGGTACAAGCCTTTCTCAAGAAACAAGAAAATCTCAAATACACAACCTAACCTTAGACCTAAAGGAGATGGAGAAATAACAACAAAGAAAGCCTAAACCCATCAGGAGAAGAGAAATCATAAAGATCAGAGCAGAAATCAATGAAATAGAAACCAAAACAAAAAACAAACAAAAAAAAAACCCAAAACCAAACAACAACAACAACAAAACAACAACTGAACAAATCAACGAAACTAGAAACTGGTTCTTTGAAAGAATTAATAAGATTGATAAACCCCTGGCCAGACTTATCAAAAAGAAAAGAGAAAGGACGCAAATAAATAAAATCATAAATGAAAGAGGAGAGATCACAACCAACACCAAAGAAATACAAACAATTATAAGAACATATTATTAGCAACTCTAGGTCAGCAAATTTGACAACCTGGAAGAAATGGATGCATTCCTAGAGACATATAAACTACCACAACTGAACCAGGAAGAAATAGAAAACCTGAACAGATCCATAACCCATAAGGAGATTGAAACAGTCATCAAAAATCTCCCAACAAAAAAGAGCCCAAGGCCAGAGGGCTTCCCAGGGGAATTCTACCAAATATTTAAAGAAGAATTAACTTCTATTCTCCTGAAACTGTTCCCCAAAAAAATGGAAATGGAAGGAAAACGTCCAAACTCATGAGGCCAGCATCACTTTGATTCCAAAACCAGACAAACATCCCATCAAAAAAGAGAATTACATGTCCTTGATGAAAAACAGATGTGAAAATTCTCACCAAAATACTAGCCAATAGGATCCAACAGTACATTAAAAGGATTATTCACCACAACCAAGTGGGATTTATTCCAGGGCTGCAAGGTTGGTTTAACATCTGCAAATCAATCAATGTGATACAATACATTAATAAGAGAAAGAACAAGAACCATATGATACTCTCAATAGATGCTGAAAAAGCATTTGACAAAGTACAGCATCCCTTCCTGATCAAAACTCTTCAAAGTGTAGGGATAGAGGGCACATACCTCAATATCATCAAAGCCATCTATGAAAAACCCATCACAAATATCATTCTCAATGGAGAAAAACTGAAAGCCTTCCTGCTAAAGTCAGGAACACAGCAGGGATATCCATTATCACCACTGCTATTCAACATAGTACTAGAAGTTTTAGCCTCAGCAATCAGACAAAAAAAAAAAAAAAAAAATTAAATGCATCCAAATCGGCAAAGAAGAAGTCAAACTATCACTCTTTGCAGATGATATGATATTTTATGTGGAAAACCCAAAAGGCTCCACTCCAAAACGGCTAGAACTTGTACAGGAATTCAGTAAAGTGTCAGGATATAAAATCAATGCACAGAAACCAGTTGCGTTTCTTTACACCAACAGCAAGACAGAAGAAAGAGAAATTAAGGAGTCAATCCCATTTACAATTGCACCCAAAACCATAAGATACCCAGGAATAACCTAACCAAAGAGGCAAAGAATCTGTACTCAGAAAACTATAAAGTACTCATGAAAGAAATTGGGGAAGACACAAAGAAATGGAAAAATGTTCCATGCCTATGGATTGGAAGAACAAATATTGTGAAAATATCTATGCTGCCTAAAGCTATCTACACATTTAATGCAATCCCTATCAAAATACCATTCTTTTTTTTTTTCAAAGAAATGGAACAAATAATCCTAAAATTTATATGGAACCAGAAAAGACCTCGAATAGCCAGAGGAATATTAAAAAAGAAAGCCAGGGGCGCCTGGGTGGCTCAGTGGTTTAAGCCTCTGCCTTCAGCTCAGGTCATATTCTCAGGGTCCTGGGATCGAGCCCTGCACTGGGCTCTCTGCTCAGCAGGGAGCCTGCTTCCTCCTCTCTCTCTCTGCCTGTATCTCTGCTGATTTGTGATCTCTGTCAAATAAATAAAATAAAATCTTTTAAAAAATCCTTAAAAAAAAAAAAGAAAGAAAGAAAAAGCCAAAGTGGTGGCATCACAAATGCAGACCTCAAGCTCTATTACAAAGCTGTCATCATTAAGACAGTACGGTACTGGCACAAAAACAGACACATAGATCAATGGAACAGAATAGCGAGCCCAGAAATAGACCCTCAACTCTGTGGTCAACTAATCTTTGACAAAACAGAAAAGAATGTCCAATGGAAAAAAGACAGCCTCTTCAACACATGGTTTAGAAAATTGGACAGCCATCTGCAGAAGAATGAAACTGAACCATTTCCTTATACCACACATGAAAATAGACTCAAAATGGATGAAGGACCTCAATGTGAGAAAGGAATTCATCAAAATCCTTGAGGAGAACACAGGTAGCAACCTCTTCAACCTCAGCTGCAGCAACTTCTTCCTAGGAACATCGCCAAAGGCAATGGAAGCAAGGGCAAAAATAAACTCTTGGGACTTCATCAAGATCAAAAGCTTTTACACAGCAAAGGAAAGAGTCAACAAAACCAAAAGACAACTGACGGAATGAGAGAAGATGTTTGCAAATGACTTATCAGATAAAGGGCTAGTATCCAAAACCTATAAAGCTTATCAAACTCAACACCCAAAGAACAAATAGTCCAATCAAGAAATGGGCAGAGGACATGAACAGACATTTCTACAAAGAAGACATCCAGATACCAACAGACACATGAAAAAGTGCTCCACATCACTCAGCATCAGGGAAATACAAATCAAAACCACAATGAGATACCACTTCACACCAGTCAGAATGACCAAAACTATCAAGTCAGGAAATGACAGATGCTAGCAAGGATGCAGAGAAAGGGGAACCCTCCTACACTGTTGGTAGAAATGCAAGTTGGTACAGCCATTCTGGAAAACAGCATGGTGGTTCCTCAAAAAGTTGAAAATAGAGCTACCCTATGACCCAGCAATTGCACTACTGGGTACTTACCCTAAAGATACAAATGTAGTGATACGAAGGGGCAGTGTACCCAAATGTTTCTAGCAGCAATGTCCACAATAGCCAAACTATGGAAAGAATCTAGTTGTCCATCAACAGATGAATGGATAAAGAAGATGTGGTATATATATACAATGGAATACTATGCAGCCATCAAAAGAAATGAAATCTTGCCATTTGCAATGACATGGGTGGAACTAGAGGGTATTAGGCTGAGTGAAATAAGTCAATCAGAGAAAGGCAATTATCATATGATCTCCCTGACATGAGTAATTTGAGAGGCAGAGTGGGGGGTTTGGTGGGTAGAGAAGGAAAAAATGAAACAATATGGGATCAGGAGGGAGACAAACCATAAGGGACTCTTCATCATACAAAACAAACTAAGGGTTGCTGGAGGAAGGGGGTTTGTGAAGAGGGTGGTTGGGTTATGGACACTGGGAATGGTATGTGATATGGTGAGTGCTATGAAGTGTGTAAGCCTGACGATTCACAAACCTGTACTCCGGGGCAAATAATACATTATATGTTAATAAAAATAACTAATTTTAAAAAAGAATACAAAAAATACAATTTCTTTATCAAAAATCCTATTCAGGATTTTCTTCCTTACATGATTAATTATAATTCTACTTCACTACAGATAGAAACATCAATTATAGATATAATTAAAATCCTTGGCATCTTTTCTAGAAGTACAAGGAAAACCCCAGTATAAGTGCCCTCAGAAGTACTCAAAGCAAGTTTTGTGGCAAGATGAAAAATACCTTGGACTATTCCTATGTTTAATAATTTACAACATCAATTAGTCTTCTGAAGTTACCTATAGAATACATTGAAGAAGTTTGTTCACCTGTCTGTATTTGTCATTAAACTGTAAGCTTCTTGAGGGCTGCCCTTGTATACACAGTGCCCAGCACACACAGTGATCTGTAAACACATGCTGAATGAGTGACCAGCAGTGGCTTCAAAGGGAACCACAGGAAAACTCTGCCAAGACAGCCATATCTAATTTAAAAAAAAAATTACTACAGTCTTTATGTGATAACATACTTCAGGGGAGAATTCAAGAGTTTAAGTATTAGGTAACAGTTTAAAAGGATCCTAGACATCAGCTATCAGCTCCTTCAGTAGGTCCAAAAATACAGGTGAAGGGCTCCGTGAATATAGTCCAGAAGTTACTCTAATGAGTGACATATACTCTGTGACTTGGCACTTGAAATAGATTGTGAAGACACCAAGAAGATGGAGTAGAAAGCCTTCCGTCCAACTGCAGCAGAAGCATTTGTAAACAATTTTTCTTAGTTTATTGCTCACATTATGGAGATTGAGTGGGATTGGGTGGAGTTCCAAGATTAGGTTCCATCTAGATAGCAGTGCTTTTAAAATGCTGGAGTGGGGAAAAGAGAAGGAAATCATGAGCAGGGAGATTTAAGGAATTAAAAGAGATGCTAGAGCAAATGTCAGTCCAAACAGTACCAATTTTCAGCTCTTCCTCCCCCATCTCCTGGATCATTAGAGAAAGTTGAGGAAGGGAACCATACCTGGCTTTTAGCATCCCAACTCCCAGATCCTATTTATCATCTTGATATGACATTAGCTCCCCCCAGCCTCTTGCTAGATATTCTTTCCACCTTTATTTTAAATTAAAAGATTGTGAGGGTGTGGATTATTCAGATAGCAGAGATGACCATCAATGGTTAAGCTTGGCCTTGCCCTCCAACAATCACTGGCCTCTTTGTTCCTGTTGTGACCACCTGCCACACACAGGCACAGCAGTAGCTGACTAGGTTAGGGCTACAGGTTTTTTGTTTTTTGTTTTTGTTTTTTAGCAACTATTTTTCACAAAAATATTTTGAAGCAATCAGATGCAACATATTACAATGGCAAGATTTTCCTAACCAACCCCCAATTGATTTAAATTACCTTCCTCTTTCTGTCTTTCCTCCTCTGACTGAGTATCTCTATCCCAGTACTAACCATGCTGCACTGTCCTCCCTGATTTACCTGTTCCTTTCCCCAGTTGGGTGACCATTAGGATCCTGGCATATTATTTTTTTTAATGTTCAGTTAGTCTGCATACATCATTAGTTTTTGAGGTAATGTTCAACGATTCATTAGTTGCATATAACACCCAGTGCTCATCACAACACATGCCCTCCTTCATACCCATTACCTGGTTACCCCACCCACCCCCCCCTTCTGTAACCCTGAGTTTGTTTCCTGGAGTCCAGAGTCTCTCATGGTTTGTCTCTCTCTCTGATTTCTTCCCGTTTAGTTTTCCCTCCCTTTCCCTGTAATCTTCTGTGCCATTGCTTATGTTCCACAGATGAGTGAGATCATATAATAATTATCTTTCTCTGCTTGACTACTTCACTTGGCATAATCCCCTCCAGTTCCATCCATGTCGATGCAAATGGTCAGTATTCATCCTTTCTAAAGGCTGAATAATATTCCATTGTATATCTCTACCACATCTTCTTTATCAATGTCCATAATAGCCAAACCATGGAAGTAGTCAAGATGTCCTTCAACAGATGAATGGATAAAGAGGATCCTGGCATATTAGACATGCTGGATGCCACAAACACTTAATATTATTTGACTGAAACAGGGAAATGAGTGAATGAAAGAAAGGAGGATTTAATTAGGGACATAATCCTTTTTCATTCATAACTCTGCACATATACTAAGCTGAGTGGGAAATAAGTGAATAGGAATTTCTGGATGGCCTCTCTTATTTTAACAATGTTAAGAAGCAACTTCTTCAAACCCTAAGCACTACTACCACCAGGCAGGTTTTGGAGAGATGCTCACACCTGTTGGTTTGGAAGCTGTGTACTATGCTGAACTGTTATGCAAGGCAGAGACTGAATGCCAACTGACCTCCTTGAGTCAGTATAGCTGTCACTGTTTATTATCTTATACAGGGGATTATATAGTATTTATAGTATATTGTATTTACAGTACTATCTTACATTCATTGTATTTATGAAGACTTTGGTGCAAGGCATGGTTTCTCCATTTGGAGTCATATAATCTTGGCTAGACCACTTAACTGTCTGAGTTTCTCCATTTGTACAATAAAGAAGAAGAGGGAGGAGGAGGAGAAGAAGAAGAAGAAGGAGGAGGAGGAGGAGAAAGGGGAGAAGAAGAAGGATGAGGAGGAGGAGGAGGAGGGAGAAGGGGGGAGGAAGTAGAGGGGGAGGAAGAAGATGAAGAGGAAGGGGAGGAGGAGGGGGAGGAGAAATAACATCAACAAACAACCACACTGCTTTCCCCCTGTGGTGGAGTTGTTGTGAGGACCAAGGTGATGAAGATTATGCAACTAATTCCTAAGCTATAAAGTACAGTGCCCACCATTTCTGCCAAGAGCCTCTTTGAGAAGCAAACAGAGGAAACAAGAATTGACTGATGGGAATGAGTCCAAGAGGTTAATATTCTTTGTTTTAGGGAGAGGAACTTTCCAAATCATAATGTCTTTATGAATCAGCAAAGGGGTCAAGTTCAAACTCTCCTTTCACATATGAATATGCTTTATCTTTATTTAATATCTCAAGATGTTGATGTGGAACAAATTCTGAGTAAACACACCAAGTGGAGTCTTATCTCTAGGGCTATTAATGAGTTTTAAGTTCCGAGCACCTCTTAAGATCTTACAAAGACTGAAAGTCCTTGAGTAGAGAGGAAAGTTTTTAAACAAATAATCTAAGATTACTGCTAACATTCTTTTTTAACTGCCAACCATTCTTAAGAAAGAAATTGCATATTTCTACATCAGTAGATGTGTCTGCTCTAGCATTCTATATGCTAAACTTCCACGGCAAAATTTCACAACTCAGTATAGATGCATCCTATTGGACCACAAATATCCTCTCTCGCTGGGGCACAATCCATCCCCCAAGGTGCCAGGTGTTTCTCAGAAAGGAATCAGAAACTCTGCATTCTTTTTTAGGTCTTTTTCTATTGTTTTATGATAGATTCATTGCAAATAGCTTCTCTAGAAAGAAAAAGTAGAGTGAGATTTCCAGGAGAAGAGAACCTTGTAGATCAAGAGAGGTGATTTATTACACATTTATTACACCGTGTGAAGTGTGTCTTGAATATATTTAGGCAATTTAAGCGCCACATTTCTGTGACTTCTCCTTTCTGAAACAAGCAAAACAGGAAGAAATGGCTTTTACTGGGGCACCTAGATGGCTTAGTCAGTCAAGCCCCTGACTCTTGATCTTAGCTCAGGTCTTGATCTCAGCTTAGGTGTTGATCTCAGGGTAATGAATCCAAGCTCCATGCTGGGCTCCATGCTGGGTGTGGAGCCTACTTAAAAAAAAAAAAAAAAGAAAGAAGGAAAGAAGAAAAGAAAGAAAGAAAGGAAGGAAGGAAGGAAGGAAGAAACAAGAAAGAAAGAAAGAAAGAAAGAAAGAAAGAAAGAAAGAAAGAAAAGGAAAGAAAAGAAAGAGAGAGAGAAAGAAATGGCTTTTATTCATGAGAACTCCACTAATTAGGAGTTCTGGCTTTCTTGTGACATAATATTGGGGGCTCTGGGAACGCTTCCTTGAAAATAGTTCTTTTCCCATCTCATTGATGATCCTAACATTTCTATAAAGACAGAAAGTCTACTTACTCAGTGTTTGGAATGAAGGCATAAAATGCAAATACTCGGACTTCCAGTTAATGTAAAGTGTTGATGACTGATGCAGCCACTTTCTGAATAGAATTTGATAGGAGACAAAAGAATGGGGAAGTATTTTGGTGCAATAAAATAGACTAAATATTAGAAAGGGGAGATTGTTGACCTCAAAGGCAAATGTCAACATAACAATTTGGGCCAATAAAACCTCTGATTAAATCTGAAATTAAAGCCATAAATGCTTTCTGAAAATATACTCTCTGTTGGAAAAAATTTTTTTCCTTTGGATTTTCTTAGGGTTTCCTTCTACTTTATTACTTTTAATCTGCATTATGGAAAATAAGACACAATATTGTTATGGCTTGTCAAAGAAAGTTCAGCTCTTTTTCTCCTACTGTTTTTGGCAGAGATGAGAGAACCTCAATAACATAAATATTTTCATTGCATTATTGAAACAACAGACAGAAATGACAAGTCATAAATGTTTATTTACTCAATTAATGAATAAATGAATGGATAGATGAATTAAAGAATGATGAAGGAGGAAGCAGATCTACAGTTTATTGGAATGGGCTCAGATTTACACATAAGCACTCACAGAAGGGTACTAATTTGCAGAAAGGAATTGGCACGTAAAGACTGTACGTAAGCATTACTTATTATTACAGAGAGGAACTGGCACGTAAAGACTGTACGTAAGTTTTTTTTGGACCAATGGTGGTTTATACTGGCAAAAAGAGTTTGACTTGTGCTGATATTTTTCCAGTTTACAGGTTAAGTCTAGAAATAATTTTCTATTTAAGCCATTTAATAGTGGATGATTAAGAGGATGTCAAACCTAGACACACTGCTAAAGCCACATTCTCAAAGGTCACGGATTATTTCCTGATTTACAAGTTAATTCATCTTTTCTTTATTCCTGACCTCCTTGACCTTTCGCAAGAACTGACATTCTTGACTACCCCATCATTGAAGACATTTCCTGTAGTTTCTGCATCACTTCCCTCTCTTGCTCCTCTTCTACTGATGGCGTCTCTTTCTCAGCTGCCCCATAATGGTAGGTATTGCTTTCAGTATTCCATCCTGCTCTCTTCTAACCCTAGGAGCTCCCACTTAGCTCCAACTCTGTCAGTAAATTCCTCTAGATTAAAGCCTGTGTTCCATAGCTTTGATCTGCTTCCTAAATTCCTATTCCACATTTTCAATTTTAGGATGAATATTTCTTCCTGGAGATTGTACTGGTGGTTCACAATAAACGATGAAATTCTCTGTGAATTGGCTGCTCTGTTTGACTTCTTTTGTTTTTCTGAATGTTGCTTCCAGAAAATACGCTTTTGAGCAAAAGAATAAGCTGCATTGGGAGTGACCAGAAAGTGGAAGCTAACCGTGGTGCTGGGGAGGGGGAAGATAATCCAAAAACAAGTAGAGAAAAGAAGTCTGGCCTTTTTTTGGTCCTGGGCAGATGATCAGATCTAGGGCATAGGCAGTAAGACAAGGATTCTGTCATAAGAACTAATGTAAAAGTTCAGGGTCTAAGTCAAGGCAAGTTACTTAGCTTCCTTGAATGCCATTCTTCTCATCACTTGAAAAAATGGGGCAACAGTTAACTTGAAGTTTATAATAAGTATTAAAGATAACACACATCAAACATGGCTCACAGTATTTCTCAATATGTACTAGTCATTATTACCACTATTACTTGATTTTCCCAGTTTGAACCTGAGTTGTTTTTAGTTGGTTTCTTTAACCAACAGCCCCATGTCTGAATGAACACTAATTCCGTCAGTTCTATATTCTTCTTTATCATTTTTATTGGCTCCACCTAAAGGTAAGTCCTGAAATGCGCCTCCAGGAAACTTCCAATGGTATCAATGTTCAAATATTTTTCTTCCAATGGCACAACTCCTATTACAATAATCCCCTATCCAAACATATTGCCATGGTCTACCCCTTCTTTCCAGATACAATGTTATTATCAGCACAGCACAAAGAGCCACACACAACGTGGCCACATCCACATCCTCATTTTTCCAGTCTAACATTATTTGTCTACTCACTGTTGTATGAACCCTACTTGATCCTGTCTCTATGCCTTTCATCACATTTCTCCCTTTTCCCAAAACCTTTTCCCTTACTCTTTAGCTCTGAAATCCTAGATACTTTTTCCATATTGGCTTAAATTACTCCTTCAAAAGTCTTCACCAGACTACTCTCATTCACTAAACAGTCTTTGCCATTGAATTTATAGCTCTTACTGTATAAGCATTTAGTTGGCCATTAGTTATATACATAAGCCTTGTCAGTTTGATGCTCCCACTATCATTTGTGCCTTTTGTGCCAACTATTTTAAATCACCAACATTGTTGCCTCTTTCTTTGATTTGGGGACCAGTGAAGAACAAGCTCAATAAACTTGGGGTCAATACTAAACTTTTGCATTTGTTATTCATTCAATATATGTCTGTTTTACAACTTAACATGTACAAGGCATACTGTTGGCTGCAGGATATAAAATGAATCAGATATAGGCTCAAGATCTCACAGTCCAGTGAGAAATATGGACAGATAAATAACTGATAAAAGTGCAACAGAAATCCTATAGAAGACACATGCACAAACCAATGCTATCACGGAGATAGATTTCTTAACTCTGGTTTGGTAGAAGGGAAGGCCAGAGAAATATTCTCAAAGTAACTAATATTAAAGTTGCAGTGAAATGATGAGCATGGGTTCTCCATAGTGGGAGACAGTCAGGGAGAGCTTTATATAAGTAACAAAAAAAACATGCAGAAACATGGATCCCTAAGTACAATTTTGTATGACTGATTCATGCATAAGGTATATAGTAGTGAGGTCTAGAAATAAGATTGAAGGGAAGAACCCTAAAACCAAATCATGAAGAAACTACGTAAAGAGGTTTGGTCATTGGCTAGAAGGCAAGAGTTCGGAGGATGGAAACAAGGAAGCAATAAAGGTTTTTCTAAGACCTTCCAGAGCAGGGCACCTGGGTGACTCAGTCTGTTAAGCAGCTGCCTTCAGCTCAGGTCGTTATCCCATGTTCCTGGGATCGAGTTCTGCAGCCATCTTCCTGCTCAACAGAGTCTGCTTCTCCCACTCTGCTTGCCACTCTGCCTACTTGTACTCTCTCTCTCTGTGTCAATTAAAAAAAAATCTTTTAAAAAAAAGACCTTTCAGAGGGAAATTATTAATTTGTGTTTTAGGAAAACCACTTGGAAATGGAATGAGTGAGATCCTGATGCCAAAAAGGCCCAACAGAAATCAATTTCAACAGTCCAAAAAGAGACTACAGATCTGGTATGCAGAGAAGATATTAGATTCAAGGGAATGTTTTCATGGCAAATTAAATCTGGGACTATTTGGGCACAGGTAAAGTCATGGAATTGGGGAAATTCAGAGTGATCCAAGTTTCCTAAACTGCAGATAAACGATGATGCCATTAGCCAAGAAAGGGAAGAGAATGCTCACAGTCCACTCTTTGTTTTGTAATACATTTCTTTTCCATTTCTTTTAAAAGGCTATAAGCAAACAGAGAAGTCAAAACCTTCCGGGTGAAAAAGGTAATACTTTATGTTTTATTCACATTAATTCTTGGGAACAACAGAAAGCAATTATTAGTTGGAAAGAATGTATTAAGCATAAAAATTTTATGAGAGTGACTTAGTACATACAGTAATTTATGATAACATTACATGTTGGCAGTTCCAGCTTTCAGTTCTCCATTTTGAATCAAGACCAAAGAACTTTATGGAAAAGAAAGTAAACCTTTGAGAAAACTTCACAAATTGCTTTAATAACATTATATCACATAATTACATATTCTTATACTACTATTTTGAGGTTCATCCAGTTCTTCTTAGGAAAGGACCATTTAAGCAATAATCTCTGACTAAAGAAGAATCTATCCATGAGTAACTCTTCATGCTAAATAAGAAAAATATGTCAGCTTTAATATTTCAGATACAAAGGAATTGGGAGAATTTTAATTAGTTTGGTATTAGAACTATATAACCAAACATCTTAAAGCCTCGAAGGGGGTTAAAGAATTGTCTGGTTCTGCCTTTCTATTTACCAAATGAAGAAACTGAGTACTATTAATGTAAGTGACACAAACAGGGCCAAAATTGGGTTTAAAACCACTCTCTAATCCATTAAAAGTTTTTAAAATGTCAGTGTAGTACAGTTGAAAGGGAAAACTATTTCAAATCCAAAGAAATATATTTCAGTTCCAGCTCTGACCCCAGCTGTGTGGTCGGCAGCAAACCATTTAATCATTGTGACACCCAGTTTCCTTATCCATAAGACAGGAATCATATTTTTTGTTTCACAGGATCATCATGAGGAACAAATACAATGATGTATATAAAAACCCTTTGTGTAAACTATAAAACACTCAAAACATAATAGATTATATTTGTAGAGTGAATGTTTAGCTACAATTTAATGAAACAACCTAACATTTATTGAGTAGATGCTCTATGCCAGAATCTTTTTTTTTTAATGCTATTTTATTTCATCCTTACATCAACCCTTGAAGTAAATGCTATTTTCCAGTTTTATAGATGAAAAAGACAAGGGAAGGATACCTGGGTGGCTCAATTGGTTAAGTGTCTGCCTTTGACTCAGGTCATGATCCCAGGGTTATAGGATCAAGTCCCACATCAGGCTTCTTGCTCTCCCTCTGCATGCCTCTCCCCCTGCAAGTGCTCTCTCTCTCTCTTTCTCTGACAAATAAAAACCTCTCTAAATCACACAGCAGGGAAGTAGGGGAAAAGCTCATCTGCTTGATAATGACTTTACCAATGGACTTTCTACCAGTACATAATTCCAGCAGTCGTGGAAAAGAAAACTGCTTCCAGCATTTGGGAAAGCTGGGATGAAAAAGAATGAGGGCTGGGGGACAGAGAGAGAGCCTGATGGGCATGAATTTTACTATAGGCAATGAGATAATACAGGTGAGGCAGGATTATATAGCAAAAGATTTTGTAATTCATGATCAGAAGGAGAGCTAGAGGAAGATTCAAGGGCACCTAAGAAGGATGATAAATTGGGCTCGTGGATGGGCTAATAATTGGTATCCCTTCAAACTTTTCTTCTTCAAGTAGGTGTTCAACAGTTTATAGTCCTACAGCTGAGAGTTGTGTGGAGAAGGGAGAAAGAAGACCCCAGGCAGTGGAATCAATCTTTCCTCTCTCTTCAAGAAAAAATGACAGTTTGCCACAAATGAACACATTCTTTTCAGAAAGAAAAACACTGACATTAGCCAGAGCACTTTGGATTGACATAGTTGGAAGGGGGAGGTGTGTGTGTGTGTATGTGGTGTGGAAGTATGTATGTGAGCACCTGTGGGAGGGAACATCTAGACGAAATTCTCTCTTTTTACCTTATTCTAGAGGTATTTTCAAGGTACCTTATTTTAACTTCCAGGAGAGGAGTTTGGATAAACTTTAGTATGTCATTGATAATCCACCATCTCTCACAAATGAGTATTCCAACAATTCCTTATTTTACCCCAGTCTGGCTCTTGTCAAAAATTTAGTTTAATTCCAAATGAAATAAATGGACTACTGTGTAGGTTTGCAAGCAAAATGGGGTGAAAGATGGTTTTATTTAAAAAAAAAAAAAAAAGTTTTTTTTTTTTTTTTTTAAGTAAATTCCGTGCTGGACACAGGGCTCAAACTCACAATCCTATGATCAAGAATCATATGCTCTGCTGACTGAGCCAGCAAGGCACCTATGGAAGGGGATTTTAAAGTTAAACACTGGGCAGGCTAGAATAGAGATGAATGGAAGCTAAGGGCCATCCAGGGAGCCAATAACTAGCAAAACTTGAATTGAAAAAATAAACAACTCTCCCAAAGTTTAGACCTAGTTCTTCTTCTTACAAACAATGTAAACTTAGGTGAAATTCATAAAACAGTTTCATCACCTGAAATCTGAGGTAATTACTTAGTTTGTTTGTTTTTTCTCATACACACACACATATATATATACACACACATATATATGTGTATATATATATGTGTGCTTATGTATAAACATATGCTTAGTCCTTGCCATACACACACACACACACACACACACACACACACATACATGCATAAGTTTTTTTGCAGGGGGTTGAGCTTTGAGAACAAAAGACCCTAATCACTGGACAGCAACAGCTAACAGACAAGATGGGTTCCCTCATGTCAAGGGAGAGAAAGTAAAATTTTAATCAGGTCAAATGACCATGAGGCTGAATGACCAGTCAGCACAACCTGGCGGATGAGCTTGCAGAAAATTCCACAAAATTCACAGAAATACCCTTGCAACACATTCTACCATGCTCTTTAGATGCTGCCACATCCTCAAGCTGCCACGAGAAAGAGTGAGCCTCATCCTGCTTGTCACTCTGCTCCTAAAGTTGCTTTTTGGAACACAAGCCTGACTAGCCTCAATAAAGACACAAAACTTGAAGGTTTTGCCTGTTTAACCCCAAGCCTAAACCTTCTTTCCCCTTTGGAGCACACTTTCAGTTTGTCACCAAAGGCTGTGTCCCCCTGGTTTGCAAACTGTATGGCAATAAAGTTTTCCCTTGCCTCTGACCAAATCTTTGCCTTCCAGGTATTTTTGTTGACATTCTTTAATGTCAGAGTGGGATGTAAAGTGACTGCTGGACCCCTCTCCACATCCTCTCAGACTGTCGCTTCAGGTACCTGCAAGAACCCAGTGAGCTCAGCTGCTCCTCATTTGTATTGGTAGATCTCAGGAGAGTCCTCTCACATCCAAGACCACACATATTTTCTGGTTGAAGTCTCAGGATTTTTTTCCTGAGTGGGAATCCAACCCTCCAGGGAGGTCTTCTCTCATGAAGGTTGTGAGATTTCACAGTCCAGAAGGACTTGTCCCTCATTCAGGTTGACCACTGTGGCACAAAAGGATGTTTTTGTCTGGGACCTGAGCCTGACCAACCTCAATAAGGGCACAGAACTTGTGGTTTTTGCCTATTTAACCTCAAGCCCAAATCTTCCTTTCCCTATGGAGCATACTTTTGGTTTGTCACCAAAGAATGTGTCTTCCTGGTTTGTAAACTGTATGGCAATAAAGCTTTCCCTTGTCTCTAACTAAATCTTTGAATTCCAGGAATTTTTATTGACTTTATAGAGCTTTTAATGAATATATTTATCACATAGGAAGGACTAAGCAATTTATAAATATTAATTCATTCATTCCTCACAGCAACCCTATGAGGTGGGTACTGTTATATCACGTTTTGCAGATGAGGAAACTGAAGTAGAGAACATTAGGACATAAAGCTAGCAAGTGGCAGAGATGGGACTAGAACGCTGGCTGGCTGTTTCCAGAATCTGTATTAATCTTTCCACTTACAATACTTAGTCAATTTACAGAATTACCATAAAGAGAAAAGTGGAAGAGTTTACCTTTCCATAAGATAGTTATTTATTTTAATAGCCTTACTTATCACTTTCAACATTTTTAATTTTGTGAACTGCTTTAAGAATCTGGTGAAATGGGGCACCTGGGTGGTTCAGTGGGTTAAGCCTCTGCCTTCGGCTCAGGTCATGGTCTCAGGGTCCTGGGATCGAGCCCTTCATGGGGCTCTCTGCTCAGCAGGGAGCCTGCTTTCTCCCCTCTCTCCCTCTGCCCACCTCTCTGCCTGCTTGTGATCTCTGTCAAATAAATAAATAAATAAAATCTTTAAAAAAAAGAAAGAATCTGGTGAAATTCAGGCAACATAATGTCAATAAAAACGTATCTTTCTATAATCACTCTCAATGAGAATGGCCTAAACACTCCCATAAAATGACACAGGGCTGCAGATTGGATAAAACGACAGGACCTGTCCATACGCTGTCTACAAGAGACCCACTTGGAACCTAAAGATATATCCAGACTGAAAGTGAAGGGATGAAGAAGCACCTTTCATGCCAATGGGCCTCAAAAGAAAGCTGGGGTAGAGATTCTCATATCAGATAAATTAGATTTTAAACTAAAGACTATAATCAAAGATAAAGAAGGACACTCACTACATCATTCTTAATGGGTCTATCCACCAAGAAGATCTAACAATTGTAAATATTTATGCCCCCAATATGGGAGCAGCCAACTATATAAGCCAACTGTTAATCAAGATAAAGAGTCATATTGATATGAACACATATCAATATGTATTAATCAATTAATAGTAGGGGATCTTAACATGCCACTCTCAGTAATAGATCATCCAAGCAGAAAATCAATAAAGAAACAAGAGCATTGAATGACACACTGGACCTGATGGACCTCATAGATATATACAGAACATTCCACCCTAAAACAAGAGAATACTCATTCTTCTTGAGTGCACATGAAACTGTCTCCAGAATAGACCGCATACTGGGTCACAAGTCAGGCCTCAACAGATACCAAAAGATTGAGATTATTCCCTGTATATTCTCAGACCACAATCCTTTGAAATTGGAACTCAACTACAAGAAAAATTTGGAAGGAATTCAAACACTTGCAAGCTAAAGACCACCCTGCTTAAGAATGTTTGGATCAATCAGGATATCAAAGGACTTAAACAATTCATGGAAACAAATGAGAATGAAGACACATAGGTACAAAGCCTGTGGGATATGGCAAAGGTAGTCCTAAGCGGGGAAATATATGGCCATCCAAGCCTCACTCAAAAAAATTGAAATATCCACAATACACCAGGAGAATGAATATACCAGAATACACCATAAAGAACTGGAGCATCAACAACAAATTAAGCCAACCCACACACAAGAAGGGAAATAATCAAGATTAGAGGAGAGATCAATGAGCTAGAAACTAGAGATACAGTAGAACACATAAATGAAACCAGAAGCTTGTTTTTTGAAAGAATCAGTAAGATTGATAAACCACAGGCCAAACTAATCCAAAAGAAAAGAGAAAAGACCCAAATTTATAAAATTATGAATGAAAAGGGAGAGATCATGACTAATACCAAGGAAATAGAAACAATCATCAGAAATTATTATCAACAGTTATATGCCAATAAGTTAAGCAACCTAAATGAAATGGATGCATTCCTGAAACCTATAAACTTCCAAAACTGAATCAAGAAGAAACTGACAACCTGAATAGACCAATATCTAGTAACGAGATTGAAGCAGTGATCAAAAACCTCCCAAAAAACAAGAGCCCAGGACCTGACAGATTCCCTGGAGAATTCTACCAAACATTCAAAGAAGAAATAATACTTATTCTCCTGAAGCTGTTTCAAAAAATAGAAACAGAAGGAAAACTTCCAGACTCTTTTATGAAGCCAGCATTACCCTGATCCCCAGTGAGGCAAAGACCCCACCAAAAATGAGAATTTCAGACCAATATCCCTGAAGAATATGGATGCCAAGATTCTCAACAAGATCCTAGCTAATAGGATCCAACAGTACATTAAAAAGATTATCCAACATGAAACAGGTGGAATTTATCCATGGGATGCAAGGGTGGTTCAACATTTGCAAATCAAGCAATGTGATAGAACAAATCAATAAGAGAAGAGAAAAGAATCACAAGGTCCTCTCAATTAATGCAGAAAAAGCATTTGACAAGATACAGCATCCATTAGTGATTAAATCGATTCAAGGTATAGAGATAGAGGGAACATTCCTCAACTTCATAAAATCTATCTGTGAAAAACTCACAGCAAATGTCATTCTCAATGGAGAAAAGCTGAGAGCCTTCCCTTTGAGATCAGGAACATGACAAGGATGTCCACTCTTGCCACTGTTGTTCAACATAATTCTAGAAATCCTAGCAACAGCAATCAGACACCAAAAAGAAATAAAAGGTATTCAAATTGGCAATGAAAAAGTCAACCCCTCTCTCCATAGATGACATGATACTTTATATGGAAAACCCAAAAGACTCCACCCCCAAACTACTAGATCTCATACAACAATTACAAATCAAATACAATCAAATACAGTAATCAAAATACAGTAATGTGGCAGGATACAAAATCAGTGTACACAAGTAAGTTGCTTTCTTATACACTAACAATGAAAACATAGAAAGGGAAATTAGAGAATCGATTCCATTTACTACAGCACCAAGAACAATAAGCTATCTTGGAGTAAACATAATCAAAGAGGTAAAGGATCTGTACTTGAGGAACTACAGAACATTCATGAAAGAAACTGAAGAAGACACAAAAGGACGGAAGAGCATTCCATGCTCGTGCATCGGAAGAATAAACATCACTAAAATGTCTATACTGCCTAAAGCAATCTATACTTTCAATGCCACTCCGATCAAAATTCCACCGGCATTTTTCAAAGAGCTGGAACAAACAATCCTAAAATCTGTATGGCACCAGAAAAGGCCCTGAATTGCTAAGAAAATGTTGAAAAAAAAATGGGGGTCATCATGTTGCCTGATTTCAAGCTTTACTACAAAGCTGTGATCACCAAGACAGCATGGTATTGGAACAAAAACAGACACATAGACCAGATGAACAGAGTAGAGAGCCCAGATATGGACCCTCAACTCTATGGTCAAATAATCTTTGGCAAAGCAAGAAAAAATATCCAGTGGAAAAAAGACAGTCTCTTCAATAAATGGTGCTGGGAAAATTGGACAGCTATGTATAGAAGAATGAAACTTGACCATTCTCTTACAGCATACACAAAAATAAACTCGAAATGGATAAAGGACCTCAAGGTGAGGCAGGAATCTATCAATATCCTAGAGGAGAACATAGGCAATAACCTCTTCGACATCGGCCACAGCAACTTCTTTCAAGACATGTCCCCAGAGGCAAAGGAACAAAAGTGAAAATGAACTTTTGGGACTTCATCAAGATCAAAAGTTTCTGCACAGCAAAGGAAACAGTCAACAAAACAAAGAGGCAACCCACGGAATGGGAGAAGATATTCGCAAATGACAATACAGACAAAGGGCTGATATCCATGATCTATGAAGAACTCCTCAAACTTGACACACACAAAACAGATAATCATGTCAAAAAATGGGCAGAAGACACTTCTCCAAAGAAGACATACAAATGGCTAACAGACGCATGAAAAAATGTTCATCATCATTAGCCATCAGGGAGATTCAAATCAAAACTACACTGAGATACCAGCTCACACTAGTTTGAATGGCCAAAATGAACAAGACAGTAAACAACAAGTGTTGGAGAGGATGTAGAGAAAGGGGAAGCCTCTTACACTGTTGGTGGGAATGCAAGTTGGCGCAGCCAATTTGGAAAACAGTGTGGAGATTCCTTAGAAAATTAAAAATAGAGCTTCCCTATGACCCTGCAATTGCACTACTGGGTACTTACCCCAAAGATACAGATGTAGTAAAAAGAAGGGCTATCTGTACCCCAATGTTCATAGCAGTAATGGCCACAGTCACCAAACCGTGGAAAGAGCCAAGATGCCCTTCAACGAATGAATAAGATAAAGAAGTTATGCTCCATATATACAAAGGAGAATTATGCCTCCATCAGGAAAAATGAATACCCAGCTTTTGTATCAACATGGATCGGACTGGAAGAGACTATGCTGAGTGAAATAAGTCAAGCAGAGAGAGTCAATTATCATATGGTTTCACTTACTTGTGGAGCATAAGGAATAACATGGAGGATGTTGGGAAATGGAGAGGAGAAGTGAGTTGGGGGAAATCGGAAGGGGAGACAAACCATGAGAGACTATGGACTCTGAGAAACAAAGGGTTTTGGAGGGGAGGAGTGTGGGGGTTTGGGTGAGCCTGGTGATGGTTATTATGGAGGGCATGTATTGCATGGAGCACTGGATGAGGTGCATAAACAATGAATTTTGGATCACTACAAAAAATAGAATTTAAAAAATAAAAAAAAAAAGAATCTGGTGAAATCATTGATATTTACGAACATAGATATAATAGCATAAAAATTATGGTGCCATTTCCAAGACTTCGTAGACCTCAAGTAGTCCGTTTGTGGACATGAGGTTAACAAAAATTCTGACAAGCTTGGTTAGGTTCCCTAAACCTCAGTCTCTTCCAATAAGAAATAAGACAGAAAATACAGTGATCCATTTCTTAGGTACCAGTTTCAGGACTAAGAGATACACATATAATTTAGGGATAAGTTCTATACAGCTTTGGATTACTTGACTGTGTATTACATAGAAGTTCTGGTTCTAATTTCCTTTAATAGTATATATTCAGAATTAAACATGGAGTAGAAGAAAAAGAGTTTGGCCAAAATACAGTATTTGAAAACTAGTCTGGAGGGGTTGGTGGAATTTGGCCAACATGAGTTCCAAGAATAACATCTTGCCAGCTTTTGCAGATCTACCATTTGACTCCAATGATCTCTACATCCCTTCTTCATTAAAATACTTTGGGTGGTCAAACAATGGTGCCAATCAAGACCACCGTTAAGGAAAACCTTTCAAGCAAGTTGTACATTTCTCCACATTTTCTAACACCTAAAAATTCTGAATAAGGTTATTACGTTACTTGAAACCACATTGTGATTCAAATCAATTTCAATAGAGAAAAGCCAGTGAACAATTAACTGTGGCTTATAATAGCTGTTCATATTCTTACTAGGAGACACAACAGCAAACCCATACTGTTTACCATTGATTGCTAAGACCAGAGAGCAAGAAAGAAAAGGCATTGTCAGCTTTGTTTTGGTTTCCAGTTGGTTGTTTCTCTGAAAAAGACACATTTGTCTTTTAAAACAAATCCTTATTTTTTTTTCTATTTCATGTTGATAGGTCCAATTATAATTAATGAATAAGTAAAGTGCAGTTGTGTAACTTAGCAATATTTTACATTTTCTCTAGTTGATTCATGAGCAGTTGCAAAGATACTGACAAGGTTATTTTATGATTTTAAAAACTTAAGGTGAAAAGTTCTGGTGTATATAAGAAATGCTAAAAATCTCTGCTTAGTAGCCCAAAAAGACTATCAAAGGAAGTTATAATTCTCATTTAAAAAAAAAGATGAGCCACTTAAGTCAGCAAGAGAAAATCTCTGTGTGTGTGTGTGTGTGTGTGTATTTAAACTGTCAATGAGCCAACAAAGCCCAGTTCTTGAGAAAATTTTATCTATTAATCTTTTACTCCCTGGTCAAACATGTTCTCCCAATTTCAATTCTATTTCTAAATAAGGGTTTTGCTCAACTTGGAAAGATATTCATCAAAAATTGGTAAGCCAAGATGCCCTTCAGCAGATGTATGGATAAAGAAGATGTGGTTCATATACACAATGGAATATTACTCAGCCATCAGAAAGGATGAATACCCACCATTTGCATCAACATGGTTGGAATTGGAGAGGATTACGCCAAGTGAAATAAGTCAAGCAGAGAAAGACAATTATCATATGGTTTTACTCATATGTGGAACATAAGGAATAGCATGGAGGACCACTGAGGAAGGGAAGGAAAACTGAATGGGAAGAAATCAGAGAGGAAGACAAACCACGAGAGACTCTGGACTCCAGGAAACAAACTCAGGGTTACAGAAGGGAGGAGTTGGGAGAATGGGGTAACTGGGTAATGGGTATGAGGGAGGGCACATGTTGTGATGAGCACTGGGTGTTATATACAACAATGAATCGTTAAACACTACATCAAGAACTAATGATGTGCTGGCTAATTGAACATAAAAAAAAAAAAAAAACAGAATTTGTAAGTATGCACCAGGGAAAGTATAGGGAGACAAATTAGCTCAACCAATAGTGGGATTTAACAGGTTTTGTTACAACTAAGAATTCTCAAGTAAACAGTGTGAATTTATTGTTTCATATCATATCTTCTAGTTAGCCAAAACTATTGGCTAATGATAATCAATGAGATGGTATATAGAAGTACTTTTGTCCTTAGAGGGAAAAGTCACGATGTAATACTAAGCTGGTGGCATAATTAGAATTCTTCCAAAAAAAATAGGTATTTTTCACATACATCAATATGATAGAAACAAGAATTATAAAAGATTTGCTTGGCTCAAAGTAACGTCTCAGATTCTCTAATATATTATGGCTTTCTCTGCCACACACTAGTGGGAATAACTCAATTTGTTTACTGATTCATTCATACATTCCTTTATTCATCCTTTGTTCCTGAGAGGACATTTTCTCCATCAAATAAATAGGCAATTTAACTAAAATCTTGTTCTGTATTCTGCAACTCTGCTTAGTATATTGTACAAGCTGAACAATGACAGAATTCAGTTTTAAAGAAAATGAAGAAAAATTAAAGAACAATTAAAAGTCTATGAAAATTAATTCTACTCCGCGAAGTTAAATACCCCATAAAAATGTCTATTCCATTACCAAATTTAAAATATCAAGTATCCTCTTGGGAACAGAGATAACAGTACTTAGAGGAAAACTTTCAATTCATAAATAAAGAAATTACTTGGAAAGTACAATTTATTGGTAGAAAATGAGAATATTTTGGAAAGGTTTGTGCTTTTTTTAATGTGGAAAACAAAGAGGTCTTCTCCTGTTTTTCTACATTCCTACCATAATTTTATGTAAAACCAGCTCCCTCTAGTGATGACAATCATGCTTTTCACCAAGAAAGCAAGAGGCTTTCTTAACTATGCATTTAGGCCCCTTTGGAATTGAACCTCAAAATATACACCTGAGGAGATCAAGTTTTATTATAAAGAAGCTAAAAATTCTAATAACCTCTGGAGCCAGTTGACAGTCTTTTTTATTTCAACACTATTTCAAAAATATAGTAATACGGGGATGACCTGGTGTTCTCTGATTCAAGTTCTTCTCTTTGCTCCTGGGAAAGACAGACCCAGACAATGGAATCAACTCTTTTACATCCAATAGAAATCAATTTAGTTTTTAAAAAATCCAATGAAGAAGTTAATGATTCTCTGTAAAGATACGAATTTTTTAAATGTTGATTTCTACACATAAATATAGTCCTTTAAATCTACATTGTTAACATGAGAACTTAGATGTGTAACTTAGCAATGTAAAACATCAGACAGCTATTGAAAAATGGACTTCTCACCCCAACCCCTGAAGTTTGGCTATGGTTGGTATGATGTATACCAGCAGTTTGTAACTTTTTCTGCAAAAGGGGAAAAAAAAAGGAGGGGGACAAATCATGCAAGAAAATGAGTTTTAAAAACTAATACATAAACGAGGAAATATATAAGTAGAAAATAGAAGAGTAGGATGATAGAAAGTGGGGAGAGAAACCAGTACTATTGAAAAGGCTAAAAAGGAGTTTCCAGTTCCCTGAGTTTTAAGAAAAAAGAAAGAGGTAAAACATATTCACAATTAAGAAAAAAAAAACCTAACTATTAAAATACTTAATAGAACTCTACATGCAATTTTATGAGAAAGATTTGAAATTCCAGAAGAAGTGGCTTATTCCTAAAAATATTAATTATAAAAATTGACTTAAGAGTAAGTAGAACTTAGTAGCCCAATTAACACAGAAAAGATTGAAAGAGTAGATCATTTTACCACTAAAAAGACACTAGGATTAGATAATTCTACAGGTAGATTCTAATTAACTTTAAAAAGAAAGATTATTTCAAATTAATTTAAACTATTCCAGATTCTAGAAAAAAATGTGAAAACATCTTCAATTGATTTTGTGAAGCTAACATAATACCAAAATGTAACAAAAAAATAGAATGGAAAACCCCCAAAACTATAGTTCAATTTTACTTGTAAGGTGTAAGTAAAACACTTAAAAATATATTTAAAAATACAATTCAGTGAAATGTTGAATGAGTAAGACAACGTTGAACTTGCGGGTTTAATATAAGTGTAGTTTAATATCAGAAAATCTGTTAACAACAAATGAAAGAAAAAACATATACTTAGGGGCGCCTGGGTGGCTCAGTGTGTTAAAGCCTCTGCCTTCGGCTCAGGTCATGATCCCAGGGTCCTGGGATCGAGCCCCGCATTGGGCTCCCTGCTCATCAGGGAGCCTGCTTCCTCCTCTCTCTGCCTGCTTCTCTGCCTACTTGTGATCTCCGTCTGTCAAATAAATAAATAAAAAATCTTAAAAAAAAAAAAAAACAACATATACTTAATATATTCTAAAAAATATATTTTCTACATTAAATGAAGTAAAAAAAACTTCCCCAAAATAGTAAAAGACATAAGCCCAAACCCAATAGCAAACTACCATTCTAAGTTTGGCATACTAAAACCTGTCTTTAAAAAACAAAAACAGAGGCACCTGAGAGGCTCAGTGGGTTAAGCCTCTGCTTTCAGCTCAGGTCATGATCTTGGGGTCCTGGGATCAAGCCCCTGCATCATGCTCTCTGCTCAGCAGGGAGCCTGCTTCCCCCACTCTCTCTGTCTGCCTCTCTGCCTACTTGTGATCTCTCTCTTTCTCCATCAAATAAATTTTAAAAATCTTAAAAAAAAAAAACAGAAAAATATCCTGAAACTTGTTTGTTTTTTGAGATTTTTTTTATTTGAGTGACAGAGAGTGTGTGTGTGTGCACGAGCACGCAAGTGGGGGGAGGGTAGAAGAGAGAGAGAAGAGAGAGAAGCAGATTCCTTTCTAAACAGGGAGCCTGCCTTGGGGCTGGCTCTTAGGATCCTGGATTCATGACCTAAACTAAAGGCAGATGCTTAACTGACTGAGCTACCCAGGTGCTCCTAAAACTTGTCTTTCATATCAGAAATAAATAAAGGTAGCTTTTTTCAATGTAATTATTCAATGTCTTTTAGGAGATTTTTGCAAATATATATGGTAAGAAGATGAAAGATGGACATAAGTATTTGAAAAGACAATACAAATTCACCCTTTTGCTGAGGTACTATGTTGGGTTTACCTAGAAAATTCACGAGAATATAAATAAAAATAAAAAACCCAGAATTAATAAAAGAATCAAGTGACTAGAACCAGAAGCACTACAGGGACCAATTGCATTTATTCACATGAGTGATAGACAGATGGGGGAAATCACACATTCCATTTACTCCAGCAGAGGGAAAATCATATAAGAATAAATTTAGGAAGAAGTAATGGTACATATAGGATTGTGGGGGCTCTAAAATCTTAATGACATAAAACTGAAGGAAAAAAGGAGAAATAGACATTTAATATTCTCCTTTTTGTAACTTATAAAGTAAGCAGATAGTAAGGATATAGAAGAGTTGACCAATTGTATCGAAAAAATGTACATATTTGAAATATAAAAAACAGTCTACCCAAACAGAGTGGGATACATATTTCTTTCAAGTGTACATCAAAGGAACACTTACCAAGATTTAGCATACATTGATTTGTAACACAAATCATAAAAATTTTTGAAGAATTGAAATCATAGGGTACATTCTCTGATCATAATGAATTTAAATTAGAAATCAATAAAAATATATCTTAAAAATCTCCAGATATGATCACATGCTTCCAAATAGCACAGGGAAGTCACAAGAGAAAGTGAAGAAGGTTTGGTGATAAAAATTTCATGTGGTGGTACTTATATAAGCTATATACATATGTTATATACATATGTTAAAGTACTGAATATACAGATTTTATTACATCTAAATTATAACTCAATAAAGTTGATTTTTAAAAAATACTGATGGAGGAAGACAAATTTTGTAGGCCTGTCAATTCTATAAAAGGTATTATTTCAAGTTAGTGTGTAAGATGAAAACTTGGTATACTTAAAATGTGTCTTCTAATATATATACTTCTTGTACATTTGTATATCATTTATGAAAAGAATAAGAAAATAGAAAGAAACATGAATAGAAAATTCTCAAAAATAATAATGACTCTTAAACATATGAAAAAATGATCAACCTCACTTATAATTAGAAAAATGTAAAATAAACCTCCACTGTTTTTCACATACCATTTTTACCCGTCACACTGCCAAAAATTAAAATGTAGGATAATGCATTCTGTTTGTGAAGGTTGTAGATACTCTCATTCTCTGCTGGTGAAATTAAAATAGATACCAACTTTTTAGAAGGGAATTTAACAATCTCTAACAGAACTACATATGCATTTGTGTTTTGACCCAGAAATATCACTTCTAGGAAGCTACCCTAAGGGCACACACTTCAACAATAAGAAAATATATATGTGTAAAGTTACCCACAGCAGTACCATTTTTAACTGCAAAAGAAAGACTCTAACTGCCATATGTAGGACTGTTGTTGAACGAACTATGGTACAACCATACAATGGCATAGTTTGCAACTATAGAAAAACAATGAGGAAGATCTCTGTTAAACTGATTTAGAATGATTTCCAGAAATATAAACTAAAAAAATGCTAAGTGTGAGAGTACCTATGGTTTAAGAAAGACTAAGAAATAAGAATATATACACATATATATGGGTATATATATATATACCTATATATATACCTACAGGGTATATATATATACCTATATATAGGTATATATATACCTATAGGGTATCAGTGAGAAAGAATAAAAAGAATGGAGGAAAGAATAGGGTAGAAGTGATGGGGAAACAAGACTTTGATGACTGTAACTCTGTGCATAGGAGTTCTCATTTTTAAAAAATTCTCATTTTTTTAGAATCTTGTTTTGCAAAGTAAAACAAACAAACAAGGAAAGAGAGAAAAAAGAAAAAGAGAAAAACCCAAATACAGAATACAAGCAGAACAAGGAAATCTAACTATTTCAAATGAGTACCATAAGCACACTGAAATGAGGTGAGTGGGAAAAGAGTTAACCTAAGTCATATTTGGCAACAGTAATTTGATTAATTTCAAACTAAAGATAAAAAGAGATATAACCTAATAGAGTTCTAATTAGTACGTTTGTTTTTCACAATGTCACAATGTTACAAATTAACAGTTCTGAAATTAATTAATGTATATTATAAGTAAATGTATATAATGGGATTAAGGTTTCTCATCGTCAAAGAAAGGGAAAAGACTGAAATAAACTTTTTTGTGTTGAACCAGAACTTGAGTTATACACATAGGTACTTTTTATATTTTAGATATATAGATATAGACAGATAAATACAGATATGTGTGTGTGCGTGTGTGTATTTTCTTCTCTTTGCTGAAAGGACCTAGGTGTGATGACATTCCAGTAGCAATGAGATTACTAAATGCCAACATCTAGTTTTCTCAATACCATTCTCCACCAAAAGGATCCACTCTTCGAAGAAATGGCCCAGTCTAATGTGGGACTGATCAAACACAAGATGAGCCAGGAACATTTTGTTGTGCCAGAAAGGTGACAATAATAATAATAATAATAAATGGCCACATGTCAAAAAGACAGGGGAACCAGTTTAAAGGGGCTTCCATTCTCTAATATGGAACAAATTGAACAAAAAGTGATTATTATAAAAAATTATAACCATTTTGCAACATAGGAACCTATGAGTTCATACAAATATAAAGAAACAAATAAATATGTATTCTGGGGGAAAGGAAAAGCTCTTCCACAAATGCCACAATATATGTTTAAGTAATGACAGAATTAGAAGATAATCATTGGTCAGACATCATGGTAATAATTGATTTAAGCAAGAATCATCGTTGCCTGCTAAATTAGTGAGGGAAAATTTGATGATAAATGGTACATTTACATGGTCACAAAATATCCCTTTATAAATTAAGAATGACAAATAGAAAAATAGCAACTACAACAGAGAAACGTGGGAGACAACACCTTAAAATCAAATGACTAACATTAACCTTACCAGAAATAAGGCAGATATCAGGAATCTTCTAATGACATGTATAGAGAAGAACATAATATCATTTCTCTGGTACTCTTTCAAAGACGTATAACCTGAATATAATTATAAGTAAACATTAGACAAGCTCAAATTAAAGAATATTCCACAGAACACTTGCCCTTCATTCTTCAAAGATGTCAATGTCGTGAGAGACAAAGAAAGATTGAGAGACTGTTCCAGACTGAAGGAGACTAAAGAGACATGGAAATTTGTGACCCTGGATTGGATATTGGCCACAACATTCTTTTTTACTTTGCTAATAAACATTCATGAAACAATAGTGAAAACTGAATAGGGTCTGTGGATTAGATAATAGTACTCTTGTCGATAATAATTTGCTGATTTTGGAGACTTGTACTGAGATTATTTGAGATAGTCTTATTTATAGTAAAAGAGGCATTGTGTGTACAGTTTACTCTCAAAAAGGACAGAAATGTGTTTTATACATATGTATACATGTATACTACACACACACACACACACACATAAACACACACACACTCCAAGAGAGAGGAGAGAGAATGGGGAAGCAAGTGTGGTAACATGGTAGCATTTGAACTTGAGTGAAGTTTTATAGCATTTTTTTTATAAACATATATTTTTATCCCCAGGGGTACAGGTCTGTGAATCACCAGGTTTGCACACCTCACAGCACTCACCATAGCACGTACCCTCCCCAATGTCCATAATCCCACCCCCCTTCTCCCAACCCCCTTCCCCCCAGCAACCCTCAGTTTGTTTTGTGAGATTAAGAGTCACTTATGATTTGTCTCCCTCCCAATCCCATCTTGTTTCATTTATTCTTCTCCTACTCCCTTTGGCCCCCATGTTGCATCACCACTTCCTCATATCAGGGAGATCATATGATAGCTGTCCTTCTCCGCTTGACTTATTTCTCTGAGCATGATAAAGAAGATGTGGTATATATACACAATGGAATACTATGCAGCCATCAAAAGAAATGAAATCTTGCCATGTGTGACAACGTGGATGGAACTAGAGTGTATCATGCTTATAGCATTTTTTTGACAATTTGTGTAAGTTTTCTGTAAGTAGGAGAACATTTATTTTATTTTATTTTTTATTATTTTTGAGAACATTTATTTTAAAAAGGTTTTTTAGAAGTCCAACCAGTTGGAATGTTTTCAGCTGCAAACTGGTAGATACTCTCATCAAAATAGTGCAAAAATAGAGTTTTTTAAATCTCATAAACCAAGCCTCCCAACTTTAACTCCTCCTTCAGTTCTCCATTTAGATGTCATCACCTTAACAATGGTCAATCGTTTCAAGACTTTCATAATTTAATTTTCTACAATATAGTTATTAGAGTCAAAATTCAACCAAAGTCCACATAATTGTCTTCGTGGATTTGTCTCAGGTGTCTTAAACAAACATTCTTTTTTCATCCCTGAATTGGGTGAAGGCGCAAATGGTAAAGGTCCCTTTCTGTTGGGTTTATTCCACCATCACATGCAGAGAACAGCTGTGCCCTGTCTCTCCTCCTATTGCATAGTGGTGCCTGCTGTATCAGAGGCAAGTTCCCAATCACAGCTCAGTGAAAAGATGCTGGAGAGAGAAACTTGCCACCCACAGGGTTTTTATTTGCTTTGTGTAGCTCCCTGCCTCATCTAACTCTTAGCCTTCACTTACCCCTACCCCTTAGCACTCAAATTAAGAAAAGTCACACATTTTTGGTGAAGATCCCCTGTCAGGCTCCCCAGGACGTACGCCGCTTTCTGAACCTCAATTGTCTGGCCCTGTCTGCGTCGTATATAGCAGATGTCCTTGGAAGTTGGTGGCATGTAGATGGCACATGGCTTCTACTGATGACATAAACTTCCTTCTATTTGTACTTTTCCTTGTCATTTCAATCAAGTCTTAGAGAGAAAGCAAGTGGATTTTTTCTCCCCCAGAAATTTTATCCATGGTTTTTGCTACCCCTAGAACCAAAAAGCATGTGGTACTACCATAGTTGGAAAGAATTTAAGATCATTTCATACATTCTCTCATTTTATAACGGAGGAAACCAAGGTCCACAGCAAGGAAAGTACCTTGACTAAAGATGAACTCCTATCTTTTCCCACTTTATTTAGCACTCTTTTCCAACACAGTACAATATCTTGCTGCAACGGGGGGCTTTTTCTAGTCAATATTCGTCTCTCTTCAACATCTCTGAGAAACTATCACATTTTTAAGTTTTCTCACAAACAGTCCTCTTTTCAACTTGAATTAGCTTGCCAGATTTCAAGTCTAAACACAACTTTATCATTCCAGTGTTTAAATCTTTGGAAATAGGTGGTTATACCATAAACATGTTCATACTTCAATTATATTCAAGGGACACTGAAGCATTAATGATATTACTTTATATATCTAATATAATTAGTTTCTTTTTATAAATTACATATGCTCAGATAAGAATGACTAAATGTTGGTTTTTGAAAGGTGTGAGAAAATCCAAATCCTTTTGTCAGGGTAACCTCATTTTCTCATTAATCTTTTCTGAGAAAAGCTATTATCTTTTATCACCCTTTTCTTCACTTGATAATGTTGAATTAGCTAATACCATATGGTCTTTATCACTTATGCCAGCTAGTTTTATGTAATTGGAGTTGATTATTTTAACATTAGAAAAAGTCCAGTTTTATATAATGTACAACAGGTATATAATAACATATAAAACAGACCACAGTAAACTATAATATACTATAAAATATTTAGGGAAATTGTATTTAAGAGAGGTTCAAATGCATCTTGATAACAAGCTAATACAAGAAAAATATCTTTTTCCTACACAGAATAAAAAACATGGTACAATTAAATTATATTTTATAATTTCTGGAATTATAATCTATTAAAATATGTAATATATTGCTATAAAAACTCTAAGCTTCAATGATTTTATATTCTATTAAACTCACGAAAATATCACAGGTCTAGATTAGTTACAATTGGAAATAGTCCCAACAGTATAATTACTGGCATTGCTTACAATATCAAGTCGTATTTTACCATATTCTTTTTTTTTCTGTATGTCTAAAATGGAATGAGCTTTATCCACCGGAAATAAAAAAAACATTAATTAACTAATGAATTTACTAAAGGAAAAATAATCTTTACTTTTTTTTTTAAAGAAGTAGAGCAAGTAGACAGGAAGAAGGAAAAGAATTGGAAGAGGTAGAATAGGAAGAGAATAAGTACTAACTAAATAATTTACCAGATTTTTAAATAGTTATGTTATTTGGTCAGTGTATAATTTTCATAATGAGTTTGTATTAATGTGTTAGGTTTAAAGATAAATTAAAGAACGATAGCTTCTATTGAATAGAAAGTCCCATTTAAGAGAGACTATGGACTCTGAAAAACAATCTGAGGGGTTTGAAGTGGCGGGGGGGGTGGGAGGTTGGGGTACCAGGTGGTGGTATTATAGAGGGAACGGCTTGCATGGAGCACTGGGTGTGGTGAAAAAATAATGAATACTGTTTTTCTGAAAATAAATAAATTGGAAAAAAAAAAGAAAGTCCCATTTAAAACCAAACTTTTCCATTTCATACTGAATCTAAAGCTAACTCGCAATTATTTATGCTGTTGGCATATGTTCGCAAAATTTAAGTAAGACATGAGGGGGTTGTTTTGTTTTATTTTGCAGTTTCAACTCTATTTATTTACATTTTAGCTTAAGTTTTTATTTAATTCACGTGTTGTTAATATATGGTGTTACAATAGTTTCAGGTATACAATATAGTGATTCAACAATTCCATACTGTTTTATTTTTTTAAGGAGTCATTTATTTCAAAGTCCTCCACACCAAATATTTTGCCAGGACTGTTAAAATTGCAGATTAGCTGATTAATGTTTGACTTCATATTCCTCTCCCTCTTCATCAAATGATAGTGATTCATGAGGAATGAGGTGGAGGAGAGAACGGAGGGCAGCAATAATGGAATTTTCTAATCAGGCTTTTGAAGCTTGATTGCATTTGAAAACTGATGTAATGATGGAGAAATTTTAAAAAGCTGATTTTTTTTTTTTAAGAATGTTGAATTGGAAAATACAAAGAGATATTCTCTCTGGAAGATCTTAAATAGATACTTCTTTTTAGCTGTAATTTTTCCTTAAAACACAACCATTTCTGATTTAAAAATTTAGTATATGGAATACATGCTGGAATATATAAATACATTGCCCTTTAGGGCATTCAGCCAGCCTATCAGAGACTGAATTATCTGTGATTTGCTTGCTTTCTTCTAGTTATATCAAGAGAGGGAACGGTTTCATGGCATCCCATGTTTTTCACAACTAATTCCAAATTAACAGAATATAGTTTATTGAGGGCAATCAATTCAAATCAACTTGATTACTGACAAAATACATTCAGAAAGAATGTTAGAACTTTTATTCCAGAAAAAAAATTAAAAAATGT